>NC_087252.1:41421180-41739638 GCF_037042905.1 Lytechinus pictus
GTAAAATCGACGACCGACGTCCGTGACAATAACAATAAAAATATTGCTGTATATGTTAAGGGGGTCAATTCAGGGAATACTTGGCAAGAGTATCGTTTTGTTGCCAATACTTGTTAAGGGTAGGGTTTCACACGCCAATACTTGTTAAGGGGTGCATTTTCAGAATTAGGAAAATACGTGTTTAGGGTGCTTTTTGAGACCCCATGGTCGCGCATGGTATCCACTCGTCAATGGAAGTGCCCCCCCCCCCGGGCTTCGCCCCCTCCCGAAATTACCACGTCAGCTAACGGGACTTCGCATTTATTAGCCACGCCTCCTCGTGATGTTCACAAATACCAAAATTGCAACACAACATTTTTTTAGCCCACGCCTCCTCGTGAAGTCCGAACAATACCATATTTGGCATCACAACATATCTCCGCCACGGCAAAGGAGTTCGCCTGACCAGGGCAACCTCCTTGTAAAACACTTGTTAACGTACCGCTGACGGGATATGTGGTTGACCAGCTAGCCTGACCTGAGATAATCTCTCATCAACTCGCTTCGCGCGTTAAGAAGTATAACCAGTAATTTAAGGGGGGGTCATTTTTTATACAAAATTTTAAAAACATGGAAAAGCTGATGTAATTGTGCCCCTTTCAATTTCTTGTTTTTTCTTGATTTTTTTTCTTTAACTTTTCTTTCTGCTTACTACACATATCATGTTTTTATATCAAATTTTCTGGGTGTAGAGCTTAATTGGTTTTTAGTATTTGTGGAGTGGCTGTTGCTTTGAGTAACGGAAAATATATATGGTGGCCGGCTTGGGGCGATTTTGCTCTGGCCCTCAAAACGTTCAAAAGCATGGCGTACGCAGTAGTTGCCTCCCCCTCCAAGAATTTTTGAGATTTGCTTATTTTTACTGATAATTTCCATGATATCCACTGAAAATGTGCACGAAAGCTTCCAATTTCACTTTGAAAAATGCAAAAGCACCCCATAAACAAGCTTAGCTGCTTCAATTGCTCCCTTATCCTTTAGTTTCTTCTTAAGAAAATGTATGCGACTTCCCCCATGCCATATAACGTCACAAATCAAATAATTAACATATTAATTACTTTTTCATTCTTTGATGGATTTTCCTCAAAACTTCGGCAATATATTTTTTTAATTATTTCTTCTGCTATTTTTGCAATAAACTTCTGGTCAAGGATAACTTCTCCTTTAATTTGTTAATAAATATGTTACGTTTATTCCTTGAAATGCCGAGCGCGTAAAAGCTGTTTGAGCTACAGCCAGGGTAATAATATTCAAGTCGTTTGGAAGCGCATAGAGACCTTATTCATAATTTTGTATGCGCTATACAAGAACTGACTATTATTAATATTGTGTTTTCTAAATTGTCAATCGATCTCATAGCATCCATCTAATTCATTATTATCTTGCAGCAATTTATTTTTATAATTTGCAATGTAAATAGTATATTTTATGTACACATAGGTTAAATATACAGTGTTTACTATGTATTCATTCAACTGTATTGAAAATAATAAAAATCACTTTACTGGGGGTATTGTTTCAAAAGAAGTACATGTATAACGACTGCTGAGTTACATTACACTTGTGCGTATCCATTTTCCTTAGAGGAATGGAAATGAAGAGAAGGGTGGAAATGATGAGAGGGACAGAAGTGATGAGAGGGGTATAGAGATGATGAGAGGAGGGATGGAGATGAGAAGATGGAGATGTTGAGAGGAAGGATGGAGATGTTTATTGGATCGGGATGTCGATGATGAGAGGTGTATTGAGATAAGAGCAGTGATGGAGATAAAAGGCGAATGGAGACGATTAGACGGATGGTCATCATCACTGCTGTCATCGCTGTCACCGACATCATTACCAAACCATCGCAAACATCATCATCACCATTATCACCAATATAATCATCACCACCATTATGACCACCACCATCTTTATCATCACCATCCTCATCATCACCATCATCGATATCACCACCAACATAATCTTCACAACCATTATGACCACCACCATTCTCATCATCACCTTCATCGATATCATCACCACCAACTTCATCATCACCAAGTGAATCATCACCATCACCACCAAAGTCATCTTGATCATCTTACATATATTGTATCTTTTCTGTATATCTTATATTTGCATGAAACCAACCTGCACCTTGGAAGATCGCACCAGGAAATTACATCAAGATAACACGCACTGTGAAATGAACATAGTCAAAGTTTGAATTGTTATATTGCCACGTTGTTGTTGTTGTATTACAAAACAATAGTGACCCAAATTAATGATTATTAGCTTGTGTTTTTCTGGTGGCCCGAGTCGGAGGGGCCTTCCTCCCCACCCTCCCCCCCCCCACCACACACACACACACAAAAACAAATAATAAATAAAGAGACAAGCAGATAGAAATGGATAACAAAATGAGTGAAACGTGAGGGGAGATAGGGAATAAGAAAAATGAAAAATGGGAGAAAAAAAAATCTATAGAGGAACAGGTCCATGCAGAGATGCTTGAAAAAAGGGAAAAGAGAGATTTACAGACAGAACAGAAAAAAAAGGAGGGGCAAAGGGAAAAGTGATGGGAAAAAGAAAACATCTTTTTGAGGGGGTGGGGGAGGAAGGAGCAAGGGCCCACTAGACCAACTAGATTCGCTTCTCTATCTTTAATTCTGTTCTTTCTATTCTCCAATCTTTCTGTTATTTTCTTCCTTCTTCTTCCCTCTCTTTCTCCCCCTTTTCTTCTCCTCAACTTTCTCTTCTTTCTCTTTCTCTTTTTTTAGGGAGGGGGGCCCCTCCGACCCATATATTTCTTATATGAAGAATTTAGTTGCAAAAGGGGTTAGGTCCACTTTGGACCATTCCGAGTATAAACATGTTTTTATTATCACTTATTGCAATATTCTTATGAGAAACTAAATTGTCATGATGTACTACCCTATCATGTGAACATAAAATTGGGTATAAAAGAAATCTACCTGTCTTCAATTTGTTAAAATATATTTCTTAAAAAATTATCGTTGTGGACCTAAACCCTTTAGCAAGTAAACTGAAATGAATCCAATCTCTTTTGATTAAAAAAGTGATTATTCTTTGGCACTTTCATTCACATGTTCATTTAAATTTCCAATTGTCTTAGCTATCATCAGAGTTACTAAAAATTTAGAGGTTTAGATACAGAAAATAATAAAATTTATGAAAAATTGACCTAACCCCTTTTGACAAATGAGTTCTTCAAAAGAGTTTAGTTGCAAAAGGGGTTAGGTCCACTCCAATAAAATCATTTTTTTTAATTCTCCCATATTGCAATATTCTTACGCGAAACTGAATTTCCATGATACCCTACCATGAGAACATAAAATTGGGTATAAGAGAAATCTACCTGTCTTCATATTTTTAAAGATATTCTTTTCATTAAAAAATATGTGTGGACCTAACCCCTTTAAACAGCCAAACTGAAATGGACCTAACCCCTTTTGAAAAAGGTGATTTTTTTCTTTGCCATTTTAGTTCACTTTTTAATAGGAATTTCAACTTTTAGAGTTACTAAAAATGTATACATTAAGACATAAAAATCAAATTTGATGAAAATGGACCTAACCCCGTTTGCAAGTGAGCTCTTCATATATAAGTAGAATTGTAAGAGCAATTACATTCATTTTATTTATGTCAGAGTGCCCCTTAATTAGTTAACTACTTTTCCCTCTGCCTTGAATTCTTGTTATCCATTTGAAAGGAGCTGCACTTGGTCTTACTAATTGATATGCAAATCAACTCCACCACTTTACTGTAGGTTGAGTGCACAGTTTGTATAGTCAGTGGGGTGTGGAGCTATGTTAGGTGAGTTGCAAAGGTCTATACAGAAAGCTGGGACCATTTATGATTTTTACAGAGGGAACACGCAGACCCTCACTGAGAAAGATTTTTTCTACTTGTATTTTGCCAGCTTCAGGCTATTTACTGGCAGTTGGTTATTATTTCTACATTCCAGAAATCAAGTGTAAGTCTGTGATATTTCTATCTTTGTTTTGAGGCAATTAATTTGTTCTGAAAGGTGACATTTTAAAATAGATGAGAGAATGTTGGCTTTGCAGTAACATCAAATTAATAATCCATTAATTGGTATTTATGAAGGTTTTCTGATCATTGATCCCAAAGGATATTAAGACGTGATAGATTACCACTAATGATAAATTTGTGTATGCTTTTAGCATAATTTAATGTGATCTACAATTTTAATAGGAACTCAAGTTGTATAGCAGGTTTTGTCAAGAAGTTTAATATAATTTTCAGGTGGCTCCTATTTCATGGAAAGACAGATCCACGCCCGATTCCATGTCATTCATCCTGAAGGGGGCGCTATATTCACGCTATTTATTCTGAGTAAACTACTCTATGTGATCGTGATCTCGGATCTGCTTTGTGACCCCAATCTGAGCGAGGGGGATAGGTGATACGAGCGTTCCATTCTGCGAAACATGGATTCATAGACAGTCCATCGATGACGTTTAAATGATCAACCATAACGACTATCAACGTTTGTTCGATGTCAGTAAGTCTTTTCACTGGTAAGCGGATTAGTCGTTTTCAAGGAACATCTATATGCGCTACATTTTTGTTTACTCACTACTGAACTTTACTCGATGAGCATCGTTCTGATTCCGAAATCGCATATGCCAAAGACAATGATTGAACTGGACTAAAACAAGCTATTTCCACCTGAAATAATTGTATATGAGCTCAAAGGACATGCCGGTCTGGTTTTGATAGTAATAATCCTTTTCCAAATTTAATAACACATTAAAGTGTAATCTGTCATGTGTACTCTAGGAGTTTAAGTCTTTGTATTTCATGTTCATTTCACCTGTGGTTATGAATGATGTACTTCGACTAGAGTTAAAGGAATTTAAAAAGAAGAAGAGTGATTGAATGTAAACCTTGAAAAGGTGATAGTTTGAATATTCTGTTAATAAAGCTAAACTTAAATTTAAAGTAGTCGTTCTGTTTTTAATTATTCTGTGTACAAGCTTTTACCTGACAATTTAGTTATTTTCTCTTTAAGGATATTCCTAGCATAGTATGATTAAGAATATTCTAGAATGTCTCAGTAAGGCTCTATGGTAAGGCTTTGTTAGGCATGCCTACACCTTTGCTTTACAATAGATATGAAAGACTCGGAGTGACAGTGAAAAGAACAATAGGATTAGCTATGTTGTTAATTTACTGAGGTCATTCAAGAGTCTTAAAAAATTAGACTGCTCTAGATATTGGCAGAATGTTCTTTTTGTAGACAATACTAGAAGCTTCCAGAATAGTGAATAATTTGTATATAAGCTGGCAGTTTCTTCAAGGACATCATCGTATCAGATCAGAACTCACTCACACTAGTACGAGGTTAGTACGCTATACTAACCTCGTACACCGTACCGCTTTTGACCCTGAATTTCTAAGTAGTCGGCAAACATCGCTTCATTGCAGAAGTAATATTTGCCCAAACTCCTTCTCGCTACTCATCGGGGCTCTTTCCGATAAGTAGCAATACAATCATAATTTTAAAATTGAATTTGAAAATCGAAATCGTACAAAAAGGAGTAAATTCGCTTACCTCGGCCTGGATAGTGACTTCGCATGTCTCTTCTACGGAAATACAAAAGAAGCCCGTTGGTGGCGGTAATAAATTTCACAACCTTGATTCAGCTCCTCGGTAATTTTGTAACTGTGTCTAAATTCTTTGAATGCGCAATTCTTATGATTACTTGACTAATTATGGGCACCAATAAATGAAATGCCTTCAAAAACATAATTCAAGATTATTATTGGCGATGATAAATCTTTTTTTGGAAATAATTTAAAACGATGACTAATAAAAAAAAAAGAAAAAAAATCTACGTACCTGGAACGAAACCATCTTTAACGAACGTCAATAGTACGGTCTACCAAAGTCTATACAATGAAAAGATTGGACACTTCACGGATTTTGCGTAATGCTTTGCGTCGATTTGCGTGTAGAATAGTTTAGGTGCCTAGTGTTTCCCTTGTCGTGTCTTTGATATGAATATAAATCGCGCGCCCTCTTTAGGCCAAAATTGATGTTATCGCGGATCTTCGATAGGCAGCGACGTCAAGAGCAAGAAAAGATGAGGAACAGACGAAAACTGAGTGCTCAAATAAGTCACCAATTGGACTTCATATCGATCAGTAAGTGAAATTGAACAAATTAATTAGTTTCAAAATTTCGTAACAATCATGTATTTTTGTGCAATCGCATGAAAGTGTTTTATCTGGACTCCAGGAATCTCACAATTCTGTGGAAGGATCAGCTCATAGAGAGAGTTGCATGCGTCGTGCCTTGATTTTACCGTGCACGGCGGCAGTAATGCACCCATGGGTGATCAGAACTGAGAGTTTTACGCCATACTTTATGTCAGAGCATAGTTTATTTCCAACTGGAATACAACATTTATCTTCTGTGGAATTATTTGCACGCCATCAATGAACTGTTTGTAGTTACCTAGAAAGAAGAATTATCAGTTCTCATCGAGATCATCAACCTGTTTTAATGAAATTGACTGTTTAAGGGGAATCCAGCCTTGGCCATAAAATGTTGTGTTGGGAAGGAGAAAAAATAAATTAAACAGAATGGCCAAAGTTTGAAATAAATCGGACAAGCAATAAGAAAGTTATAGCTGCTTTAAAAATTGAGATTACTAGTAGTATGTAAATTTCAAATTGGCAACTGGGTAAGTAAATTTTGACAAGGGGCAAGACAACTTTCCCCATAGGCCATGTACTTTATTATCAGGGATTTGTGGTTTTCTCCTTAGTACCCATTCCCCTGGGGCAGTAATCTAAATATAATCCAGGTAGTATATTGTTTTATGTCCTCATGAAATAAAAATATTATTTGAAATAAAACTTTTGGGGAAAATGACATTTAGCTATAATATGTATTGGAGTACATGGAAGAGTAGTCCTTGCCTTACATCACGATGACATCCCATATGCGGCCAATTTGAAGTCTCCATGTAGGCGAGCGGCGAGAGGCCAACATTTGGGACTTTAATCCCCCCGACTGGATCAAAGCAAAAACATACATCAATTTGAAGGAAATTTTCTGAATTTTTTAGAACTGAGAATTAAAAGTGTCGCAGAGTGTAGCTTCACCATGGCAACCAGCCTTGAATAGGCCACGCCCATTTTTGTGATAAATGCAAAGCAGTAACTTATTTCTTATATTTGTTAATCAATTACAATAATTTATATATAAATATAGACATTACAAGGATAAAATCACTACAGATTGAAGATATGATAACGCCTAGCAACCAAATATATATTTCATACATATTTGATTTCAAAACTGTTGCCTAGCAACATTATTTTCCCTAGCAACCATATTCACTTTTCAATATTCTCTCTTCTTTTACCAGATTAATTCATTTTATCGTATTTTAAGTTTTTAATTTATAAAAACTGATGAAGAAAGTGAATTTTGATGAAAAAAATGAATAAAAGAAGATACTAGGATGTATAATACATAATTGATCATGAAAAATTACATTATTGCCATGTTTGATTAACCCCTGCATGTCACGGATATAAATGTTTGTGTGTATTTACGACTATACGCAGCAGTATGGTCTACTATTATTTAATGGATTTTATTGTATTGTTATAAATCATTCTTAGTTACCCTGCTGTGTCATGTTACCTGTTCTAATCTAAATAATTGAGTATTCATAGATTTTTATGTTACCTATGGAAACCATTGTGTTGCCTAGCAACAGCATTTTCCCTAGCAACCATCACTTTTTGGCAATATCTAAAGCCTGTAATCTCCCAAGAATTCTAAAAAAGTTTTTAATGTAATACAAACTGATGAAGAAAGTGAAATTTGATGAAAAAATGAATAAAAGAGGAAGACTAGGATGTATAATGTATTTATGATCATGAAAAATTACATTATTGCCATGTTTGAGTAACCCCTACATGTGACGGATATCACAGTTTGTGTGTATTTACGACTATACGCAGCAGTATGGTCTACTATTATTTAATGGATTTTATTGTATTGTTATAAATAATTCTTAGTTACCCTGCTGTGTCATGTCATGTTATCTGTTCTAATCTAAATAATTGAGTATTCATAGATTTTTATGTTACCTATGGCAACCATTGTGTAGCCTAGCAACAGCATTTTCCCTAGCAACCATCACTTTTTGGCGATATCTAAAGCCTGTAATCTCCCCAAAATTATCATTTTTGTCCTCAAAATGCATCTTATACTACTTATCGTGGTGATGGCAATTTATTTCAGTCATCTAGCCAGGCAGTCGGCATATTGAGAGAGGGCTGGTTGTATGCAGAACATTTTCCTTGGGGTGGCAAACTAAAAAATCTCCAAGAAACAAAGCGAGGGAGCGAAGCGACTGAGTTTGGCAAGGGGCGCTTCATAGTAAATTGAAGGATATCATGCATACTTTTGGTTTGGTGAATTTTGTGAAAATTTTCAGTTTGAAAACGTGACTTTTCACTGCGTACAGAAATGGGACTGAGGAAATTTGTATTATAAACAATATCATTTAGTTTGTTATTTGGAACATTTTATTATATAACATTTTAGGAAGGGTAATACATATCTAAGACCAACCAATAAGTCTTATAAAGTGTCCGTAAACATGACAAATGAAATTATTTATCAGTATGGCAAATATAATTCCTAAACTGTAGTGATTGTGAACTCAAAAGCTAATTACTGCATGGGTTACCCACTAAAATGTGTAAATCACAATAATCTATCAAAAGTTCTATCTCCGATTCTGCCAATTTTCCTGTGTTGTTGCAAGGTTTTTTTTTCATTTTAATTATACCAATGCATGGGCAACACAATTTAACACAATGAAACACAATAGTCTACTTGTAGACCTTCAAGCAGGATTGCTGGTGTATCTGGACAACTTGTTGAAAAAAGGGCTTTTCAATGATCACAAAAAGGGCTTTTCAATGATCACCTGGTGTGATTTAAGTACAGATCAAGAGATCCTGAGTATGTCGTACAAGTAGACAACAAAAATTACTCGAATCAGAGCTTGTTGCTCACTAGAACCGGTTAGTCCCATTCTAAATGGGCATTACTGATTCCAGCAGTTAATTAGCAGGTCAGATATCTGTTTAAGCATAAATAATTAGGAGTACATGGAGTATAGGCCCTATTATTGTCTCATCAAGCTAAAGGGCAAACTCTTAACCATTAAACTAATGAGTATTTCTTTACGTTCTTTCCATGAACCTCCTAACCAATCTTTCTCCCTTCCTCGAGAAGCCCTCTCCGATCAACGAAATGTAATCATTGGGGATTTCAACAGTCACAGCATTATCTGGGGATATAGAGAAACCAACGAGTTGGAGAACTTTTGGAAAACTGGTCAGATGCAAATCAGAATGCATCACCCCCAAAATGTGAAAATGTTGTGCTTGACCCTCTCTTGCACACTCAACATCGACCTAATGGGCTGAAGGTAAATGCAGCCATCACTCCGCGCACAGTTCTCTTTCAAAGACGTTTCACCCTGAAGAAAGCAATCTGGGAGCAGTTTGTCATAGATCCGAATACCTATCCAAAGGATCTCCCAGCACTCCCTACTCATTATGTTTGTGCTATGCTATCAAAGAAAATAATGAAGAGCAACAAGGCATCTGGATTAGATAATGTATGATATCCTCTGTGAGCAGATCACACTTATTGGACCTATTGCAACCCAAGGGATGCTGACATATTTAAACCACTGTTTGCATGGGAAAAAAACAATGGCAAGAGGAAATTGAGGGTTGTTGCCCAACTCGAGCCAGGCAAAGACCCAATCAGCCAAAAGAGTTACAGAACAATCATTCTACTATATCACACACATACGCCCTTTGAAAGGCTCCTGCTTAATCGCATTGCTCCCAAGTTCCTCATTCCAGTAGGCAAGATTCAGGCAAGGAAAGTCCTTTACTTATCAAGTACTGAATTTGACTCAGTACATCAGGTGGTTTGAGGAAGGTCTGAAAACTGGAGCAGCCTTTGTTGACTTCTCTGCAGCTTATGAAACAGTTGATCATAGGGTAGGCCTACTTACGAGGAAAGTCATTGTGATGACAAAGGACGTCAAGTTGACAAAGCTAATTCAGAACATGCTGTCAAACCGGTTGTTTGTGAATCTCAATGGTTCCAGCAGCAAATGCTGGAGGCAGAAAATGGTCTCCCCAAAGAAGTGTCCTAGCCCAACTCCTCTCTAACATCTACACAAACTACCAACTAATCAACCCAAACACCAAGAGCTACCTATGCTGATGAACTGTGCATTGTCTCACAGAAGCAGTCATTTGAAGAGGTTGAAAAAACATTCAGTGATGCTCTGGCATATCTGACCAGAAACTGATGGTCAGATGGTGTTAAAAGTGAATGAAACACACCAGCAATCCTGCCTACCTTGACGTCACTCTTGGGTACAAAGAACATGTAGCCAAGACAAAGGCAAAAGCTGGAGAAAGGAACAGCATCAATAAGATGTTTGCTAACACAATATGGGGAGCAGATGCCAAACCATCCGTTCAACAGCTCTGCTGTATGCTACAAGTTTAACCCAGTCCTAAATGCTGCTTGCAGCGCAATTTTCGGTTGTCTGCTACCAAAGAGTTGATGATTTTTACCTATTGTGTGGCACAGTTCCCCCACATATGGAGGTATCAGTACGGGTGGAAAACAAGCCAAAAAGGTGTCATTCTTCTTCCACTCATTAACTATGAACCTGCCAAAAGAGACTCGAATCAAGACAGTTTCCTTCACTTGACTGAATCCCTTGATGGCTATGCACACAGTCAAAGGATCCCCCTATGGTCAAACCACCACCTAGCGAATCACATCCCCAGGTTCAAGTGACAAATGGCCATCCTGGTCTGGAACAAGAAGGTGCAAAGTCCTCAATATGCAGTTCGGGGCTACAGCGGGGATGCAGACACTATGAAAGGAGGATCAGACAGTACATCATCTTTTGGTCTCCCCCCCCCCCCCGTCCTACCAGAGCTGTGTGCTGCCAAAGATCTGGAGTCGTTCAACCCAAAAGCCAGATCTTGCTTGTACCCTCTACAACACAGGACTTGTGTAGTGACCCAAGAAGATGTGCACAGAGCAAATATTGCCCTTTAAAATCATTCAGTATCCTATGATCAAATGGGAGCCTAGGTGTGCAGGAGTTTGTCTCTCTAAAAAGTGGCTTTTAAGGGGGGTATATAGATATGGGGTAAGATTGTTAGCATCGAATATCTTTGCTATTCCACTGGCAACTTGTAATTTTCACCTTAAAACACCAACATTTAGAATATAGGCACCGTTTTCAGCAAAGTTTTAGCCTAACCGACGACCCCATTAGGAACCAATTAAGTCCCTGTCTCCTCCCCCATCCAACAACCCATGAGCAAATAATCCCTTTTCCCGAAATGTCAGATTACCATAAATAGGCGTCTTCTACCAGTCAGATAATTAATGACACACTTCTTCTTTATATGTCATTAAAGATTTCATGTCCTGTTAATGGTACAAGATCTACATGTAGCTTTCCTGTGAAAAGTGGCAAAGGCAATAGCAGTTCATAGCTCCGGTAGGAGGGAGCAGACACAAAAGTGTTGTATCCTATGATCATCCTAACAGTTGCAGGTAGTTTCTCCACTCCTATTGTAGACCCATAGGCTATCAAACAAGATCAGGTCGACCGTTCTTCAATAGGACCTGGAAAGTGATGTACTAAGTCCATAGGTGAGATTGTGCATCACAGACTGGAGATTGTTCGACCAGAGGGTAACGCTTTCATGCGTGCAGAGTCACCAAGGGATTCTGTTGAGAAAACTGTGTCTAGATTTGAGTCTCTCGGCAGGTTCATGGTTGAAAACTATCTACCTGATTTTTCTTCTTTCATCTGTGCTGATGACTTCTCTTCTGACGTATGGTGGGGCAATAATACAGAGTAGGTAAAGATTACTCACTTCCGTTAGTCGCTAACAGTCAGTGATAGCTCTGCATGCTCTATTCAAGACTTGGGGTCAATATCTAGCACCAAGCTGTGTACCCAGCAGTGGTTGTCTCTATTAGGCAGATGTGTGCAAACGTCATGACATATTACATAATGACACTAAGACATAGAAAACATCTCCCTATTTAGGAAGCCTTTCTATCCTTAATGGTTTCCTTGTCCTTTTTTTGGCCCAATTAGGAATGATAGCTCAGTCGGTGGAAAAGGGGTTTCGGATTCCGGTGACCTAGATTTGATTCCCATTTGGTGCGTTAGTGCACTTTTGTTAGGCGCATCCTCATTACCAGGTCTTGAGAGGAGATTAAGCTGTCGGTTCTCTTGTTGCTCTCTTAGCAATCAGGTAAATAACAACAATATTAAGGCTTAAGATCCCGAGTTTCCATGCTTTCATCCCTCTGATTTCTTGACAGTTATCAGATTGAAAGTGACATCATAAGTTCCCTTTGATTAAACCTCTGACACTTATTAATAAGTTTCAACAGAAACTTGTTGAACTCACAGCTTTGGCATCTTTGGGCTACAGCCTCCACACAACCTTTGAAGTTGGGCATGCATGGGTGATTAGGTATTATTTGACAAGACAGATCCATTTGTTAACCATTCCATATTCACTTAAGGAAAGTGATCTGAATATGCAGCCAAAAGCCTCTGCCAATGACTTAATTGAGTATAGGAGGTCCCTGAAATGGTGAAGACCCACTTTATGATCAAAGTTTTAATCAGGTACTGTGCCTGAAGAGTAGTGTTGTCCTTTCTATTATATCATCAATGCTATACCTAATGTAGCAAACAAATATGTTATAACATACCTTGTAACATACCTTGTTATGGGCGTAAAGTTTTACCTATAAAACTTGTTTGCCCCTCTCCTTCCAATTCCTTGAAGTCACTAAAGTGGAAGATAGACTGGTACTGGTTATATGGCGATGTATGGTTTCAGGAGGTAAAGGTATTAATGAGAGCATGGGCAGGTAAAAGATTTGTCAGTATTAAACGTTTCCTTTTTGGGCTCCCATGTTTTCTCTAAATTTGACTTGAAAGAGTTTATGGAAGTGCTCTTTGATCGATCACTACTTGATTTGGCAAGTTATTCCACTCAGATACTATTCGATGTGAGAAAGAATTTTGTCTTTTCCGAGTATTTGCTCTTGGTTTCTCTAGAGTCTTCACTGAATTTGAAGAATTTTGAAGTCTCAAGATCGTTGGTCCCTTGAATTATTCGGAACACTTGGATAAGATCTGCTCTGTGACGTCGGTAGGATAATGAAGGTAACTTTAGTTGAGCTAACCTTTCCGGGTAAATCTTGACCTGTAAACTCGGAACTGCTTTGTAGCTCTTCTTTGGACTCTCTTGAGTTTCGCCTGATCCTTCCTTAAGTATGGATGCCAAATCTGTGAACAATACCCCAAAGCAGGTCGAACTATGGACTTATAAAGTAGCTTGAAGTTCTTAGGTTCAAGGAATGAGAAAGATCTCTTGATGATCCCCATTTTCTTATTTCCTGCCTTTGCTATCTGATATATGTGCTGAGAAAAACTTAGCTGATCGTCGAAAATGACTCCCAAGTCCTTTTCACTGTGGCTCACTTCGATTGGCGGGCCATCCAAACTTAACTTATAGTCATAGTGCAGGTTCTTTCTGCCATTGTGAAGGACTTAACACCTTCCTGTATTGACAGGAATTTGCCATAAGATTGCCTAACTTTGAATCCTCAGTAAATCAGCTTGAAGGATTTCACAGTCTTGATCGTTGTTAACTTCAGCAAATGATTTTGTATCATCAGCAAATAACTTAATAACACTTGCTTGAGAAGCTAGGACATCTGGTAAATCATTTATGAAAATCAGAAATAGCTCCGGACCACTCCCTTGGGGAATTCCACTACTGACTCTAACATAATTTGAGAAAACTCCATTAACAACCACCCGTTGCTCTCTGTTCTTTAAGAAGGATCTGATCCAGTTCAAGACACTACCTCTAATTCCATATGAATGAAGCTGAAGCAGAAGTCTTCGATGGGGGACGCCATCAAATGCTTTTTTGTAGTCCAAATAGATACAGTCAGTTGATTTTCCTTTATCCAAATCCTTTGTCCATTCCTCAATAACTTCCAGAAGTTGAGTAGCACATGCTTTGTCTTTTCTGAATGTACCCAGCTATGAATCATCCAAACCATATTATTCTCTTTTTATCTTCAACATTTAAATTTCTCTTTGTAGCTGCTTTCTTTCATATGATACAGTTTAAATACCATGCTCATCGTACTGTTTAGAATTTGTAGGCAAGCAATATACAAAAAAGGAATAAGAGAAATGAAGTGGTGTCCTTTAATTTACCATTGCCAGTATGCATTTAGGTATATTATTTAAAGGGATGGTCCAGGCTGGAAATATTTCATATCTCAACAAATAGAGTAAAATTCACAAAGCAAAATGCTGAAAATTTCATCAAAATCGGATAACAAATAACAAAGTTATTGAGTTTTAAAGATTTGCATAATTCCGGTGAAACAGTTTTAGGTATGTCTTTATGAATATTCATTAGTTGGGCTGATGATGTCATATCCCCACTTGTTCTTTTGTATTTTATTATATGAAATTAGGTTTATTCAAAAATTTTCTACCAAGAACTAAAACAATTGGATTGACAACTGATTAAGTTATCTATTGCCGCAACTTATTTCATCATAAAGCAGACACATGTTTTATGCATGTATGAAATAATGAAACATTTATGATTTCATGTAATAACATAAGAAAAAGGAAAGTGGGGATGTGACATCATCAACCCACCTAATGAATATTCATGACGATTTGCATATAACTGTTTTCACAAAATATTAACAAACTTTAAAATTCAATAACTTTGTTAATTGTTGATTTTGATGAAATTTTCAGCATTTAGCTATGTGAATTTTACTTCATTCATTTAGATAGAATTTTCACCCTGGACCATCCCATTTACAAATGGTACTGTACACTTAAAAGTGGATCATTTTCCTCAAGATTTTTTAAGGTAAAAATATATCGTTGCTAAGGTAAATAGTGTTGCTAGGCAATGGATTGTGTCAGTAGATAATGGTAAACTCCTAAATGCTGTTTGCCTAACAAGCTATCATATGTTAATTTGCTCAATATTTTTACTCTAAGGAACAACTTCCTCAGCACATTTGACCAAGATGAAGAGTGGTAACATAGCCGTTGCTAGGGAAAACTGTTTCTAGGCAACACATTTGTCTCCATGGAAGCTATAAAATATTTAGTTTGTTGAATGTTTATTGAAAACAAGGTTGTAAGCATCTATATGATAGTTGTGTCGATCAGTTTTATTGCTTATAATGGACCGTTTTCCACATATTTGACCAGCATGACCAGGGAGAAGAGTGTTAATATAGTCGTTGCTATGGAAAATAGTCGTTGCTAGGCAATTAATTGGTACCCATGGGTAATATGAAATGTTAATTTTGTTGTTGTTCTATTGAAGACAAGATACTGCATGTTAATTGATCAGGTATTATTAACTCAATCAACTTTTTTCACCACAAAAAGTATGTGACTTGTACGTACGTGTATCAATGTAGTCAAAATGAACAATAATATGGCGATTTATACGATGTGAAGGGGTATATCAGGTAGAGCTTAGCAAATTTATTTGTGGTTCGCAAGATTTAAAATGGGGGTTTTCAGTTCTTTTTATGATTTTTCAATAATACTTTATAGAATTTCATTTGTGTAACTTATTTGGTTTGATTTAACCGAGTTAAAAAGTTAAAAGTTAGCTTTGAAATTGAAAAATGAGTGGTTTACTTAAGTAGCTAAATGAGTGCTAAGGAAAGTTATGTTGCTAGGCAACGATTTCTGAGAAAATGTTCATAAAATTCATGCTAAGTTGTTTTTCAGTAATTCATCTAACAATATAAAGTGGATCTATCCTTTAAAAATAAGAAGAAATACCTGATAATTTAAATTAATGGGTAAAAAAAATCAATATTCACGATGAATATTCAATAAGTATTTAAAATGGGCGTGGCTTATTCAAGGCTGGTTTCCATGGTGATGCTACACATTACGTCATTTTTAATGCCCAATTCCGAAAAATTCTGAAAATTTCCTTTAATTTGATGTATGATTTTGCTTTGATCCAGCCGGGGGGATTAAAGTCAAGAAATAAGCCACTTTTTGGCTTCTGGCCGCTCACCTAATGGGTATATAGTCTGGTCTGTTAGCGAAATTATGTGGACACGGTGGACAAAAGCGTGATTTTTTTCTCCAGACCTTTGTTTATGTATAAGAATTAAGAATGGGGTATGCTCCAAAAAATCTGGATGCAGGAACAGTGAAAAAATGGGTGAAAATGTCCGAATTTATGAGTCTAGATTTGTCTGATATATAGACTAGCGCTAGTGCAAAATTCAATAGCAGGGCATTATTTTGCATTGGATTAGTTCTTGAATTCAAACCATTTTTGAACAGATCTTCTGTTTGTCCTCGCATCTCAATGCACCAAATATCTGAATGCAGATGCTAACCAAGCCGAAGGATGGCGGTGGAGGGGGTTGAATGTTGGTGTGTATGTACATGCACACCAACCCCATGTCTTGGGGTAAAGATGTGCAAGACACATTTATCGCATGTGTTGGAAATTATGTTGCCATGGTAACAGTGTATTATGGCAAAATAAGGTAAAAACCTTGTTGTTTGAAACTACTTCCTCTGTTTTAACCGATTCTCATGAAATTTGGCGCACACATAGGTCTTGAGGTGAAGATGTCTAAGGCACACTTTTGTGTGTCTTTTAGAAATCTTGTTGCCATGGTAACAACATATTATATGGTGAAAATTGGGAAAAAAACTTACAATTCAAACTGCTTCATCAGTTTTCAATCAATTGTCATGAAATTTGGCACACACATTGGTATTGAAGTAAAGATGTACAAGGCACTTTTTGTGTGTGTTTCAGAAATTTTGTTGCCATGGTAACAACATATTATATGGCAAAATTTAGGTTTTGAACCAATTTTCGTGAAATTTGGCTTACACATTGGCCTTGGGGTATAGATGAGCAAGAACCTTTTTTTTTTGCATTTGTCAGAAAGTGCATTGCCAGGGTAGCCACATATGATAGCCAGAAATACAGGAAAACTCATTGTGGATCAAACTACTCCCCCTGTTTTTAGTCAGTGCTCATAAAAGTTGGAAGAAATATTCATCTTGGGGTAAAGATTTATATTAAATTCTAAATGTCTTCTGTGCATTAAAATGTTCACGCCAGAGTGTGGGGGTATTAATCACCTTCATTAATATTTCTAGGTTTTGGGGGGAGGGGCGGGATTGGTCCTTAAAATCTGACATCAAAATAAAGTAGGTCAAAGGCGGTGGCCATTAAAAACATAAAAATGATAAACACTCTTAAAAAACGCATCCCCTCAAGGCATGGGCTGGAGGTACACTGGGTGAATGTGAAACCTTCCGCTGAGGCAGAGGAGTTCCAACACTGGCAAGCAAAACGAAATGTGCACCCCTTCTACTTTCAACAGCTGATTTTCCAAACCTTAGTTCCACCTCCCCAAAATGTTCACCCCTCCCCATACCACTTGTAGTTCTACCTCCCCATGCTCAAACCAGTCTACATCTTTGCCCCTCAAGGGTCTTTGCATTTTTAAAGCTAGACATTACTCTTATTTTTGTGCGGGGGGGTCTTTAGAAAATGACCTCATAAAAGTTAAAGGATTATGACTAGGAACTTAATCCCCCCCCCACCGAAAAAATAGGGGGCTGATTATTTTTTTAGCAGAAAATGCCCCCCCCCCCTCCCTAAAGGTAAGAAGAGTCCTTTGCACTTCAGACCATTCATTTGAAGTTTAATGCATTCTGATTTGATAAAAAATTGTTTACAGTACCCAATTAACCATTGTTTATTTATATTCTCCTACTCAGTCTTTTATTCATATTCCGTTCCTACTCTTTTTTTTACTTTCAAATCCCTCTTGATTTTGAGCTTCACCATACCATCTCCTTCTGTTTCCTCTCTCTCTCCAAGTATATTTTTCTGACATATTTTAAAGTGTACCTTTAATCATGCAACTAATTATAGAAATTTAAGTATATACAAAAATCTCTGCACTTGTTTTAGAAATTCACTTGCAAATCCATGACTCAATAACATACCATATCAAAAATATACATATGTGCACAATAGATTTTAGCCTTATATTTTCTTTCACTTCATTTTTCCAGTATATTTCTGTCACAGCCCCTGCTTTATACATCCTATATCTCCCATTGTCAAAAATGAATATGTTTCAGTAGCAAAATTGTTGGATGCAAACTCTGACTGTCATAAAAACAAGTGCAAATAATTTTCCATTGGAGTAAAGACAAACTTATAAGGGATATGACTACAATATAATTATATGTAGATAAACTTTTATTTCTCTACATATAATTATATTCTAGTCATATTCCTTTCAGATGGTGGTAACTGCAGGAATGGGAAAACTCAGTGATAAAACTGAAATTTTCACAGAGGATTTTCGTAAAATAACTACATCCATTTTTGTCAAGCAACAATTATTCCATTCTGAATGTTGCAACCTTGTTAATATGAATTTGAATTTGATGTACCTTTACCAAAATATAATATCATGACAGTAATTTCTTCAAAACTAGACATTGAATATTGCTAATAGTATCGACAGAGTGTAGCCAAAAATGATAATGAAGGGGGAAAATGTCATGGTATTATATTTCGGTGTAGGTGTAAGCATTCAGAATGGAATAATTGTTGCTAGATAATAATGAATTAAAATAGCAAAGAAAAATATACTGAGAAAGGGAGGCAAGGAGGAGGGGGGGAGAGGAAACAAAACAAGAAGGTATGGTAAAGCTCAAGAGTGCAAAAGGTGATGAAAGACAGTCAGAGTAGGAACTGAAATGAACAAAGACTGAGTAGAAGAAGATAAATAAACCATTGATTAATTGGACACCGGAAACATTTTTCTTTCAAAGTAGAATGTTTTAGGCTTTAAATTGATATGCTGAAGTGTAAAGGATTTTTCACCCCCCCCTTTTCTTTTTTTTTTTTTTGGGGGGGGGTTAAGTTCCTAGTCGTAATAATTTCCATTTACTCTTTTCTGTGGCAATTTTCTAAAGCCACCCCCCCAAAAAAAAAAAATGGGAGGGGTGTTTTTTTAAGAGTGTTTAAGTTCCTAATAGTCATGGACTTTAACCTTCTATATTTTTATGTTGTCAGTTTTTAAGGACCTTCTCCTCCCCCCCCCCTCCCCCAATTGAAGGTGATTAATACCCTTCGCTATTATATGACGTTATAAAGGGAAATCCAAATCAAATAAACACTTGTTTTTAGAGGAAAATTAAAAATCAGACAAGTTTTTATGTCAAAGTTTAAACAATATCGGACAAACCATAAGAAAGTTGTGATTATATAAAAGTTGTAAACATTGGTAATCACTATACCCATGAAGACTTCAAATTGACCGCATATGTGATGTCATAGTGATGTAAGGCAAGGACCACTCTTCCATGTACTGGAATAATTAATTGGCTAAAGTTTCTATTTTCAAAAGTTTTACTTCAATTATATCTTTCTTTCATGAGGACATAAAACACTATACTACCGGGTTTATATTACGGCCCCAATGGAATAGGAATTTAGGAGAAAATCAAAAATCCTAATAATTAAGTACAAGTCTTATGGGAAAGTTTTCCTTGCGGCTTCATCCCTTGTCATAATTTACTTACCCAGTTGCCAATTTGAATTCTACATACTTGTAGCCTTAGGGATCTTAATTTTAAAGCAGCCATAACTTTATTTAGCTTGTCCGATTTCTTTCAAACTTTCACCATTCTTATTTTTCTCCCCATGCACATAACATTATGACCAAGGCTGGATTCCCTTTTAACACTGAATATGAATCTTTACCCAAAATGAATATTTGTGTCAACGTTTATCAGCACAGGCTGAAAACTGAGAAGTAGATTGATCCACAATGAGTTTTCCCCATATTTCTGGCTATATGTGGTTACCAAGGCATTGTACTCTCTGACAAATGCAAAAAAGGATTCTTGGACCTCTTTACCTCAAGGCCAATGTGTGAGCCATAATTATTTCATGAGAATTGGTTCAAAACTGATGAAGTAGTTCAAATTGCAAGGCTTTTACCTAAATTCTGCCATATAATATGTTGTTTCCATGGCAACACAATTTCTGAAACACACACAAAAAGTGCCTTGTACATCTTTACTTCAATACCAATGTGTGTGCCAAATTTCATGACAATTGATTGAAAACTGATGAAGCAGTTTGAATTGTAAGTTTTTTTTCCCAATTTTCACCATATGATATGTTGTTACCATGGCAACAAGATTTCTGAAAGACACACAAATATGTGTCTTAGACATCTTCACCTCAAGACCAATGTGTGTGCCAAATTTCATGAGAATCGGATGAAAACAGAGGAAGTAGTTCTAACAGCAAGATTTTTACCTTATTTTTGCAATGATAAACTGTTACCATGGCAACACAATTTCCAACACATGCAAAAAATATGTATCGCACATCTTTACCCCGAGACCAAAATATGTACATACACACCAACATTCAACCCCCTCCACCGTCACCCTTCGGCTAGTTAAGCATCTGCTTCCAGATATTTGGTGCATTGAGATGAGAGGACAAACAGAAGATCTGTTCAAAAATGGTCTGAATTCAAGAACTAATCCAATGCAAAATAATGCACTGCTATTGAGTTTTGCACTAGCGCTAGTCTATTTATCAGACAAATCTAGACTCATAAATTCGGACATTTTCACCCATTTTTTCACTGTTCCTGCAGCCAGATTTTTTGGAGCATACCCCATTCTTAATTCTTATACATAAACAAGGGTCTGGAGAAAAAATCATGCTTTTGTCCACCGTGTCCACAAGTAGGGCATTTTTGACGCTAACAGACTGGACTAATAGTGATTACCAATATTTACAACTTAAAAAAAATCATAAATTTCTTGTTGTTTGTCCAATATTGTTCAAATTTTCACCTATCAATTTGTCAGATTTTTCTTCTTCCTATAAAAACAAGTTTTTATTTGGGTTGGATTCCCTTTAATCATCATCAACATCGTCTTCACGGACATTTCAACTCGTTACAATGACTCTTATGTTCTTCATCATGCTCCAATATCAGTTTCATCATCGCCATCATTGTGAACTTTAATTTACGGAATCTTTGCCAACCAACTTGGATTTTACTGGATCTAATATCATAACCTTGGATTGCACATCTAAATCTTCAAGACATATAAGATGTTTTGTTTTTATTTTGTTGATTGATCTACATGTATTTCCTGTAATAAAAAAAAAGGAAATCAAATTTAAAACTAAATTTCCATTGTTATTTGTTGCAGTATCGTAACACACTCTCTCTCTCTATCTCTTAGGGGGGTCCCTCTGACCCATATATTTCTCCATCTTCTTTTTCTTCTCTATATCCCCTTTTCCCTGTTCCATCTTTTTCTACTTCTTTCTGTCTTTCTCTCTTTCTTAAGTGTCCCTTGTTGAATTGAGAATTAGATCAAATTGGAAAAACTGATCATCTTAAAACATATTGGTCAGCAACCAATATGTTGGTTAATGAACTGATTAATAAGTAGACGAAAAGGTAACTAGATGATAATTAGATTACAAAACAAACAATGATTGAAGGAAAGGACGTATGAATGCGAAGAAACTAAATCTGAGGGAGCGATTGAAGCGGCCGAGTTATTTCTCTTTCTTAAGTGTCCCTTATTGAACTGAGAATTAGATCAAATTGGGGAAAAAAATGATTATCCTACAACATATTGGTCAGTAACCAATTTAAAAAATGATGATAAGCCCCCAATTAAAACGTATTATTCCTCGGCTCGGCATGCCCACACAGCTACACCACGAACATTATTTTTAGCAATTAGGGCGCCCGAGCAAATTCGCCCCGATCCCCTATCCATGTAAAATATTATTCCGCGACTGAATTATCAACACCACAAAGTCAAAGAAATTGAAGCATATATTACAACTTAAAACAATACGCTCTACAGCAGGAAAAATTAGCATCAAAGCTCATTGACTGCACACGCCCACTTCTATTAGCAATATTCGGGCTGAAGCGCCCCGGCAACAAGGGGGGCCCGAGCTGCATGGTATTGCCATGAAAAGCACCGAACAATTCATCGGTTGATTGCTACCTACCATCAGAGAGAAAAGGTGAAAAACTTGAACAAAATGGTGCATGTACACCGAATATAATAGTTAAGAAGAAATGGAGTAAGAGGAATACAAAAAGTCCCTCCTCTGCGACAAAAGTGGTAATTTGAAGAGATATCACAAAATGAAGTCATTTCTTGAGCGGGGGACTCGAACCGCCCAAGCAAGCAAAACAAATTCACGACGAAATTGGCGACGTCGTTAATTTCGTCTAGACCAATTCGCTACGAATTTCGTCGTCAATATTCGCGATTTGGATCTTTTTGTGATGTCCCTTCAGGTCCACAATACTGGTGTTAAGTTGTTGTTGGGATATACTGCACTTTTGCTTTCAACCAGGCTTAAATGAAGAAAATGTAATGCAATATGTACATTATATTAACATTTATTAGAGATGATTTTAACTTGTTAATGACGAATATATGAGAAAGTCTGATCGTGACTTTACTCTGCAGTATAAAATATAAACTTTTCTGTAGCTCTGTCTCTAATCTGTATGCATGCTGGAACAATCCCTAAAAGTAATGTAAACTCAAATTTCTATTCTGACTTTGGTTTAGAAGTGAACCCCTTTTAAACTGGTCTGGTCAAGACTCTCTTCAACCAAACAGGTGTTGATCAAACTTGGACGCTTGACCAAAACCATCTGTACGTCATAACCTTACCCTGAATTTTGGGGAGTTTACCTTTTAGTGAGAACAAGGAATGTAGTGAATAGGAAACGTCAGAAGTTTAGCTGGAAGAAGAATGAGTAATACTGTCTTAAAAGAAAGTTTGAGTTGGTATTAAATGGTTTCCTGTTATACTTCCTGAATAAGTACTTAAATTATGATTAAAAAGCTCAATCAATATTGAATCCGCGGTTTTGCTCTTTCTTGGTTTTAGAGTAATTTAGCCGATAGACAACATTATGTGGTGTATAATAACGTTTCCTCAAACTTTGTTACCAATCCGATGCGGCGTTCTACAAGGATCGATATTAGGCCTGTTAGTTTTTTTGTACTTATACCAATGACTTAACCAATACAACTTCTCGCTTATCGTTGATATTATTTAGTCAGGTCCAGATTTTAAAATATGTGCTCAGAAAAAATGCTTTAGGCATTTTGTGTTAATGCTGATTTATCAATTGTTTTAAGGTAATCCAGAGGTGCTGAATCCAAAAATGTTGTTTGCCAAACTTGATTCCGACGTTTTTATCCTCAAATCGGCAAAAATAAAATGGCAGCATTTTTAATGCAGTTTCCCATATTAAACGATTTTTATGGGTGATTGTATTTCAGAAATTGGAATCTATGCGCTATTTTTGATACCCATGGTTGCAAAAATAATGTGTTCGATTGATTCGTCAGTCATCTTTAATTCCAAGATGGCTGCCATGATTCACAGCTGCTGATTGATAAATAATATGGCCAAATGTTTGATAATTTTGGGGCAATACGAGCATATTCACATTGTGATATCTTTAACGTGTCCGCAATTTTCTCATCGCCTGCATAGCAGAAGCAAGACATGGACCTCGCTTTCCGACGGCGGCGATGACCATGGCGGCGGCCAAGTCAACATCAAATCTTAACCGAGGTTAAGCTTTTGAAATGTGATAACTTTTAGGGTATAGATGTCTATTTCATGAAACTTAGGCATGTTGGGATTAAACAAAGTCTATTGAGACAGGATATAGTTACAAAAGGTCGTCAAGGTTACCTGGAAATCCAACATAGCGTCCACAATGGCAGCCGTTGTACCATCAACTCCAAAAATAAAGTAAATCCTCAACAAAAAAAAATCATCAAAAAGCTTTCGAGGTAAATAATGAATAAGGACATGTTTACAAGATAGTCGGCGAGTGTGTCAGAGAATCCAAGATGACCTTCCAAAATGGCGTCTATAATGGACGTCTGGACGTTGTATCTTTGAAATAGTCCAATTCATATAAAATCAACCTGGAAGAAATAACTTTGAGGACTATCGAGAATGAAATGAAACATATTAAAAAAATCATGGTTCCAAAGGGAAAAATTAAATTGGAAAAATTTCAAGGTTTATCAGTGGTGTAGTTTAGCAAAAAATGATGCCTTGAAAAATAGTTATTTCTTAAAAATCTGGCTGCAAAGTGCAAATAATATCTACTTAGAAACATTACTGTGTCTTTCTCATGATTTCAAGGGTCAAATAATATATGTAAAGAAGAATTACATGGATACACCGTTGTCCATTTTGTACCAAAAAAAATAGAGAACGCTCCAGAAATTACATTCGAATTGGCCACCATTGATACAAAAACGACAATACTTTGTATCCCATGCCATTAGTTTGGTGTCTCTGTTTTAAAGACTCGTGAAAATATGTTTTACATGATATCGTGACATAATTTGACGGTGGTGGAACAATAAGTAAACATCCGAAAAAAATAAAAAAAAATAAAGGTACACTTTCACCTAAAAATTTCCATAATTCACAGATAGGTATTTCAAGACACGTCATTTGTGGGCTTAGGACTATCCTATGGCTTCAAGGTTAGGGGACAACAGTCATTTTTACGCAATTTTAGAAGTCACTTTGGACATTTTACGACGGAAAGAAAAACTGAACATCCTATTTATTTGTCCCGATTTATTATTTTAGCCTTCAAACCACACTAGTGTAGATTTTGTTCACCTAATTCTGACTATGTTTAGGTGATGGAAGTCTTTTTAGACTCATTTTGAAAGCCATCATTAAATAATAGGTAAAATGGACAGCTTCATACAATTGTAACTAATAAAAAAGTATTATTTAACCCTTGAAACCACAGTGTAGACACCAAAATCATATCTCCCAGATGGATACTAAATAGATTATATCAATTTTTAAGTATCAGCAGCCATTTTAGCCTCCTTAATTGGAAGCCATCTTGGATTTTTGGACATACTTGACCATTGATTGCCCTTGTAACTTATCCTATTGTATTACTTGACGATTTACACCAAGGTTTAGACAACATAATCATATACCCCTGGCGGATATCAAACAAACTATGTCAGTTTTTAGGTAGCAATAGCCATTTTAGAATCCAATTTTGGAAGCTTTTTTTTTATTCTTGGATATGCTGGACCTCTGACTGTCCTTGTAACTTGTCCTATTTTATTACTTGACCCTTTAAACCATGGGTTAAACACCAAAATCATATACCCCAGGCTGATATTAAACAAACTCTGCCAGTTTTTCGGTAAGAACGGCCTATATAGACTCAATTTTTGGAAGCCATTATCGATTTTTGGACATACTGGAACCACTAACTGTCTAATACTTGACCCTTTAAACCATGAGTTATACTAAACAAATCATATTCTCCAGGCGGTTACTATAAACTATGTCGGTTTGTAATTAACGACAGACATTTTATACTCCATTTTTGCAAACCATCTGGGGTTTTTGGACATGGAGGACCATAGAATGTCATTGTTACTTGTCCCAACGTATTTCTTGACTCATTAAACAATGGGTTAGACACCAACATCATATCCCCAAGGCAGATATTAAACAAACTATGTCGGGTTTTAGGGTTTTTAGATAACAACAGCTATTTTAGACTTCATTTTTGAAAGCTATCTTGGAATTTCGGACATAGTGGACCGTTGACTGTCCTTGTAACTTATCCCGGTTTACTTCCTGACCCTTGAAAATCACAAATGAATAAAACCCAAATAAAAGACACTAAAATAGGTAATAGATGAATTTTGAAATTTTAGGCCATGTCAGCCATTGGAGTGCTTATGTTCACTCTTTCCTTTTATCCCCTACTCCATTGAATACATGTATGCACAGAAAAGGTGTCCAGGGTAGATAAAATGCCGGTTATTTTAATTTTCAGTTGATGGCGGCCATCTTAGACGCCAGTTTGAAAATAACCACTTTCCCGGATCCGGATTTTGGTGGATTTTTAGTATATTATTCCTGAGATCTAATAGTACCAAAAATCGTTGACAAACATTTTTGTTCCAAGTTTTGGGGGTCAGAATATAGTTTTTTTTTTAAAAGTGTAGAATGGCGGCCATATTGTTTTTGCCAATTTGAGGATTTTAACATCAAAATCAAGGTTGGCAAACAGCATATTTGGACTCAGCGCCCTCAAATTATGCTAAAACACTTCTCAATTCAGCATTAACACGATTTGCCTAAGGCAGTCTTCTCAAATCTGGACCTGACTAATTTGCAGACGACATTAACGCCTATTCCTCACATGATAACATAAATTCCTTGGTAATTGCACTCAATAATGAGTTACCAAAATTGTCTTTATGGTTCAAATGCAATAAATTGTCCTAAATATCCAAACTAATCGTAATGTTGAGCGCCTAACAAGAAGGGAGAAGGTCCCAATTTTGCAAGTCTTTGGTGTGACTCGACCGGGATCGATCCCACTCCCGATCGTTTTTGAGGTGGCCTCTCTAACACTGACCCATCATTCCAAGATAGATCATCAAAACATTATTTTCGTTAAAATGGGGAAATTGTGAAACTTACCTCTTTGTTCCCTTCCACATCATCATAAAAGTTGGCATGTAAGATGAGAGGTGTCTTTGCCAGAGACAAGTACTTCTCTTTAAACGGCACGAAACACATCCTCTTTCCGCGGAAGAAGAAGTTCTTGATCCTGATCATAATCTTCGCCCACGAAAAATGATCCATCTTGAGTTTGAGTACGTCCTTAAAGATCTTGCAGCTGGGTATTCCAGACCTTGACAGTACTTTCCGTTCCTTAATAACTGCATCTGCAATTACATATTGGAAAATAATAAAATGGTTATGGAATATTTGATGGAAGGGCATGATATTTGCGAAAGAGAATCAATGACAAGATATCTTTTAAAGGGATAGTGAATTTGTTGTGATAACAATAAAAAAAAAATGTTGGTGAGGGTTTGATGAAAATCCTTCAAAGGCCAACATAAATAACAATGTATAATATTGAATTTATTATTTTGTGACGTAACAAACAGGGAGCTCCTCCACATAATGTCGTGTGATAAATACTGAACAAAGACAGAGTCCCCCTAAATCAAAATGTTGTAACTATTGAACGGAATAATTTGGAGATATTATATTCTTCTTGTACACTCATTAGGTAGCTCGTGGGAAAAAAATAAGATTGATGGGTTGCGTCATGCATGATTAATAAAATATTGAATTAAAAGTGACCATTTTTGAAAGCCAGAAGAGTCTTTTTTCAAGTTGTGTAACTACAAATTTGGGCGAAGGTTGATGGATGTTCGAAAAAATGATGGATGATAAAAAAACAGCATCAATTCGGTCATATTTGAAACCAAATTCGTTCCCATTATTCCTTTATTACCCTTCAAAGTGAGTCTGTGCCATAAGAAATGCCACCCTCCCCCCTCCTTGATGTGTGCTCACTAATCCATAACTAAGCAAATTGATTTCATGTTTGGACAGAATTCTGCCCATAGGTTGATAAACATTACTGCCTAATGACATTGCTAAAGTTCCACCATATTGAATATAGGTTCACTTATTATTAAACTTGTGCTCCAAATGTACACAATGTCATTATGAGAGTAAATCAAAATGTTAACAAAAGTGAAGTAAGGGTTTGTTTCATGAACGATATTGGTTACTTCTGCCAACAGGTTTTCTTTAATGAAACTTCGCACATGGTTTTACAGTAACACTCATGCGCACACACACAAAATAATTCGATAAGGCAAAGAATGAGGCCGTGGCATTGAACCTTCTTCTCGTTTGCATAACTTTTGAATATTTTGTAGATAGTTAATCATTAGACATCGCGATTTTTATGAAAATCAAATGAAATGAATTATGCAAGATCTCGTCATCATCGTCATTTTTTCGGAGGGTTACAGACATAACGAAGTTAACATCTGGATGACACCTATAACCTCCATGATAGACAAAATAATAAAATAAGCTTTGCACGTTAAAGTTCTTACGTGGCGAGTATTTCCCCTCTCCTGAGTATAGGACTGCCTGTAAACTGGAGTAAAGTGCTGCAACAGCGCAATGAGGTAATGTGTAAGTCACCGGCGACCTCAGAATTAAGTCATCAGGAGCTAAGCATTGTACACCAAAGCAGACTGACATCTCGTCTTTGGAGTCACCAAGATTAGGAGTATCGGTCAGAACACGAAGGGAGATTTCTTGTGGCTCTTTGCTGTCAATTGCACCAGGAGGTATCTCAAGTTCAATCCCAAAGGATTCTAGCTGAATTTTGCCCCCATCAGCTCCAACTCTCTTGCAGCACTCTTTCATGGTTGTTTCGACATCTCCTTCATCAGGTACTGAAAATTATTAAAAATATTTATATTGCACTTCTTTATTACAAAACTTTAACTTCAAAATTCTAATAAATCATTGTCGCTTAACTGCCATGACTGGGGTACATTCTGAAATATCGATTGTAAATAATAAGAGGAATATAGTGTTTGAAAGATAACTTTTTTCCAACTTTGGCAATTTTTTAAACATCTATTTCCCCATTGGTTCAATGTGTTTTTTAAATAAAATTGTTAAAAAAAACCTCTAGTCGAGCATCATGCTAACATTACAAGGAAAATCCACAATTATCTACTATCTTCCCTCTTTATCTTTCGTGCTGTAAACATTACAAAATTATGTTCGTCTGGAAATCCTCAGTAACATGCAAACTAGTATATAAAGCATGTTTTAATACTAAAAAATCCTTGCTGTGTACCACAAGAAATTATTTCCTGATTACTCTACTCCTATAGAACCCGATTCTGTGAGCCTGTATATTCATGAAATGCAACCTTTTCCTCAGGAAGTTCATCTGTATATAAAAAGAAAACGGTTAGTAATAAAAGGAACACTTCTTTCCTTCAACTAGTTACATATTATTCATAAATTTCGTTTATTTCCGATATTCGTTAAGTACATGTGATATTTATAAATCATTATATCTACATGTATTTCAACAATGAATAGTCTATTCACGCATGGGAAGATATTAACGAAACATCGGAATCATGGTACTAATGAGGAAATATCAGAAAGTGTACGGGAGATAGTTTAGCCTATCTCATTAAATATGCGTAATTTGCATGAGTAAATTTTCCCAAAATGTCCATGTCGGCAGAAGTAAATTCCTAATAACCACATTATGTGTATTGTGAGATTTAACTTTTAGCGCCGTGGCCAAGTGGATTAGTCTCCGGACTTTGAAACAGAAGGTCGTGGGTTCAAATCCCAGCCATGGCGTAGTTTCCTTCAGCAAGGAAAGTTCATCCACAGTGCGCTGCACTCGACCCAGGTGAGCTAAAGGGGTACCGGCAGGAACTAATTCCTCAAAGAGCTGTGTGCACCTGAATAGGTAGCCTAGCTTAGCCGGGGTAATGATAATAGCAGGACCCGCCTGGAGAACAGGTTTCGGAGCTGAAGTGGCTACCCTGGGTAAATCCACCTTCATTACTATTATTATGATTACTAACTTTTTTCTTTCCATAATATAAAGCCTTGTAAATATAATTATTTTCCATAAAGGTAAGTTTGAATAAGTCACCATTTATCTGGTAATCATATTGAAGAACAGTCTCTGTCAACTCACCTATTAGAGAGGTTTTGAGTGGTTGAGAGGAGGCCTTATCCAACTTGAAAGGTATCCCTGCACCCTCCTGGGATTCTTCAGATGACTCCTGACTCGTCTGATTTTCTGTCACTTTGACATTAGGATACAACTCCGACAGCTTGTTCCTGTCAGATTCGGAAAGTGGGTTTTCTGAACCAACGAACCTGATTTCTCGCAGTGTACCAAGTTCCTTCGGACTTTGCGGGGACTTACTTTCAGACTGACCGAAATCAATCTTGCAACTGTAAAAGGTAAGGACGGTAACCTCTTTAAGGTCACTAGTTGTAAGATCAATTAAGTCAATTATGGGTACAGCCGCTGATGCACCTTTAATTTGCAACGAATAATCTGAAGATGTTCTGGACCATTCAACACTCTTCATTACTACATCTCCTAGCTGTACACTTTCTACTTCGACAAACTTCAAACTACGACTCACCCTACGACTTACGTGTAGTAATTCTGTTGTGAATTGAAGTGCATAGTGCTCGTCAGACCAACGAGATTCAAGATGGATATCAGTCAGATTAGGTAATGTACATTCTTTAACGTCTTTGCTTGACTTGTCCCATTGGAGAGTCTTAGGGCTTTTGATGAAGAGTGATTCTATGTTTTGACAGGCAGAAGAAAGGGAGAGGAAGATGGTCTCCAGAGAGACGTAGTCTTTTGAGTTTCCGTTCCACAAGTCAAATTTTACCTGTCTCCAGGAAGACAGTGGGGGGTCGGAATGGTATTTTCGAGCGTGTATAAAATCATTACTGTCACAAGATAGCTCAAGACTCTTTGCATTTGGAAACCAATCACTGAGAGTCGATATGATTGGTGCATTCGATGTGGACGTGCTGTCGCTAATGCAAACGGTGAGGACTGATCTCATTGGAATGATCTCATGTGCAGGAATATACCGATCAAACATAAGCATATGAAAGTCAATGATGATATGTTGCACTGCTTGGCACAATGGAACCAGTGCAGAGATAACTTCTTGGAATTTATGTAGTAATACTTTTTCAAATTTTAAACAAGTTTCACCGCCACCGATAGTCCAAGACACAGACACAGGTACTTCCTTTCCATATCTTATACAAGAGATCTCGGCTGAAAAGAAATTCACAACATAGTATTTATCAGGAACATTCATTTGAGCTAGGATTTAATGAAGAAGTAATAAATTAATAATTACACTAATATAATGCGTTAGTTTATGGTATTGATATCAACCCACAGACGGGTAGACAGGGTACTATTTAGAATACACTGAAACATGTTACTAAGATAATATGTAACAACCCTGCGACACAATTAGATTTAATTTCCATTCCAGCCGTGTGTTTTATTAAGCCGTTCGCTTAAATCATGTAACTCTTTACGCAGGACTGGACCATGTTCTTGTGGGGCTAAATCATCTACAAAGGGATACATCATTTATCAAACGACCCCTAATTCATTTCTCTTGAAAGAATCTCTTATTCTATCTTTGCTATATTTAAGACCCGCATGGTCAAAATACACAGTCACTCTAGAATGTTCAACTAAAATAGTGGAATGGTATATTCATTTGCATTTTCCTCCGGGTTTCAGTTCAATACACGGCTAAAATAATAATTCATGGGATAATTTTCATTTTTTAGGCTTATGTATATTTTAACCACATGACCTTCTATGATGATCATACATACATTTAAGAAAAGAAAATACATTAATAGGACAACTCTTTTTTTATAATATTGTTCCCTCCACATGGATTTTATTGGCAATCAATAATCAAGAGATACAGAGTACAACCGTGCATGTTGCAACAGCGCAATGATGTATTGTGTAAGTCACCGGTAACCTAACGACTAAGGGGGTGTTGCAAGAAAATATTTGCGATCAATTGCAAATATTCTGTTGCAATTTTACAACTGATAGATCAATGTTAATCATTGCAAATCAGATTAAACTTCTTGTTTCAAGGAGCAGATTAGCAATCAATCACTTATTTGCAATTAACTACAAGACATATGTTTGATTTAGGGACCAAAATTAGACTTGCAATTGATCGCAAGTTTCTTGCAACACCCCATAAGTCACCAGGAACTAAGCACTGTACACCAAAGCAGACTGACATGACGTCACTAAAGATAGGGAGTATCCGTCAGGACACGAAGAGTACAGAGGACAACTATTGATTTACACAATGAAGTTAGACGTACATCAGTGGTACATGGTTGGGCTGTATATCATGTTGCATGATTTTCTCTTACTTTGAATCCAATCTAATATTAATCCACTTACCAGTATTTTCTTCAAGGTTTAGTTCGGAAAATTGATACGGAGGCATCCTATGCCCACCAATTAAATACAGTGTCCGTGTGCCGAGAAGGGTGCTGTTTAACGCTCTTGGCTGTATATAGTGTATATAGAAATCAATTTAAATCACTAGAAAAGGAAATTCTTACTATTGAAACTATTACTGGCACAAACATATGGCCCAAAAGGAATCTCCACAAAAAAAAAAAAAAATCCACTCTCTTTGTTCCTAATACCAGCGATATCAAGTAGATATACAAAGCTAGAAGCAACAGACAACAAGCCCATCTACCGCGTTATTTGACTTAGATTTGTTTAACCTGATAATAGCTTTAGATTTTACATCGGTAACCACCTAATTTTCTAAACTTTTCTACCATTGGACTTTGCCTGACATACTGCTATGATCATTATGCTGCACTTTAAATTCTGAGCGCCAAGCACAAAGGGTGAAGGTATCATTCTTTTCGGTTTCATTCAGTTGAAGATTAACCCACTTGATTAACCCACTCGTGTTCTTGCGTCGTCGGTAAGGTGAGCACTCTAGCATTGTGCCCTCATGCCCATAGTGACCGGGTCAAGCCAAGCACTACTTTATATTTCCCCATTGACTCGTTAGTTAAAAATGAAATGTGAAAAATCACCAAAAATAACCGTTTATTATGACACCATCTAACCTTTATCATTTTGTAGCTCACCTACCCGGCTCACCTAATATCCTTCAAATGCTAAGAATATTACATGGTGTGTTTATGCATATTTTCGCGCTTCGTGGGCTGAAACCCGGACTACATGCAACGCTGGTTGCAGTCACAGTGTTCATTTGGTTTCTTTGGCCACTAATAAAATTCGCATAAAATCTACCAGGGACAAATTACTGGTCCGAACTGATCCAGTAGTGACATTTTTTATGCACGTATAAAACAAATGTTCAGATATGCATCGTTGATTTTGTATAAATATTTTTCTAACCATTATGACAACTTTGGTACAGGTCTAGGAGAAACATCTATATTGTAATGATTGGTTCATGTGAATGAAACTACATGTATAATTTCTTTAGGAACTAATACTTAAACTTCTTTTGAGAAAATGAATTAAGGTTTTATTTTTTAAAAAGCAGATATTTTGTACTCCGAATGTGTTAATGCGTTTTCATGGTTTGAATAAAAGGAAATGTAATCAAGTATCACTAATATCAAACGTACAAACTTGAATTTTATCGATGACTCGCCTCGCAGCTTTACTTCTGTCAGCTCTTTTACCTGAAAATTAAATTAAAAATACATGAATAAATACATATACAAAAACTGTGACAATATAGACTACAGATAATATTCTGGCCATAATTCAGTTTTCGTATCAGTTTAAATCATGAAGATACCGGGCAGCGTTTTTTTCCCTTCCATTTACAATAAGGGCTAACTCGGCTTTAGAGGCTCGAATTAGGCTAAAAATCTTGGACTTTTGAAAAATCGTTCAAGGTGAGACTGGAACCGTTTTTTTTTTGAAACCATGCAGAAGTATTTACCGATGCATGGCTGGCATGCCTCGGTAATTACTTATGCATGGCCACGATTCTGTCAGGATACATTTACGTTCTTTATTGTTCCTGTATTTTTATTTATATGTTATGACTATTTATCTAGTGTGTGTATTTGGGCTTCCTGTCGATGGTAAGATAAGATTTTATCACGCTCTCTCAAACCCCGATGGTGAGTATGAAAGCCTCAACATGAACACATTTACAATAATGAATATGCGTATAAAAATGAACATATTTACAATGATGAATATACATTTTCTAAAATAAAAGAACATAATGCAAAATGATAAAACAACAACAGCAAAACCTATTATAAAGTAATATATTGTTCTGTTTAACACAATTACATTGTAAAACACACTTATTAAAAAGCCATTTATCAACATTTGTTTTTTGTCATATGACACCTTTTATTCAAACTAAACAACCCACTTAATTAGTAAGCACAGGGTCTTATAAAATATTATTTGGGTATGTACAGTACACCTGTCTTTCTTTACTAAAGAAAGAGCACTCAAATAAGTAATGAAACTTGCCTCCAACTTCCTTCAGAGAGCATAATGTACATAAATCATCATTCACTGATTCTCGAGAAAAAACGATTGTTACTGACGGGCAACCTAAGAAAACTACATCGAAATTTACACAATGTAGTTGCATCAGAGTCACTTAAAATTAGGAAATATGTCTCAAAACCCTATTCTCTTTTCATCTTATAATTTGAACAACTACAATTTGACCATATTGCTGCATGCCAAACTTGTTCGGACATATCCTTCAAACGCAACTTCAAGGCTCTTAGAAACCGATCAGTCCCAATCCCTTCCCTTATATTACCAAAACCTGCTTTCTGTAGTACATCTTCAATATTAATGCAACTCATCCATTTTGACGTGAACTACATAGTTGGATCTCGGTGCGTATTAAAAACCAAGCTAAAAACAAGAAATAGTACTTGTCCTCCACACCCGTCATAATTCTGAACCAAAATCCAACCATTCTACAATTAATATGACTTAATGAAGTGGAGCGCCCATTTTCTCCATTATGCCATGTGAATTTTAATATTTACTCGTAAAATTGTTCTCACAAATTTTCTGTTAAAATTTTCAGTCTTAGCAATATCTTCATAGCCCCATACTTCACACCCATAATTATGTCATTATTGGTAAAATCATTCTATCAAATAATTCACACTGTGTATCAATGGACAGTTGGAATCTTTCTGCTTTTGCTAAAGTTGTTCAAAGTTTTCATTGTCTGGGATACCTTTTTTTTCTCTCTAAATTTGAAAGTATCATTATACTCTAATCTAACTCATAAACATATAAAATCATCCAAAATCTCCAAACACCACCACTCAAGTTGAAAATTGGTCTCTCACGATCTTAAACTTGCTAGTATGTACCGTTAATTGCCACTTATGGCAATGATCATTAACTGCATTCGAAGCAGGTTGGAGCTGGTCGGGACTTTCAGCTAATAAATGGCAACAAACAATGACGGAGATAGATTTCTCCTTGTCTTACGCCAGTGTTGCAAGTAAAATACTCATATCCCATAACATTTACACTTGACTTTGCGTGCTGGTATATGTTCTCAATCACATTTAAAATTTTACCACTTTCTCCGTTCTTCAACAGTTTTTGCCATAATATGTACCTGTCTATAAAATCAAAGGGCTTTTTTATAATCAATAAATCCACAATAAACAAGATAAATACGTGTGTTCTGCTACAAATAAATATATATTATGCTGTGATGAAAGTACATCTAAATTTATAAATTAGCACACCAAAATTAGCGCAGAAGTGATTTAGCACTTTTTGTATATATACTTTCACTATTGCACTACCTGATTAACACATTTGTATCTAGCACTCCCTTAGTCAATGAGTACACTTACATAGCACCATGACAGTGCATTTGATTTTTGGACATTGGGTTGTGTGAGGGACCAGGATTTTGCCCTTCAAAATCAGAAACATCCTGGCTCAGAAGACATTTAATTTACTCGAGAAAGCAAGCAAAGAGGTTAGTTAATGTTTTATGTTATGTATTTTTTATTATGGTCTAAGCAAAAAGTGAAATTTTAGAGATATTTTTCTTGGTTCATAATGACAAATGATAATGTGTATGTAGTATGTATAATGTATGTACAAGCTATACCAGGCTCATTGCATCCCCTTGTAATCAAATAAGACTGATTAACTATTACATGAAACTAGACTTTGCTACATTTATTATGTGATATATTAAGAATGATTGTTGATTTATACTTGTATTCATATAATTGTAATGAGAACAAAACTGAATTCTGTTTGTAGTTTGAAACAAGCAAACCTATAATGAGTAAGCGTATATGTATATAGAATTTGGAATCTAGTTGAGACAAGGCTATTCAGGTTTTCCAAAGAATTGATGTTGCTCTATTGGCATTTAAGATGTTTCATTTTGCTGTTATTTATGATTCTTTTTCTTTATCATTGACTCCACAGTTTTCACGGATTAAATAATCAACGGATTAAACGTACTAATTGGTTCAAACTGGATTAAAAGGACGAATTGGATTAAACAATCAACGGATTGAAGGCACTAATAGATTTAAGACCAATTCGATTGGATTGATTGTACGCATTTGATATCGGATTGACATATTAAAACAACGAAATCCTGTAGAGGCCTTTGTTACGCTTGTCTTTTGTTTGTCGACCTCACTACAGCCACAGTGAAAACTCTTTGTGCAGCGAGAATTCTTCGACGTGAATTTCTTCTTTCGACACGATCAAACATCCTCGCAGTTCAATGGGCTTTGTGAATTCTTCCAGCTACGGAACAATTCGAATGCAAATCTGGAACTTCGATATTCAATGTTCGACACGATGAATGAAACCTTCGTGATTGATTGATCTCAACCTTCTTTCACCATTAATCTTCTATTTGGGAATAATCATGGCAGAAGGAGTTGAGAATGGACGGGATAGAATGCCCACTGATAAGGGTTTGCAGTATAAAGCAGACGTCACAGTCAAGACATGGAGAGATGCCATTTGACTTTGGAGGAGAAGGGCAAATAAGCATCGACAGCTTATAGTTGAAGACAATGTCAACATTGTGATGATTAAAGAATCCCGTAATCAAGTACAGGAAGCCATGGACAAGGCCATTTCTTCTCAAGAAGTACTTGCAGCTATAGCTCCTTCAGCAGATCTTGATGATGGTGGAGATCTACTTGAAACCATTGAAGATGAACATTCATCTTTAATGAGAGAAACAATGAAAGTTATTCTTCGATTGCAAGGTGGGACGCTTTCATCTAAGTCAGGTTCCCGATCATCCAGAGGGAGAATTCAAGACTGGGTTGATCGTCAAGTGTCAGTTCCTCCTCGAGTTCAGAGTATAGTTAATGGAGGTAACAGTGCCCCTTCAATGGAACCCATTATTGAGATGAACAACCCTACTCCACCTTCGGAAAGCCCTGCAACTAAGATTGGTCATCGACGAGAACCAAAGTCCAGCAATGATGATGTTCTCGCCAACAGTTTGAAAGAGTTGCTATCCTTAAATAGACTTCCTCTTCCAGAGCCTGGGATTTTCTCAGGTAACCCTCTTGACTACACGGCATGGAGGCGAAGCTACGATGCATTGATCGAATATCGTGGAATTCCTATGGCAGAGAGGTTCTACTTTCTCTTGAAATACCTGACAGGTGAGCCGAAATCCTTGGTAGAAGGCTACTCTATGATCGGCGATGGCAGATGTTACCTTAATGCGAAGGAAGCGTTGGAACAGAGATATGGGGATCCATTTGTAGTTTCAAATGCTTACAGAGACAAGTTGGATGCTTGGCCCAAAGTTGGATCAAGAGATTCCTTTGGACTTAGGAGATTTTGAGACTTCTTGAAACAATGTGACGCCGCATCCAAGTATGTTCCCCACCTGAATCACCTTGATGATGAACGGGAAAATCAAAACCTTCTGAGGAAACTCCCTGAATGGCTAGTCGTGAAATGGGGAAGGAAGGTTGTTAAGTGGAGACAAGATTGGAATACCTTTCCACCGTTTGCCATCTTCACAGAGTTCATTGACGAAGAGGCAACTGTTGCTTGTGATCCCGTCACCTCGCTTCAGTCTCTGCAGACTTCAAAGGAAAGGAAGTGGTCAACTCCTTCTCGATCTTTACAGACTGGAACACACAATCACCAAGACGGCTCTGCTGAGAAGAAATATATGTCATGTGTCTTCTGCAAGGGTCAACACCATATTGCTGAATGTTCCTCGTTCAATTCAGAAACGATGCAGAAGAAAAGACAGACTATTAAGGACAATGGTCTCTGCTTTGGTTGCTTGAGAAAGGGACACATGTCAAAGAGTTGCAAGAAAAGAGATACATGCTCTGTATGTAAAGGAAAGCATCCCACTGCTCTACATGATGATGAATGGAAGGAAAGGCGATTCGATGCTACAAACAGAGAGAGAAGCAGTAATGAAACTCTGGAATCAAATTCTCATGCTTCCCAGTCAGATTACAGTAATTTTATGAAGTCATCGATGATTGTTCCGGTATGGCTATCGCACGAGTCCAGTCATAAGGATAGACTAGTATATGCACTACTGGACACGCAATCCGATACATCCTTCATTCTCACACAAACCAAAGAAGCAATGGACATCAGAGGCATAGACATGCACCTATCGCTTTCTACAATGACAAAGGCAAATGAGAGAATAGCTTGTGAGAAGGTGACTGGATTGAAAGTGAAGGCTTACTACAACTCCGAGAAGGTAATTAGTCTCCCTCCAAGCTATACAAGAGACTTCATCCCAGCGGATCGACATCATATTCCTACTCCTGACACAGCGAGATCCTTCAAACACTTGTCCAGGATTGCTGATATGATTGCTCCTCTTCAGGATGGTGAAATTGGACTCTTGATCGGCTACGACTGTGCCAAGGCTTTAGCTCCGCGTGCTGTCATCCACTCTCTTGACAAAAGAGGACCCTATGCAGTCCAGACAGACCTAGGCTGGAGCATTGTTGGGACAGTGAATGCAGGACATGTTGATAGTCACGATGATCCCATTTGTGTGAGTCATCGCACGACTGTACAAATTGTACCCGAGGAAGTACATTTGAAGGGTCATCGCTCGGAAGTGATCCTCATGCATCAAGCTACTATTAAGGAAGAGATTACCCCTCTTCAAGCTTCCCAACTTCTTGAAGCTGATTTAATTCCTGATAAGAATCAGGAACCGTATTAACAGAACGACTTGAAGCTTGTTGGGCTTATGGAAAGGGAGATTCCGGAAGAGACTGAGGAAGAAGCTACAGTCATTCCTAAAGATCATGAAGTGAAAAGCAACACCCATGCCTCAGTAAAAGAGGTAGTTGAGCTCGAGTTAGGACGATTTGATCATCTCTCTAGTTGGTATCGAGCAAAGAGAGCTGTGGCGTACTGCCTCCGTCTCAAATCATACTTACAGAGATGCTGCCATGCAAGACGAGATGGGAAAGATGTCAAGAAAGTTGTGATGGAACCTCTGACTACTGTACTTCTTCATGCAGAGATGGAAATCATAAGACTGATTCAGAGGAGGACATTTGATGAAGTGAAATCATCAGGAGTCAGCAAGTCTCACAACCAAAGAGAAAGAAGGCGTCATTACAAGGAGACCAGTCGCTTGTATCCTCTGGACCCATTTATAGATGATGATGATGGCATCCTTAGAGTTGGAGGACGTTTGAGGAGATCTGACCTCTCATTTGAAAGCAAGCATCCTGTCATCCTCCCTCAAACTCACCTGACCATCTCAATTGTATTTCAGTGTCATAATGAATTCTGGTGTCAATGGAAGAAGGAGTTTCTTTGTCAGCTTCAGTCGCGACAGAAGTGGACCAAGCCACATCGCAACATGAGAATAGGAGATGTGGTAATTATTAAAGACGATAACACTCCTCGCAATGTTTGGCCTCTTGGAAGAATCGTTGAACTATATCAATCAAAGGATGACTACATTCGTAAGGTTAGGGTCATGGTAGGAGACAGAAAATTAGACAATGTGGGAAAACGAAGTAACCCAGTGACTTACCTTGATCGTCCTATCCACAAGCTAGTTCTTCTTCTTCCGAGTGAAGACCAGGAATAATTCCCAGCCAAGGAGCCAACGTGACTCATTTAGAAAGACTAAAATGCTCACACAGGATCTGATAATTTTGAAGTTTATTCGATGATTTGATCTGGACTATAATTCATCAAACTTCTCTTTGAGAGCTCTCGAGCACAGACTGAACTCTAGACTACTAATACGATATGAATACATCAATTTGTGGGTTATAGAAACAGAAATTGACTGTGTTCAAAATTTGAAGTCAAACTTAGGTTTTACTGTCATTTTAATCATTCTGAGTCTGAGTCTGATTCTTCTCTTCATTTTCATTCAGAAGAAAATTAACAATTTTGTATATTGCATATTTTCAAAGTTTTATAAAAATGCAAAGTAGAGAAAATTTTGAGAACGTGTATGTTTTCAGTTGTATTCAAACTCTTCAGAGATGACTTTGTTTGTATTTCTGAATATTTTGATGTTTTCATTTATATAATGAGCAAGAAGAATGCATCAAAAGTGATATATTATAGAATGTTGAAATCTTCCAAGGAAGAGTGTTGAATTATCAAAAACATAACAAGTTTTGACTGAATTCAAGTTGAATCCATCTGAGCTATGGTACACTATGCAATATATCTTTCTATTATATCTCACATGCATCGAGGTCTGAATCTTTACATATATATATGATGTCTGAAGTTAAGACTATAAAATTTAAAACGACGCTTATCTTCCTTTTTGGCAGAAGCCCTTTTTCTTGGTTTAGATAAATATTAATGAAAATAGAGGAAATGGGCTAGATTGGAGGTTAAGTTCATAATTTACCTAAAATGACATGTTTCTTGATTATGAATACTTATCGATTTCCTGAAATGGTCAAAATTCTTGAAGGTTGAGATTGTGTGAACTTAATGTTTTTATCTATATACCCCCAAAAAAGGGAAAAGGTGAAATGCAGGAAAAAAGTATTTTTTGTTGTTGTTTTACATTGAAAGCCTTTCAAGTACTACGATACCTTTGAATTGGATTTACGCTCGTAAATTACTGTTAGAATTCAAATATGACATTTTGCGATATCGATGTTTCTTTATCATGTTTTGAAAGATGTAGTTTGAGTTTCTCATCATTTGTATATAGTATCATCTTATGGTTGACGATATGATTATACAGCCAGGAAATGTGATTAGTGAAAATTTTCGAGGAAACGCTCATGTGTACTTAGTCTAGTAACGTAAAATTATCTTTAAGAAGTATACACGTATGTAGTCTATAAAGTACTTAAATTTAGATTTATTCATTGCGGATGTTTTCTTGAGGTAAATTAATGTTTAATTTAAAGGAGCCATGTGATGAAAGTACATCTAAATTTATAAATTAGCACACCAAAATTAGCGCAGAAGTGATTTAGCACTTTTTGTATATATACTTTCACTATTGCACTACCTGATTAACACATTTGTATCTAGCACTCCCTTAGTCAATGAGTACACTTACATAGCACCATGACAGTGCATTTGATTTTTGGACATTGGGTTGTGTGAGGGACCAGGATTTTGCCCTTCAAAATCAGAAACATCCTGGCTCAGAAGACATTTAATTTACTCGAGAAAGCAAGCAAAGATGGTCTAAGCAAAAAGTGAAATTTTAGAGATCTTTTTCTTGGTTCATAATGACAAATGATAATGTGTATGTAGTATGTATAATGTATGTACAAGCTATACCAGGCTCATTGCATCCCCTTGTAATCAAATAAGACTGATTAACTATTACATGAAACTAGACTTTGCTACATTTATTATGTGATATATTAAGAATGATTGTTGATTTATACTTGTATTCATATAATTGTAATGAGAACAAAACTGAATTCTGTTTGTAGTTTGAAACAAGCAAACCTATAATGAGTAAGCGTATATGTATATAGAATTTGGAATCTAGTTGAGACAAGGCTATTCAGGTTTTCCAAAGAATTGATGTTGCTCTATTGGCATTTAAGATGTTTCATTTTGCTGTTATTTATGATTCTTTTTCTTTATCATTGACTCCACAGTTTTCACGGATTAAATAATCAACGGATTAAACGTACTAATTGGTTCAAACTGGATTAAAAGGACGAATTGGATTAAACAATCAACGGATTAAAGGCACTAATAGATTTAAGACCAATTCGATTGGATTGATTGTACGCATTTGATATCGGATTGACATATTAAAACAACGAAATCCTGTAGAGGCCTTTGTTACGCTTGTCTTTTGTTTGTCGACCTCACTACAGCCACATTATGCACTTCATTACGAATGGTCAGTTGTGGAGTAGCTTGCACGTACACCTGCTTGCTCCTTCCCAATCTAACAATTTGAATTAAAAATTCAGTTAAACTTGGATTTAATATTGAAGTAAATAATGTTCCCAAACAACTTAATAAAGTAATACCCCTTTAGTTATCTGGACCAGCAACAAGCTTTGCCATTTTTTTAATTTCTTTATCACAGACACAACTTCATCTTCAGAGAATGGATCATCTAAACAATAAATGCTTACCATCAAAAGCAAGTTCAATCTTTATATCATTGTGTGAGGTCACAGATAATTGATCATGATCAATGTTCCTATTGCCATATAATCTCTTTTTCGTGTCAATAAGTATTATTTGCTGGCTTCACAGAGATCATCCTCGGCTGACGAAAGAGAACCTTTGCTCTTATTTTTTTACCTATTCTTATTAAAATATTTTTCTCTAGCTTCATTGACTATATATAACACATTCTTAAATTGCCACAATAATAATGATGATCATTCACTTCTTGTAAGTCAGTTGGCATTTGTCCATTCTGTCATCAAGTTCCATATTTGGTGCTCGTTTATTCAGATATGACTGAGCCCGAAATCTTACGTCGGATAGGATCCCTCACTCAACATGCTCAAGCCTAAAGTATAGTAAACTCACATTAGCACATCGTGTTACCGATCGCGCCACACTCGTTGAGCGGATCGATGCGTTGGAAATAACGCTATATTCTGTCCCATGAATATTCATGAGGTGTAGTCGGACTAAATAATCTATTTATGTAAGGATTAGTAAGTGCTTGGAAAATACGCAACAGGGCAGGTGTGTTTTCCGTGGTGACACGACATTTGCTCTTGCGACAACTGATCCAGGGGATCCAGGCTTAATTTCGTCTAAGATGCATGCTTAGGGTGAGGGTTGCAATATTCGATTAGTGTGCGGAATTTAGAGAGTAGCAATCGTCGCCGGAGCAAATGTTATGGAACCGTTTTCCGTATGCGTATAATGCGGAAAATTTGTTTTAATACTGCGCAAAGCAGTCCTTTTTTATTTAGTTTATACACATGCGAAGCTATAAGCGGGTGGTGCGACATTTCTAAGAGTTTCCAAAGTTATAATGAAAAGAGAGAAGACACAAAATGAAGGAGCAAATGTATTTGGAAGAGATTGACTCTTCATGTAATATTATAATATAATGAGTAAATGGATCTGTATTTTGGGTTCATAATCATGCACTATTTGCCAATCAAGATACACCTGCTTTATCATCATTGAGATTCCATTAACAAGCTGGCATTTTAACTCTTATAGGGATTCGTCCTACCCACATCTCTCTTTTTTTTTCTTGATAGCAAAGAATGCATGCTTGAAGGCATATTTACACACATACCTTTGATGGACCAATCACTTCACTCGATGGCTTGTCGAATATCGTTACCCCTTCCAACTGAAAATGAATTTAAATAATATAAGAAATTAAGATATGCGTTATATATCTTACGCAGCAAGGAAGGGCTAAAGAAAATCTGTAATGACTTATCGAAGCGCTATACTGTTATCCTCCACCTGGGGGGACAGTAAAAATATCAGTCTGAACACAAGCTAAATCCATAACCCCCAAATTCGATTACTGATATGTTTTTTAATGATATTATTTTGACGCTTTGTATCCTAAACTCAAAATGTTATTTGTTTGAACCAAGGGGGTTGATACACGATATTGCAGTAATATTAATATCTTTATACCTTAGTTAGCAACGTAGGATCCTCTGTTCGATCGTCGGCCATCTCTGCTATGCAATTGGTGTTCTGCATAAATAAATGGAAATAGAAGTGTAGTGTATGATTTTGGTTTTAATTCCCGTAATTTTACATCCTGGACATCTTTTTGATGTCTGTTGAAAGGGCTCAGAATTTGTTGTCGATGAAACATTATATTCGTTTGAGGGCGGCCTCATATTTTATGTACATGACTGTACGAAGGTGAATTTGAATTTAGTAATTATATTTATTCATTTGACATTAATTTTTTTTTATATAATATATACAATAACATCAAATAATTTCACTCTAAAAAGGGTTTACCCAGTATTGGGTAAATTGGAAACATGCATGTTGGTTGGGTAAAAATATATTTTGTAAAAAAAAATACCCATCAATCATGCTTCTTCTCATTCTACCCAATATTGGGTAAATTTTTACTCAGTGTTTTTAGAGTCTATAACAATATATTATTATACAGCAGCAATATATTAATTAACTATTATCACTTGATACAGTTTTTGTAGATTTTCAATTAATTGAAAAAAAATATAAGTATAAAAATGTATATAAAAAGAAGTATACCACTAAGGCCTATATCTTTAGAACTCTAAAACAGAAGTTTGTGAGCTTTAATGATTTCCTTTAAAAAATGAGATACGAGGTTCTAATTTCTCACCAAAAATATGTGCTTATCTACAAGAAAACGTCTTCAACTTCAAAGAGGAAAATAGTTTTTACGGTGTCCCTAGGCAGAGTTGTAATATAATTAAAAAGTGATCTATGAACTGTACTTCTGTCTAAATATTTTGGATTTATGTGGTGTTGGGGTTTTCCCTGTCCTTACGTTTAGAGTGAGCACAACAATTTAAGGCTTATACCTCAGTCAAATTTGCTGTACGGCGAGGCGAAAAAAAAAACAATTTCAACATGTTTTGTACCATGAGTGGTTTGTTTAAAAAAATAAAACAGCCGTTTTCGAATCGCCGTAAGGGAAATGTGACCGCAGCATTAGCCAACCCTTGCACTATACATCAGGGGCATCGATCCATTTTTCAGATGGGGGGGGGGGGGCAAAATTATGACTCAACGTTCCAAAGGCGCTCGATCACACAAACAAACAAACTCACACAAACACCCACACACACACATAAACCTATATATATATATATATATATATATATATATATATATATATATATATATATATATACATATATATATGACTCATGAGAAAGAGACACATATCTCACCAACAAATTAATGCGAGCGGGAAGCGCGATCTGAATTTTTTTGCTATACTAAACTTAAAACATGAAAAAGGTACCTGTTTAGGATTGTTTGTAGTAACTCATGAGGTGGATACATATCTCACTACACAGATAATGCGAGTGCCGAGAGCGAGCTGAAATTTCTTTATATTCTGACCTGAAAGCTTGTCATTCTAACTATTTTTGGTACCAATGATTTAAAAAATAGATGCGAGCGCGAAGCGCGAGCTGAAAATTTTGATATTTCGATCTGAAAAAAAAACTGACAGTTTAATGGACGTTTTTAATAAAGAATAAGATATATATCCAACAAAAGATTATTGCAACCCAAGGCGGGAGTTTTTTCGAGGTTTAGAACTGAAGACGGGACATTCTATTAACCTATTTAATCATGAAAAGTATGGGTTTTCGCTACAGAAATGATGCGAGCGCGAAGCGCGAGCTGACATTTTTTATTTTTTAATCTGAAAAGCGGACATTTTGAGCATGATTTTGAATAAAGAACGAGTTGTGTATTTCAATCTCGCTTGCTGATTTCTGTTTAACATTACAATCTTATTTTATTTTTGCACATGTGGAATTATTGGGGGGGGGGGGCAAACCGATATGTTTGCCCCCCCCCAATATTTTCATTGGTGGGGCGATCGCCCCCCTGCCCCCCAGGATCGACGCCTCTGCTATACATATCTTCAAGATTGAATCATTAATCATACACAGTTTTCATAAAACATTGAGTCTTTTAAATTATGTCAAACATCCCTCAATTATGGACACCTATATCACCGTGATCTTCTTTGCTTTCTAAAGGAAAGCAATGTTTAAATTCCAGCTTAATGGCCTGCCCCACTCTGCAAAACTGAAATGTATGAAAACTGACAGTTTAATTTGAATAGGCAACTTTGGGACATATGCATTTTATTGATTTCCGTGTTATATAAATCTGTTAAAAGTCAGCGCAATATATAGTAAATGTTGTCCTCTTACCCAAGTTGATTGGCAGCAAAACTATTACAGTCTTCACTCGGAAATGTAACCATAGCAGAACAGTGGCAAGGCCAGGAAATGGCACTATAAAAGCGTCTTACCAGACAGAAACCTCGTCAATTCCATTTAATGTTTCACTTCGCGATCAAAATGGCGCTCAGTAAAGTAGCGACCGCTAAGTTTTGGTGCATTACTGGGTAATAGCAAGAACATGATAAGTGCACTCCGCAGTCACCACCCCGTGTAAGAGGTCATAATATATTACTATTGCACACGGTGAGAAGGATATATGAAAAGAAATGACAAGCACTGCTGCACTTATTGAAAATAAGGGGGAAATGAAAATATCATACAACATCGCACTGACATAGGGATCCTGGCCAGGTATTTATCCAATAAGCTGAGCTGCCAGTTCAATATACAGTATATTGTTACAGTGAATGAGTGCGAAACATTTTACAACAGAGACCGTACTGCAGTGCGTTGTGTTGGACACTAGTCAAAATGTACACACTGTAAAAACTGATGGGGGTGTTAAGACTGACACCAGTTTTGTGTCCATAAAGAGGGCCCTATACCCTAAGCTAGGTGTCTAAGGGCCTTTTCACACGAGAATGTTGTAATGATGATTGCAATTCATCATTAGCAAAAAAGAAACCAAGTTCTTGAAAGGTCATGTAAGCTCCGTCCCTTAAAAGACGTTTTGGAGGTCAACCCTTTCACACGTAAAATTCGTACCGTAATTTCAGTGAAACTCTACTGGAATTTACCTCCGGAGTAGAATTTGAATTCGTGATTGTGATTAGCGGTCGTGATTCTAGTTTGGTTTCACACTTGTTAAAAATCGTCATTAGAATTATTTATCTCTGGAATCATCATTCAAATTACGATTTTGGTACAGTGTGAAAGGGCGGAAAGTTATACCTTATACTTAGAACGTAGCAATAATACCAATGAGTGTCAAAGTAGCAACCAAAGTTGCTGTAATGACACCCTCTATGTGTTCAACTAAGCGTCCATGAATACGTGTTTGACTAACACCATTTAACAATGGAGTAAAATGACTGGTGTTTTACTTTATGTGGTGGCACGACAATTGCTCCAGCGACAATTGTTACGGGCTTATTTCTTCGATGATATAGGGTTAGGGTTATGTGGTTGCAATTGGGTGTTATGTTAGATTTAGGTTTAGGTTGAGAATATGGTACATAGCGTTAAATCCAGGGTTGAATTGGTCATTCCATTAGTATGGAATTTACAGTAGAGTAATTGTCGCCGTAGCAAATGTCATTGAACCCTCTATGTACACCGGTCAACATTACAGTTTTTGCGTAGCACTCGTCCGAATAGATTGAAAATCAATATATGTTCGATATTTCAGAGGTGGGTAATTGAGGGAGTTCCCCCCCCCCCCCTTGGATTGATTTGAATTTCGATAACATGATATTGAATATAGAACGACCATGGAGTTAAGAGATATATTTAGAGAAAAACGAAATTATATCTGTCTTTATCTAATGCGGAAATGGGTAGGCACTTTTCGATTGAATTTCCTGATAGAGATGACACTAAGACGGGTTCATGTATAAGGAACAAGAGAGAATTAGGCAAACAAATGGATCGTTGTTATTTGGTTATTCATGTGCTAAATTTGTAAATGTGTTTTCAAAATATTTCATTTACAACCTATAAAATTAAATGAATGCTTCGATGATTCAATGAAGAGATGCATTATTTCTTATTCCTCATGAAGGACGAAGAGATCTATATTTCACAAATCGTGCAAATATGCCTAATAAAGTAGAATACAAAATTTTAACGTAATAGATTAGCTAGCGGCCATATGACCACTGCAGATTGATATATAGTAATAACTGTTTACAAAATTGTCACAAATTCTTATTATTCAACATCGGAATGTTACAGTGGCATAAATGTAGTCCGAGCAGTTGGGCACATACAACTGGAAAATAAAAATAAAATGGGGGGGGGGGCACAACCTCATCAAGGGCTATACATACAGGGTAGTACAAAGACCATCATTTATGGGGGTGACAGTGAAATCATATAAGGGTGTTTTTTTATATTTAAATGGGTTATTTTGACCAAAAAAAATATCAAATTGGATGACCAAATTATTCAGAAGTTGGGGAGTAAATGATTTCCAAAATCGTTCTTCCTTTTTAAACCAAAATTATTATTTTTTTTTTAGATAGTTGAAATTAATTCAATGAAAACATTTCTTACTGGTGAGATGAAAATTACTTTTACAGAAAAAGGCATTGCGCGTTATTTTTAATATGTCCTGGAGATCCCATACAGACCAATTGTTTATTGACAATAAAATCTTAAAAGTAAAAACAGTATATCAATATAACTTGGGTAAATTTATGTATCAATCAAATAATAATATGCTACCATCAATCTTTGATTCTTCATTTAACGAAAACAAAACTATCCATAAATACCCTACACGTCAATCCGACGAATTTCATTTTCCTCTACCCCTGACAATTCTTTCCAAATCTATCTTTAGTTTCGAAGGCCCTCGACATTGGGGCACTCTTAATAATACTATCGAAGATTCCCCAAGCCTAAATTCTTTTAAATCTAACTTGAAAAAGTTTCTCCAAGATACTCGTTAGTTTATTTTACTCTCCATCACTCATACATTATATTTTTCATATATACTCAGCAATACGAACTGTGAAATGTGATATTTTTTCGTTTTCCTGTTGATCCGTAATATTCGCTGGAAGTGCCGGGGCAAGAATCTGGAGACCATTGATCTCGCTTTTTTTCTCTCTCATTTTCTATTTCTTTCTTCTTTTTTTTTAAACTATTCATTCAAATAGATTTAAGCTCAAATTTCTAACAAGTTGTATTTGTGTTTTGTTTCTATTGTTCATACGAATATGTAATAGGATGCTGCATTCTACAAGCTTCGCTTTTTAGCAGCTTCCTCCGTTTCCAACTTGTTATCTTCATTATTATACATAATAAGTTTGTTTTATTGATTATAATTATATCAAGATGTATGTAACAAAACTTATTGTAAATTATTGTTGGAAACGGAAAAATAAATGAAATGAAAATGAAATGAAAAATGGAAAAAGGTGTCATCATAATCGGAAAATCAGGAATAAGTGTGTCTTAAAAATGAATTGTGTCATTGCATACCACAACAAAAACTTTGTGTTAACTTGGAAATTAGCACATTAATGAATAGTTAAAATGGTAAAGGATTTGTATAGCGCACGTATCCACCTTGTTAGGTGCTCAATGCACTCCTACACACAAAAAACAGAAACTTGCATGTGTTAGTAATCGTACTCAAATGTCAAAATAATGTTGACACTATAGCGACATACTTTGATGAGTACTTTCACTCAATGAAGGTACTTTGAAAACTCATCTTGTCGAGTATATTTCATTTGACACTATAGTGACACATCAAGTGAGTAAATTTGAATAACTCAATCTAATGAGTAACTTAACCCAGTGTAATGAGTATGTTTAAAGTATATTTACTGACTTTTTGAGTATGTGAGCATATTACACACTTGATTAGTTTTAGCGATAATCTGACGATTAACTGCGCTGAGAAAATGAGTAGTATATGACTCTTGTATGTGAGTTTTGGGGTGTTGAGATCATGCATCCAAGTAATTTTACTCGGATCTCGCGTTAATTGCTTGCGCGCACACGTGATACCGGCCAAATGTGCAGAGCATGAAGACTTTTCTGGTAAGTTCTACATGTCTTTTTATTTATTTTCCCCCTTTTCTTCTATAATTACTTTTCTTGACAATAATAGCTTAGACCTACATGTATGGGGCAAACATAAATGCTATTTATGGTGACAACAGGGTGCATTGATCTACATTCTCATCCATCCGAGGCTCACGCCTCTCGGTTTGGGTAACCACACACCAGCCTGTTGTTGCGCCGCTACCCCGGGGCCAGAAGGGAGTGAAGGCCAGTGTGCCGCTACGATTGCTGGAGTCATTTATGAGGAGGGCAAATAAGTGACATCGTCCATGATTTATGTAATCATGGACGATGTCACTTATTTGCCCTCCTCATAAATGACTCCAGCAATCGTAGCGGCACACTGGCCTTCACTCCCTTCTGGCCCCGGGGTAGCGGCGCAACAACAGGCTGGTGTGTGGTTACCCAAACCGAGAGGCGTGAGCCTCGGATGGATGAGAATGTAGATCAATGCACCCTGTTGTCACCATAAATAGCATTTATGTTTGCCCCATACATGTAGGTCTAAGCTATTATTGTCAAGAAAAGTAATTATAGAAGAAAAGGGGGAAAATAAATAAAAAGACATGTAGAACTTACCAGAAAAGTCTTCATGCTCTGCACATTTGGCCGGTATCACGTGTGCGCGCAAGCAATTAACGCGAGATCCGAGTAAAATTACTTGGATGCATGATCTCAACACCCCAAAACTCACATACAAGAGTCATATACTACTCATTTTCTCAGCGCAGTTAATCGTCAGATTATCGCTTTACCTGGCTGTGAGTTTTTTCACCCGTTCTGCTATCATACCTTACAAACTTGAAGAAAAACTCATTTGTACGGATTGTTTTACATACTTTCACTGACAGGGATACTCAAGAAAAGTAGTTAATAAGTAATGTCCTTGAAAAAAAGATCAGGTGTAACAGAAACCCAGATTCTCGAGTAAAAACACATACGTTACGAATTTTTGCACTTAATTCTTTATGTAAAAAACAATTTTACTCATGGAAAATAGTTCTCGTTTTTTGTGTGTACATTACCCAGGGTAAGCTAGTCTACCGATTCCGGTGCACACAGCTTTTTGAGGAATTACTTCCTGCCGGTACCTATTTACCTCACCTGGGTTTCGTGCAGCACAATGTGGATAAATGTATTGCTGAAAGAAAACACGTACGACATGTCATGGAATCGAATCCACGTCCTTCAGATTGAAAGACGAGAATCTTAACCACTAGACCACGCCCCCCCCCCCCATGAGAATGACAATATTGCTGAAAGGAATGATTTTGAACATTCTATCAAATCACATTCAAAGTCCATGCAACATGATTAAAAATCTAAACAAATGCTCTATAATATTTAAAATACTATTTTTTTTGTTTACTACCCAGTATCAAACTACAAACTTTGCGGAGAAATCTGCAGAGAATATTCCTGAATATATTTATTATAATGTTCACAATATGGAAAAAGGAAATGAGTGGATCCATTTTCAGATCTTTATCCCCTCGTCATATTCGACCCCATTGACCTATCTCTCCCCCTCTCTCACCATCTCTCTCTCTCCCATCCTTCTCTCTCTCCTCCAACCCCTTGTTCTCTTGTCAGGAAAAAGAAAAAAGATATTTATTTATTTTAAAAAAAAATATGCTTGTGAAGGATCAAATTCGTAAAAAAAAAATATTTATTTTAAAAATCTCTTACGCGTTTCTTTTTTAAAATCCCTCACTTCTTTGTCCTTTCCCATGCCTGTCTCACCCTTTAACACATCTCTATCTGTTGTTTTGTCCCCATACCTATCATCACTATGAGCTCCCCCCTCCTCTTTCTCTCCCCCTCTGTCATCTTTCTTCGTCCCTCTCTCCCTCCCCACTTTTTTCTCTCTTGTAAGGAAAACGAAACAGAAAATATTTATTTAGACAAATGATGTTGTGAGGAAGCGACGTCAAAGAAAAATAATTTGTTTTTAATCCCTATCTCTCTTTTCTTTGTTAGATCTATGTTTTCTTTGAAATACCTCACTTCTTTCTTCCTCCCTGCCTGTCTCCACCTTGCATATCTCTCCAGTTGTTTTGTTCCTATACCGACTACCCGTGGGAGCTCTCTTTCACTCGTCTTGTCCCGTTCTCTTCAGTTTGACATTTTTCATATTCGTCATCATCATTTATTCTTTTTTTACACTCACAAAGCTTGAAGCACAACATATTTCATGCAGCATTCATTCACTCTGTTTATTTCCATATTTGAAATAAGGTTCAAAATACATTAGTCCAATAAACTTGAACATTCCTCAGTATAACAGTTGTAGAAATACGTTATACATCCAGATAGTATAAACATGATAAATTACAATTTAAACTCATATTAATATGAGTGTGAATAACCAAATCAACCCCACAACCAAGCTTTTGGCATTAATACCACATCAAAGATGTAATAAAATTAGATGTATATGTGATCATGTAGACAAATGTATGAAACACCTACAAATAAACTACGTACAATATCACTCATAAGAAAAGAAATAACGTTAAAGCTACAGTACCGTATATCTATCATTAACCATTCCTAATCCTTGTTCTTCACATACGAACACACCCTGACACACAAATAATAATAATAATAAAGTGTATTTCCTTGATGTGCTTTTTAAAAGCCACCGGTAGTAATGTCTTCGTGATTTTCCTTCAGAAGTGTCACAGGTTATACTGCACGTAAGGCAATATAAATCTAATCACGTGTGCGCTCTCTATCAATCATACTTTGATAAAGGGTTTATTTCATGACTTTATTTGTCCCCATTTCTGTTCAATGAATAAAAAAAGAAAGACTTTAAAACCGGATGAAATGACATTGTTACGTTCCACCTCAACTGCGATGAAACATGTAACGTGTGCACTCATTCAATTTAAATCTTATTTGTTGATTCATTTACATTGTATTAAAAAATTATTTGCGCAAACAGCTATAATCTTGATGAATAAAGAGCAGTATATTGCAAACAAAATGAATAAATCATTTTGAAAATCAGTATGATCATGTGATCATTGCGGGGACGTTCATATCCATACATTGTAGTAACGTACTTGAAAAGTAACCAACGCTTGCGGGGGGGGGGCAGAATTTAAGAGATGCTTTTACGGGGTACCAGTTGTGAAGAATTTGTCATGGGTCATTATACTACAAATGTGATAATCATCATAGCCAATAAAAATTATTATCAATGAATATCGCTATATAACGTCATACTTTGACAAAGGTAACACGTGAAATGTTAATCTTCATTGATTTTCCAGTTTTATGTCTTCTTTGAGTAAACATTTCATTATATAAACCGTAACCTTATTTGTATGGCTGGTCAACTAGTCTTGATAGTTGGTGTCTAAGTAAATGACAAATAAATGTTCTTATTATACATAAAATTACACCGTGGTTACTTGCTGCCTTTTTGCAAAAGTAGGGTATAGTATAACTATCATAAATTTTGAACTGTGATATACATATCCAATTCATGCAAAAGAAAATATAAGATATGATCAATACATTTATATCCACTAATATCAAAATCGATTTCAATCGATATTGTGAAACTAAAACTGATTTGAATTCTTATCATGATACAGCTAATACTCATTTTGAATATATCTCTTTAAATACAATGTTCTTGTTTCAAACATTACATATCATGGTGGATGAAAGGGCCTCTTCCACCAAAAACTCTCAATTTCAAATTGATTGAAAAAATAATGAATTGAATTCCTAGATGCCCAGGACAACTCAAATCCACATTCCAATATGTGACGTAGATCTTTAAGTAAGTTTTAAGGGTTTTTTTACTTGCTGGCCCGTATTCTGAAGTCAGGTTTAACTTAGACCACGGTCTAACTCTGTGCTAAAATTATGGGGAGCCAAAAATTCAAAAAGTCTGTTTGTATTGTATATTTCTTTTCTATTTTGTTTCATTTTGCTTTCATAACAAAAAAAATACTTCAGGTACCATTCTCAGGCAATTATGAACAATTTAGGTGTCAAATGAGTTAATAAATTGGATGTGTACTGTTAAGGATTAGTGCTCCAATTGGCTCTCCATAGATAAACCACAACTTTAAACCAGGGTTTAATTTAAACCCAAGTTCAGAATACGGGCCGCTGAGTCCCAACCATGAACAAAAACAGCTCAAGATCTTTTAAATAAAGGGATATGCATAGGGAGCGTTTCATCAACATTTTTTGTCCGACAAGTAGTCAGATCTGACATCCTTTCCTTGATTCTGATTGGCTGAGAAGCACTGTTCCTATGCCAACTGTCGGGTTGGATAAAATGGTACTTGTCTGATAAAACACCCGACAAATCCTTTCATGAAACGCTCACCAGAGCTGACAGGCAGTTAAAGGGGTTACTCCGGGGTAAAAATATTTATATCTAAATAAATTCACTTAGCAAAATTCACATAGTAAAATTCACTGAGCAAAAATGCTTACAATTCTATCAAAATCTGAAAACAAATATTGAAGTTTAGCAATATATTATGGAAAGTTATATACACGTCGTCATGGATATTCATTAGGTGGGCTGATGTCACATCCCCACTTTCCCTTTTCTAATGTTATTACATATAATCATAATTGTTTTATTTCTTCATACATATGTGAATATATGTCCCTTGCAATGAAGTAAGTTGCAGCAATGAATATCTAATGCACCAAATAAGTTGTCATTCCAATTTTGTTAGTTCTTGAAGGTAAGAATTTGAATAAGCCTAATTATGAAATGAAGAATAAGTGGGGATATTACATCATCAGTTCGTTCATTGAACATTCATGAAGTCATGCCTAGTCTATTCCACTGGAATAATGCAAATCTTTTAAAGTGCCATAACTTTCTTATTCATTGTCGGATTTTGATAAAATTTTCAGTGTTTCGTTTTTCTTTATCGTTTCAATTAATATTATTTTCAGACCGGAGCATCCCTTTAATAGCCTTAACATACATGGTGCACTGTCAAACGGCAGCATCATCAGTAAAGAATGGAAATGAAAAAAATGGGGCCCTTTAAAAACTATGAAATAGATGTACAGGAAAGCAATATTGCACACTTTGTCACATAACTATATTCTGGTTCCGTATTCATAAAGACTTACATTAGTAACAAATGCACAATTTCTTTAACAAATTTACTGTTAGCCAATCAGAATGAATGATTTTATCCATTGCATCTAGTCATAAAGGGGTTGTCACACCCGGAACATTTTAGTTAATGAAATGCTGACGTACGTATGAAAAGCATTTTTGTCATGTAATCATATTTACTGATGTCGAGAATTCAATTAATAATTATAAAGAATGCGTATTTAACAAAAAAGAGGTGTTTATTTTAGACATGTATCTTCGATATCAAGAATCGAATCAAGAGACATAATTAGATGGTAAAGCGGCTTGTCATGCGTACATCGACATATGTATATGAAACGATTATTGAGGTGGTTCAAGACCAATACCACAGTGGTATCAAATTAACGATATCCGAAAAACAAAATAAATATATCAGGACGGTTTGATAAAAATCAACCAAAGAATCGTTCAATGTTTTTTTTATAATTGAAAGTCAGGCAAGGTGTCATAATACATATTATAAACCGAATGCCAAGTCTATAGGGTGCCATTTGAATCATCCAGTACTGTGCATTTATTACAATCCTGACAGTTAAGTACGTTTTTCATTCGTTACGAATTAAAACAAAAACTGAATATTGCATCATATACATGTATACCTGAGTTGCGTGCTTGTTACCTTGATTTTTGAAACCTGATAAGTCTATTTGATTTTGTTTGATTTTTCTTTCTACTTTCTAAATTGTCATCAGGATGGATTACCCCTTTGCCAGATATGGAAAGTCGGCTTCCCGCCCTAGACATGCTAGAGCTCCTTGCTGATGGACCCGAATTTCTATCCATTTGACACATGTCTGTCCCATTCCCATATGTCCCCGACTGCTAATGGGCATGCTAACTGGCATTTTCATTTCTTATATTTACATATGAGTCCTCCGAGGTCTGAGTTCCTTAGAGATCTATCAAGATCTACAATAGATACACCTTTATCCTTCCATTCATGTAATACTTCTTCGAAAGCAGCCCTCGAGTCCTGTTGATGTTTGACCAATATGTTCTGTGTGTAGTTGTATGCGAATCCCAATTGCTGGCATAGCTCACTGTATTTTTCACGAGGGAGGAGTCTGGCTAGCATGGAGATGTCACGATCTATCACTTCTCTTCCAGGTAATCTGCAAGTATAAGATATAATCCCAAATGATATCTTTTAGGTTTGAGTAAAAAGAATATGAAAACTAATGATTTGTATTATTCTGCATTGACTCAAAATGAAAGGGAGAGATCATTATAATGTTTCTATCTTATTTACCTCGTTTTAACGCATCGAGCAATATTGGACTTTCAATAACACATAAGCTACGAGCTCTGCATTGTACAGAGCAGTCTTGCCCGCAAGTGATGTCATGACTAATGAGAAAGGGTAGCGATACGTTAATTTGGTTTAAGGCAAAAAAAAGAGGGGCCATCAAGTAATGGTTTAACGATAAAGAAATAAACGTTCCTTTTTTTTTGGCTTCGTTTTTTTGTTTTTCCGGCTGCAGTAAGTTAGTTTTGAGCAGAAAAAAACTGAGTGTGTGTGGGATGTTATCATGTGTAGAGGGAATGACAAAAGGAGCAGATATGGGGTGTGATGATGATGACCGTGGGTGGGATAAGACGGTGTATGGGGTAACATGATTAAGAGTGAGTGAGTGTGATGAGGTATGTATGGTGTGTGGGTGGTGATGCTTATTGAGTGAGTCTGGTGTGTGATGCTGATTAAGCATGTGTGGGCGTGATGGTGGAATGATGAATGAGCGCGTTTGCGGGAGCGATGATGATTGAGTGTGTACGGTGTGATGTTATTATAGACTGTGTGGGGTGTGATTGTGATTGAGCATGTGCAGGCTGTGGTGATGCTCGACCATATGTTGGTGTGACGATGATTAACCGTGTGTGCGTGTGATGATGATTCAGCATGTGCGGTGTGATGATGATGATTGGGCGTGTTTGGGTGTAATGATGACTGATGAGCGAATGAGGTGTGTGGTAAAAATTGAGCAAGTGTTGGGTGTGATTGAGGGTATGTTGTTGTGATGATTAAGCGTGTGTGCGTAGGTGTGATGATTGAGCATGTGTGGATGTAATGATGATTGAGCGTGTATTGGTGTGATGATTATTGACGGTGTGTAGGATGCAATGCTGATTATTCGTTTGTGTGTACGTGTGATGTTGATGTAGCCTGTCTGGGGTGTGATGATGATGATGGAACATGTGTGAGGGAGTTAATGGTGATGGAGAGTGGGTATGGGTGTGTAATAATTGTGGATGTTATGATGATTGAGCGCATGTGTGGATGTGATGATTGAGCATGTGTGGGTGTGATGATATTTGAGCGTGTCAGGGTGTTATGATGATTGAGGGTATCAGGGTGTGATGATGATTGAGCGTGTCAGGGTGTGATGATGATTGAGGGTGTCAGGGTGTGATGATGATTGAGCGTGTCAGGGTGTGATGATGATTGAACATGTGAGGGTGTGATGATGATTGAGCATGTGAGGGTGTGATGATGATTGAGCAAGTGTGGGTGTGATGATGATTGAGCGTGTCAGGGTGTGATGATGATTGAGCATGTAAGGGTGTGATGATGATTGAGGGTGTGATGATGATTGAGCATGTGAGGGTGTGATGATGATTGAGCGTTTGAGGGTGTGATGATGATTGAGCGTGTGTGGATGTGATGATGATTGAGCATGTGAGGGTGTGATAATGATTGAGCATGTGAGGGTGTGATGATGATTGAGCATGTGAGGGTGTGATGATGATTTAGCATGTGTGGGTGTGATGATGATTGAGCATGTGTGGGTGTGATGATGATTGAGCGTGTGAGGGTGTGATGATGATTGAGCGTTTGAGGGTGTGATGATGATTGAGCGTGTGTGGATGTGATGATGATTGAGCGTGTGAGGGTGTGATGATGATTGAGCGTGTGAGGATGTGATGATGATTGAGCGTGTGAGGGTGTGATGATGATTGAGCATGTGAGGGTGTGATAATGATTGAGCATGTGAGGGTGTGATGATGATTGAGCATGTGAGGGTGTGATGATGATTTAGCATGTGTGGGTGTGATGATGATTGAGCATGTGTGGGTGTGCTGATGATTGAGCAAGTGTGGGTGTGATGATGATTGGGCATGTGTGGGTGTGATGATGATTGAGCATGTGTGGGTGTGATGATGATTGAGAGTGTGAGGGTGTGATGATGATTGAGCATGTGTGGGTGTGATGATGATTGAGCGTGTGAGGGTGTGATGATGATTGAGTGTGTGAGGGTGTGATGATGATTGAGAGTGTGAGGGTGTGATGATGATTGAGTGTGTGAGGGTGTGATGATGATTGAGAGTGTGAGGGTGTGATGATGATTGAGCGTGTGAGGGTGTGATGATGATTGAGCGTGTGAGGGTGTGATGATGATTGAGCGTGTGAGGGTGTGATGATGATTGAGCATGTGAAGGTGTGATGATGATTGAGCGTGTGAGGGTGTGATGATGATTGAGCATATGTGGGTGTGATGATGATTGAGAGTGTGAGGGTGTGATGATGATTGAGCATGTGTGGGTGTGATGATGATTGAGAGTGTGAGGGTGTGATGATGATTGAGCGTGTGAGGGTGTGATGATGATTGAGCGTGTGAGGGTGTGATGATGATTGAGCGTGTGAGGGTGTGATGATGATTGAGCGTGTGAGGGTGTGATGATGATTGAGCGTGTGAGGGTGTAATGATGATTGAGCATGTGTGGGTGTGATGATAAATGAGCATGTGTGGGTGTGATGATGATTGAGGGTGTGTGGGTGTGATGATGATTGAGGGTGTGATGATGATTGAGCATATGTGGGTGTTGTGATGATTGAGCGTGTGAGGGTGTGATGATGATTGAGCATGTGTGGGTGTGATGATGATTGAGAGTGTGAGGGTGTGATGATGATTGAGCATGTGTGGGTGTGATGATGATTGAGCGTGTGTGGGTGTGATGATGATTGAGCGTGTGAGGATGTGATGATGATTGAGCATGTGTGGGTGTGATGATAAATGAGCATGTGTGGGTGTGATGATGATTGAGGGTGTGTGGGTGTGATGATGATTGAGCGTGTGAGGGTGTGATGATGATTTGATTTGATTTGATTTGAATTTATTTACCAATATAAAAACAATACATATAAAATTACAACAAAATATAATACATGATAAAAATAACATTGGATGGATCGCCCTACTCAGCTGAGCCATTACAGCACAACTGTTCTGCCGAGGGGTCCAGATATATTAAATAAACATGAAATTCATATTACAAAAATAAATTCATTAACAAATTTGTGTAACATAAAGGCAATATCAGCTAAAGGGAGAAAGAACAGCGACCCCACCCCATCCCACCCTACAGTAAAAATCGAGTACCTAACCCCTCCCACCACCCACCCAAAAGTGCCCAAAGTTATATGTTTGAACTTTGGTTTAAAGGGAAATAGTTTTCAGGATTTGGTCATTAAGTGTCCTATTGAATGTATTATAATTGGGAGATAATTTTGTAGAAGGAGGTAAAGAATTAAATTGCGAGGCCCCACGGTATGAAAACATTCGACGACACGATTCAGTACGTGGCTTTGGTAAAGATAAGTTTCCACTTGAGCGTAAGGAATAGTTGTAATAAATAGTATTAAAATAATCTTTTAAGTAAGGGGCACTGAGATCATGAATTATTTTGAAAACCATGGAGTTTATATGTTTTTGTCGACGACATTCCAAAGATTCCCAATTTAATATTTGGTGAATATTACAGTTCGATATATGTTTGAATGGACTTATCCCAAGTATTATTCTTCCAGCTCTGTTTTGCAACTTTTGCAATTGTGTAACACATTTTTTGTTACTAGAATCGTACACTACATCAGCATAGTCAAAAATAGGAAGAATAATTGATTGGTAGATACATTTCAAGCTATCCTTATTAAAACTGTGTCGAAGACGGCCCAAAAAACTTACGAGTTTGCTTACCTTTTCAGTCAAGTATTCAATATGTTTGTCCCATTTTAACTGCTGATCAATAAACCACTCCAAGATATTTAGCACTTTCTTTCGATTGAATTAACTTTCCCTGTATACTTATTTGAAGTGGGGAACACTTATTTAACATAGTGCGGGATCCAATCAACAAACATTATGTTTTATCAAAGTTTAAACTCAACTTATTAGAACAAATCCATTTATAAATATGGTTTAACTGTGTGTTCAGTATATCTTCGATATTTCTTACATTTTTATGGGAAAAATAAAGGACAGTATCATCTGCGTAAAGATGGATAGTACATCGATCGACATTTTCTATGATGTCGTTAATATATATAGTAAAGAGCAGTGGCCCTAAGATTGAGCCCTGAGGCACACCGTATTGTATATCTATTAAGTCAGAGACAGTAGAATTTATACAAGTACATATTTTACGGTTGTTCATATAACTTTTAAACCATGTAAGACTAGACTCTGACACTCCAAGAGATTTAAGTTTATCAAACAGAATATAATGGTTAACGGTGTCAAATGCCTTACGGAGGTCTATGAAAACCACTCCAGTGTATAAACCATTGTCAAGAGCGTGAAGCCATTCATCAGTGACTCTTATAAGAGAAGTGATGGTTGAGTGCTTTTCTCTGAAGCCAGATTGATGTGAAGAAAGTAAATTGTTCACTTTTAAGTGATTAGCAAGTTGAATTTGAACAAGTTTTTCAATTATTTTGGAAGCCGATGAAAGAATCGCAATTGGCCGATAGTTAGAGGGATCTGTTTTTTCACCTGATTTATAAATCGGCACAACTTTGGCCTGTTTCCAACGTGAGGGCATTATCCCACTTGATAATGAGTTATTTATAATATGAGTCAGAGACGGTAATATTACTGGAGCAGACAATTTTAAGATATACATAGGAATTCCATCCGTGCCGATGGATTTCTTATTTTTCATACTAAATAATACTTTAAGAACTTCATTTTCAGAGACTGGCTTGAGAGAAAATGATTCAAAGTTTATGTTACCATGAGCACAAGAAGGAGGAACATGAGGTATACTAGCTGCTAATTCTTCACCTGTCTTTGCAAAATGGTTATTAAAATTTTCAGCCTTTAATTTGTCTTGAGATGTTTCAGAACATTCTGTCAGCATAGATTTGTTTTTAGGCATAACAGATTTAATAACATCCCATACATCAGAGGATGAGTTCGCAGAAGATAGTTTATCAGATTAATATTTACGTTTACACTTTCTCACTTTAGACGTAATCATATTTCGAAGTTTTTTGTAACGGGTCCGTAATTGATCATATGATTTTTCTTTTGAATTCATTAAAGATACATTCTTTTCTTCAAGTATATCGAATTTCAATTTGTACATCTTGTTCTTCAATTTATCTCTATCTTTGATCAAATTACTTATCTCAGAACACATCCAAGGAGAGTGTCTAGACTTAACACGTTTGTGACAGATAGGCAAGTGATTATTCATAATATCTAAAAATCAATTCCTCCCAGATTTTAACTTTGTCATCTATTTCGTTGGCATCGTATACTCTGTGCCAGGGTTGAGATTTTAAGTGATCAATGAACAAACTAGAGTTAAGGTCTTTGGTTCTTCTGTAGCTTATTGTTCGTGGAATATATCTTTTGACATGTAAATTCCAGATCAAAAAGCAAAGGGAATGATCACTGATCTCAGTATGTATTATACCATATGATTTAACATTTTCCATTGAAATTGAGTGTGTGAGGGTGTGATGATGTGTGATGTGTGAGGGTGTGATGATGATTGAGCGTGTGAGGGTGTGATGATGATTGAGCATGTGAGGGTGTGATGATGATTGAGCATATGTGGGTGTTATGATGATTGAGCGTGTGTGGGTGTGATGATGATTGAGCGTGTGAGGGTGTGATGATGATTGAGTGTGTGTGGGATGTGATGATGATTGACATTGCCTGGGAATGTAGTGCTGATGGAGTGTGTGGGGGTGTGTTATGATGACTGTGCGTGTTAGCTGTGCTATTGTCTTATTGTGTGTAGGGTGTGGTGGCGATTGATTGTGAATGGGATATAATGCCAAATGAGCATGTGTTGTTGTTATGCTGACCGAGCTTATAAATTATCATTTCAAGTGGTTTCATTCCCTCTTGTTTGGGTTTTTCATGTGAGCGTATCAATGTTTACTTTAAAAATGAAATCTAAAAACCTCATGAAAAAGGTATAGGTATGATGGTACTATTATAATGGAAATATTAGATCACAACTTACTCTGGAGTTGCTTCTGTTTGTTGAAGTGGCGTTTGACCTGTAGCACCTTCTAGTTGTCCTACAAAAAATGGGAGAAAAGTGGATTATCACTTAACATTTTAATGGAATTTTTGCTTTATTTCCCCTTTATATTAAAAGATATGATATTGTACATACCAAAGTAGTCCTCCTTCGGAGTCCTTCCCCACCCACTCTCTCCCTCTCTTTCCGTATATCTATTCTAAAATGGGCACTTTTCACAGCAGATGTCTTTATACTTGCTGGAGTTAGGCGATTACTTCTAGAGCAATTAACCGATGCGATGAGAATGCCTACTGCAGTGATAAGTTAAGTCTTCCAATGGACATCGTTTATCAATTAAATATTATAGATTAGAATTAGACATAGGGCTAACAAAGCAGTTGATACCTATGTCGTGGGGCTGATAGCTAGAGGATCTGCAGTGTGATGCAAACTTTAATAAACAAAGTAGGTCTCTCGGTCGTTGCCCATTCTGACCGAGGTCATTCTTTCAGGTCCCCAATAACTCTATCGGGTTGATTGGTTAGGTCTAACTTGAAAGACGCCATCCTATCTTTCCCTCTCCATAAGTCGTCGTATTCGACAATCTATAAAAGACAGACACAACAGATAATATATATTTTATGTTTGAGACGTGCCGATCATACAGCCATGACAGCAAGAACAGCGAAACGGAGTACTACATCTAATAGGTCCACTTGTCATTTGAAGGAAAATAAGGATAAATATTGGAAAACTATAGACATGATAGATGAAAGTGTTAGGAATAAGGATGTGACTCGAACATTCAAATTAGTTGGCAAAATATTCATTGTACTGTGCATGTGGGTTTAAATACATGTTCCTTATATTGTTATATATAAAAAGAATTGTAAGAAAAATTAGATGTATATTTATCCATGTAGGTTTTTTTTCTCTAAGGAAGTTCATTGCATAATAAGAACATTCCAGAATGTCTTAGTTAAGCTTCGGTATGTAGGCATTAGGTAGATTAATGGTTGATAATGAGTCTTGGCAGACGATATGACCTACTAGCGGTAGTGGGAAAGGACATTAGGATTAGCTATGTTGTTTATATTGTTAATTTCACTGAGGTCATTCAAGAGTCTTCTAGAATTTAGATATACGTGTATAAGCTGGCAGTTTCATCATCATCATATCAGATCAGAACTCAGATTTTCGCACCAGACTTTACGTCAGAGCATAGTTTATCTATCTTCTGTGGAATTATTTGCACACCATCAATGAACTGTTTGCATATATTTTGAGAGATGAATTCTCAGTTCTCATCCAGATCATCAACCAGAATATCAAATCAGAACATTTGTCAACCCATGGATTGCTTATCATCATCAAATTTGTCTTTACGGACATTTGAATTCGTTACAGTGACTCTTATTATTCATCGTGTTTCAACATCAATTTCATCATTGCCAGCATTGTGGACTTTAATTAAAGGTACCTTTGCCAGCCAACTTCGATAAATACAAATAAAAATCATTTACAATAACTCAGAACTGATACGTGAGATGTATTATTTGTTTTGTTTATTCTATGTAAATAATTAAAAAGCAAAAGTCGCCATCCAAACTCGACTTTTCGACAAGTGTGTTCTTGTCGTCATCAAGAGAACCCGGGCAAGAGAATTAACGAAAGGAGAAAAAAAGCAGTCTTGATACTGACACGTTAACTTGCAAGGCATTGTGCGTGCGGCCCTGGAAGAGTATAGCGTGGCAGAGTATTAACCTGCTTAAACTTTTGCTCATTCTAAAGACGACAAGAACACATTGTCAAAACGTAAAGTTACAGCGCTCCTTTTGAGGACCAACACATGCACACAAAATAATACATGGCGTACCGTGAAGCCCCCTACACTCTCAATATGTTTGTTCTTAATAATTATCTTTGAAATCTCTGAATCCATCTCATAAACAACTGGATCAAAATATTGAACAATTTGAAGAAGTTATTCACTGATATCTATAAATTGACCACTAAAATCAACATGAACTGGCTATTATCTGAAAGCGATCTACTAAAAGTTCAACAGATTTTTCTTCTAACACATGCATTGCATTTTCTCTTCAAACAATTGAAAATTTGGGGAAAATTTTAGTAGGCGTTGGTCAATTTTATCAGGAATTTGTAGGATCTATTATAAGCATCTCATGGTGGCAGTGTTCTTCATATAACACAATCAAATACCCCACACTGTTAAAGTGGTATGGAAGTACTATTATTACACGTATATTCTTTATAATATCTGAAACCGGAATGTGATTGCACTAAATTTCTGGAAAAGAAAAATATGAGATGCATTCCATTAGTCATAATTGCCTTTTCAATATGATTAACAAACATGCAACAAAATCAAGTTTGAGCTATTTGAAATGTTGACGTTCTTGGGAACTGATACCTTTCCCCCGTAAGGTCATCAAAGAGATGTACACGCACGATGACAGACATTCTCTCTTCTGGTAGTGGCCTTTCTGCAAAGGGCAAGCAACACATTTGTTTCCCTCTGAAGAACAAATTCTTGATGAATTTGATGTAAATCCAGGACAAGTGATCTATCTGCAATTTAAGTACACCCCTCTCGGTGATGCAGTTTGGAAGTCCTGTATTTCTTTAATGGATTCTCTCCTTGACTACTGCATCTGCAATGTTAAAATGACAAAGTGATACGTTAAGTGCGTGTAGTGTGTGTATAGAGCATGCAGCCTAAATTTTATTAATCCTATACAAATCTTATATATCTATTAATTTATACAAAAATAGTTCGCGATAGCTCAGTCGGTAGAACCGGGATCCCGGATTCTGGAGACCCAGGTTCGATTCCCACTCGGTGCACTAGTAGTCTGCTATGCAGACTCTAAATGGCTCGTGCTGCTCAGTCCAAAAGGGCGAGCAAAGCGAGCCATACTATCATCTTCAAATTTTAACATGTGTTTTTAATTTATATAGAGCGTACTACCACAATCTGCAGCAACAGTAGACCTAGTCTGCTATGCAGACTCCTTTAATCAGCCGTGATACACACGCTGCAGATGTGGATCTTCGTTTGTAGACCAGTGCAATAGTATCCTTTGGTAACGCATTAATCCACATTACGACGTCCCTCAGAGAGGACCTTAGGCCCTCTAATTCCCCCGTACAAGCATTCATGCTTTCTAAGCAATCATGTAAAAATATCACCAGAATTTATTTATACACTTATTCACATGCGAGGTAAAAAAAAAGTATGTACAGTGCGTCCCACAAAAAACGAAACCGAGATTTAGCCATGATTTATCATAACTTAATCATAAATACAATAGACAAATAACCTATCAATGTAAAGCTTAGAATATCCTCTTTCATCTGATATTACTTAGATTATTCCTCATTCACGCATGAGTGAGAAAAAACAATTTCAAGAAAGGTTACCAAAAACTCATTTGGCGGGGGTATCTGAATTTCAAAAAGAAAATCACATGCCTTAAAAGTTCAATATCTGCTCTTTTATTTGATACCTTAATCACAAAAAATGGTCAAGAGGTAAGAAAGTTATGGTCTCTCGAAGCAATGCTTGTATTTCCATAATTTCATTAAATAAACGTGTTTTCACCGGTTTCCCACAGAAGCTATCGCACGGTTAACAAAAGGCTTAATGCATGGCTGATCGTCAACAAAACGGAGTGTCGAGTGAGTTTGAACGCTAGCCTGTAAAACCTCTTTATTTTATGAAATTAATGAAATTCAAGCCTTATTTCAAATAACTAGAACTTTGTTATTTCTTGACCATTTTCTAAAATTGAGGTATCAAATTAAAGAGCAGATGTTGAACTTTTTAAAAATGTGGTTTTCTTTTTGAAACCCAGATACAGCCCGCCCGCCAAATAAATTTGTGGTATCCCCTCTTCAAATTGTTTTTGCTCACTCATGCGTGAATGAGAAATAATCTAAGTAATTTCAGATAAAAGTGGAGATTCTAAGCATTACAATGGTAGGTCATTTGTCTATTGTATATAGTGGAATAAAAATGAGAATCGAGCTTAGTCTTTTCTCCAGACCCAGTTAATTAAAACTGGTGGAATTAATGTCTTTGTTGTTGTTTTAACTTATACGGCGCGTATTGTGAATATATGCGCTAAGAGTAAATTGAGAATCAAGCATAGTCTTTTCTCCAACTAAAACCCTATAGTAATGCGTTCATATAGCACAAAAGTGCAAAGCCTTTTTTTCCAGACCCGGTTAATTAAAAAGTTATATTAGTCCAAAGTCTTTTTTCCAGACCTGGTTATTTCAAAAATTATAATATCAGTCTTAACTAAGATGTGATAATGATATTCCAGTGGAATAAAAATAAGAATCGAGCTTAGTCTTTTCTCCAGACCCAGTTAATTAAAACTGGTGGAATAGATATCTTTGTTGTTGTTTTAACTTATACGGCGGGTATTGTGAATATGTGCGCTAAAAGTAAATTGAGAATCAAGCGTAGTCTTTTCTTCAGACCCGGTTACTTAAAACTAAAAACTAAAACCCTTTAACCACAAATGTAATAATTTCACCCACAAATGTAATAATGACTTTACCAACAAATGTTATAAATTCGAAGGAATTTTTGGCGGATCTGTTCTAAACTAAAACCCTATAGTAATGCGTTCATATAGCGCAAAGTCACAGTCTTTTTTCTCCAGACCCGTTTATATAAAACATTTAAACAATCTTCCAAATAAAGATCCCAAAATTAATTCTTCTTAATGTTGAATAACAGACGTTTAGCGTAGTGTTTCCTACAGACCCAAATATTTAAAAAAGCAAATGAAAAATAATAAATAATAATAATAAAAAAAGACCCCACGATCTTATTAATGTTGAACAAAATGTATATATAACATAGTCTTTCCTCCAGACCCAGTTATAAAAAAATCAGTCAAAAACAAAACAACAACGACAAGAACAACAACAACAACCAAAAACAGACCCCGCAATCTTTTCAACATTGAATAGCATTGAAATTTGGTGTAGTCTTTGTTCCAGCCCCGGTTATTTCAAAATAGCAAATCATAAAGAACAATATTAACAAAGACCTCACAATCTCATTGATGTTGAATAACTTGACAATATAGCGTAGTCTTTCTTCAAGACCCAGTTATCTTAAAATAACAAATCATAAAAAAGATATATAATAATAATAAAACAAAGGCCCCACAATCTTATTGATATATAGCGTAGTCTTCCCTCCAGACCCACTTATTTCAAAATTACAAATAATTTTTTAAAGAGTCAACAAGTAACAAAGACCCCCACTATCTGATTAATGTTAAATAACATGTAAATATAGCGTAGTCTTTAATACAGACCCAGATCTTTCAAATAACAAATGAATAATAATGATAATAATAAATTAATAATAAAAAAAAGCAAAAACCCAAAATCTTATTTATGTTGAATAACATGGAAATATAGCGTAGTCTTTCCTCCAGACCCAGTTATTTCAAAATAGTAAATTATAAGAAACAATAAAAACAAACAAGCAATATTAACAAAGACCCCACAATATAATTGAAGTAGAATAACGTTGTTGTTGTTGTTGTTATCTTGGGTTTTAAGGCGCGTATCATTCAGATATGAATATTTACGCCTATGATTTTTGTGGTACGCGTTATCACAGGGTTCTTATAGTTTGGAAGATGCTGGGGTCTAAGTTTTAAGATTAATGTTTCGCTTAATTTGTATTTTTAAGAGAACTGGATGTGGGGTAAAGACAACACTCTAAACCCAGGCATTTTAACTGGGTTTAATTTTGAAGATTGGTCTTAGCTTTGATTTTTTTTTCTCAATATTTGTTCGTTGTTGGGTTTTATTGTTTTTTATTCTTGAAATAACTTTGTCTGGAGGAAAGTCTGCAATCGATCTTTATGTTATTCCACAGTAATTCGATTATTGGGTATTCGTTTTAGAATATTTGTAAAAACTATTTTATTTATTTCAAATAATAACCAAGTCTGGAGAAAGGATGTTTGCTTTACCCATGCATTATTACAATGTTTGTAGGGGTCTTAGTATTATTTTTAAAAAATGGGTGTAGGGTAAAGACATATTTTTTTTTACTGGGTGTAACTTTTGAAGATTGGTCTTGGATTTGAAGTTTTTTTATTAATTTTTTGAATAACCGGGTCTGGAGGAAAGAGTACGTTTTAAAACTCGTGTTATTCCACAAGAATAAGAACATGATAGGGTCTTACGTTAGAAGATTTTTTTTATTATTTGTTTTTAATGATTAGGTCTGGAATAAAGACAATGCTCTAAACCTCTTTTTAAAACAGGTTCTTAGGTTGAAATATTGTTTGGTCTTAGATTGGGAGCTTTTTTATCATTATTTTATTATTACTATCAGCGTTATTTTGAAGAAAAGAAATAACTGGGTCTGGCTGAAAGACTACGCTATATGTCCATGTTATCCAGCGTTAATAAGATTATGGGGTCTTTATACTGTTTTTGTTGTTGTTGTATTGTTATTTATAACTTTGGAAAAACAGGGTTTGGAGAAAAATCTATGCTCGATTTTCATTTTCATTCCACTGTAATGTCATTATGGTATCTTAGTTTGGACTAATATTATAATTTTTGAAATAACCGGGTCTGGAAAAAACACTTTGGACTTATATTATAATTTTTGAAACAACCGGGTATGGAAAAAAGACTTTGGACTTATATTATAATTTTTTAATTAACCGGGTCTGGAAAAAAGACTTTGCACTTTTGTTCTGTATGAACACATTACTATCGGGTTTTAGCTTTCAGTTTTAAGTAACCAGGTCTGGAAAAAGACTTTGGACTTATATCATGATTTTTTAAACAACCGGGTCTAGAAAAAAAGACTTTGGACTAATATTATAATTTTTGAATTAACCGGGTCTGGAAAAAAGACTTTGCACTTTTGTTCTGTATGAACACATTACTATCGGGTTTTAGCTTTCAGTTTTAAGTAACCAGGTCTGGAAAAAGACTTTGGACTTATATTATGATTTTTTAAACAACCGGGTCTGGAAAAAAGACTTTGGACTAATATTATAATTTTTGAATTAACCGGGTCTGGAAAAAAGCATTTGCACTTTTTTGCTATATGATAGCATTACTATAGGGTTTTAGTTTTTAGTTTAAATAACTGGGTCTGGAGAAAAGACTACGCTTGGTTCTTAATTTTCTCTTAGCGCATATATTCACAATACGCGCCGTATAAGTTAAAACAACAACAAAGACATTTATTCCACCAGTTTTAATTAACTGGGTCTGGAGAAAAGACTAAGCTCGATTCTCATTTTTATTCCACTTGAATATCATTATCGTATCTTAGTTTGGACTTATATTATAATTTTTAAAATAACCGGGTCTGGAAAAAGACTTTGGACTAATATTATAATCTTTGAATTAAAGGACAAGTCCACCCTAACAATAAGTTGATTTGAATAAAAAGAGAAAAATCCAACAAGCATAGCACTGAAAATTTCATCAAAATCGGATGTGAAATAAGGAAGTTATGACATTTTAAAGTTTCGCTTAATTTCACAAAACAGTAATATGCACATCCCGGCTGGTATGCAAATGAGGGAACTGATGACATTACTCACTCAATATTTCTTTTGTATTTTATTATATGAAATATGAAATATTCTAATTTTCTCCTCATTGTCAAGTGATACAACGATTGATTCCTCTCTGAACATGTGGAATTAGCATTGTTTAATACTATGTGGTTCAGTCAAGTTGGTCCTTATTGTCAAATCTAAAAAAAATGAAATATTGTATAATTCAAACAATAAAAAACAAAAGAAATAGTGAGTGATGGACATCATCGACTGACTCACCTAATTGTGCATATCACTGTGAAAAATAAGCGAAACTTTAAAATGTCATAACTTTCTTATTTTACATCCGATTTTGATGAAATTTTCAGCACTATGCTATTTTGATTTTTCTCTCTTTATTCAAGTCAAAATTTTCCTGGGGTGGACTTGACCTTTAACCGGGTCTGGAAAAAAGCATTTGCACTTTTGTGCTATATGATAGCATTACAATAGGGTTTTAGTTTTTAGTTTAAATAACTGGGTCTGGAGAAAAGACTACGCTTGGTTCTTAATGTTCTCTTAGCGCATATATTCACAATACGCGCCGTATAAGTTAAAACAACAACAAAGACATTTATTCCACCAGTTTTAATTAACTGGGTCTGGAGAAAAGACTAAGCTCGATTCTCATTTTTATTCCACTGGAATATCATTATCGTATCTTAGTTTGGACTTATAATTTATTATAATTTGTAAAATAACCGGGTGTGGAAAAAGACTTTGGACTAATATTATAATCTTTGAATTAACCGGGTCTGGAAAAAAGTATTTGCACTTTTGTGCTATTGTTACGTTACCTGTCATGGACAAACTCCCACGTAAACCTCCTGAATCCTGTTCTCCATTCAGACACTCATGAACTAGAAAACAAGCCACGCCGTGTCAAATCGTTTAAAAACAGTTTATTTACAAATATACCCATGACGATTCCGACTCACAGGTCCGTTGTTCACATAGAGATATATACTTTCACTAGTCTCTACTCCAGACTTAAACTTGTATTATTATCTCGTCACACTCCCTTCCATAAAAACATGCTTAAATTTTTCAAAGAAATTGCAATAAGTATGTTCGCAACTCGAATTTTGCTTGTTAATATAAACGAACATTATCACAATGAATATAGCGCTTAACCAACACAGTTAATGCATTAAAACGTATCGAAATCCCTTTTTTTAATTTCACGCTCTTTGTGCAGCAATTTTGCATACTTTGGCAAAAGATAAGCATAATATAAAACATAGTATATATGAAATGAGTAAAACAGACGTGTATTGATAGCGCATGCATGTAGTAAAACGTATTCATCAAAAGGTACACGCATGTTCTGAAATACATGTATGTTCGTAATAAACATAGTCATAAGAAATTTCACATGAATAATCAACATAGAAATACATGATATTACTTCCAAGTGTTATGAGAAAAGCAATATAAAAAGCATTGCTTCACTGAGTCCAAAAGTCAATAATATGAAAAATCATTCAAGATGTAAGTTCAAACTTCTGATTTCCAATATCTTCTTCCAATTATAGTTTCAGTTCAACGAAGTTCAACATCATCGCTTCAGTTAGGGTTCATTGAATGTTCATGAAGATTTACAGTAGGTTCAGATTACTTGATCGAAGATATAGTGTAAACATGAGCACAGTTGGCATCCAGAAAAAACACAAGTTCAGTTCACTTTCAAATCAAACATGGTAGAGAGTCCATTCCGGAGTATCCATTAAGTTGAGATGACAAGTAAGCATTTAGGTATAAATTCACATGATGATATAAGTTTCAAGTTCAACAGTTCACAGAAAGTGCAGTTTCCAAATTTCACCTTGATTATACACGATATCAAACGTTCACAGTTCAAATGTCACGATGGATTAAATTCTTTTAAAAATAGTGTCACATCCCCTAGTCATGTATCTACCTTCTCCAAAGTACTGCCATAACATTTTATGTATAATCTCTGTGAAATCCAAACAAACGAGATTTCTACATTAAATATCAACATAACTGAATGCAACGTGTTTATGTGTTCTTTATTTGACGGAGCAGCTTGCAATTAAACAAAAAAGTCACTTTACGAGGCAAAGGTCAATGGCCGTACGCAGATATGTTTTCAGGGAGGGAGGGGCAAGATGCGTAAACATTTTCAAAGAAAGTCGGGAGCGATGGATTAAAACAACCGAGCTTTTCGGGTTGGTGGCACTTCTGCATTTCGTATAGTGAAATTGAATTTCGTTCACATTTTTTGTGAAATTTTAGATTTTCAGTATAAGGTATAAGTTTCTGATGGCAACTGCCCAAATGCACCCCCCCCCCCCCTGTAGCGTATGGCATTTAATATGTCTATATCTGAGACATCGTTAAAATACAATCCTTGCGTTATCAATTTTTATATATCTTCTAACAATTCATTCAATTCAATTACAAATGGTCTTTATTGTGATTATGAAATATGATTATAGCTGCCGCACATGAAAAAAGAGCTGAAGATGGAAAATTTATGTTTACAGGTTTCTACAGGCACAATAAAATGACACAGTAAAAAAACAATATTAAGACCGCACATTTAAAAAGTTAATCAAATTTAGGAAAAATAAATGAATATAACATGGTATGAATCGAACATTTAAACAAAGAGACGACTTGAATGAGAGGAGACTGGCATTTTGTACACAATACTTATGATGACAAAAGTGACTGTATGAGGGGAGGGGTGACCATAGTAAATTGCCTTTTCTAGTAAAAGTATGTCAACCGGAAAAGGCAGTTGACTATTTTCAAATCTTGTGTTCTTGTTTGAAATTGTTGATGTTTTTAGAACTAAGAAATATGTTGGTATATTTTTTTTTTCGAAGTAACCATGTCTTACGCAAAGGATGAATTGATTTTTTTTTGGCAATTTTTTTTACCCCTTGCCAATCTTCTCTCTTCAAGTGTTGGTTAGTACATATTTGACATGCATTTGTGTATATATCATAATGCCTAAGATAATTTTACAAATTCTTTAAGTAATATTATTTTATTTTGTTGTATTAAAGACTGCTATGAAAGACTGGAGCACAATATTCTAGAATATATAACCTATACATGTATATATTTTCACTTAATCCCTCTTAGGGAAATCGAATTTAATTGACGTATGGTGGTTTTATATCATTATTAAAAAACAAGATTATATATCAATGTATTATTAATATCATTATTTTAAAACAAGAACATGAGGTAATTTGTAAATAACAGAGAAATATACATGAAAAATATGTAAAATAATAATACAAAGCTGAAAATGACTTGTTGCTGTATAAAAAAATAAAAGCAGATTGAGTAAAGAAAATACTAAGCCTTATGTACATCTTAATTTTTAAATGTATTCTGAAATATTCATAATGGATAATCCATAATGCAACAAGTCACTTCTTCATGTAATAAGTTTCACTCACATGCGTAACGTATGGAAGCATGTTTATTACATATTTCAGACACAGCATCCAATGCACGCATAATATAAATTATACCGAAACATCTTAAACAAACCAAACATCTTTATTTCTGTGAAAGAATTTCATTTCAACAGCTGCAAGTTATAAAAAATAGAACCCCTTTGTCATTTTTTGGATAGAACATTTAGTTCTTTAAATGATGGTGGGGGGGGGGGTCGCAGGCAATGAATTCTGAACAATCTCAACGTGCATACATGTGACTCTGGATAAGGCATTGTAATGGAGTCAAATTGACACTGAGGACTCCTCCGTAGACCAGCAACACCATGATTGATACTGCTGAGCCCGGCTATCCTCCCATTTTTATTTGTCAATTTCACATGTATCATTTAGTAACTATTTTTATTTGTTTTTAACCATGAAATGAAATCAATTTAAAAACAGGTGGATAAATTGATTTGAAAAAGATTTGAAGTTTTACTATATATTATAACACTAACACTAAGTTTCAGGGCTTGCCTCTCATACAAGCATGCAGCTTTTCTGGGATTTTTGGACAAAGGCAGTTCGATCTATTGAGCAAAGTTTGAATTTGTTCTCTTTTCTATTTTGTTATTAATTTTCATGATTGACATGCTTTGTGGTATATTTCACTATGTACATAAAAATCAATAAATACAGTACAAAATATTAATTATGACAACTTTCAATGCCTCTCTGCGTAGTACTTTTGATAACAAGTCGTTTATATCAATAACGATATATTATTACTTTTATCGAATTTAGTACATATCTAAATCAGATAATAATAACAAATTTATATTTATTAATTCAAATACAGTACATAAATCATGAATTAATGAGATTCCAAGAATTTCGTTAACATAATCAAATACATGTAAATACACTGAAGCTCAGATTTTATCAATGAACTGCATTGACCCTATGATAGAATACATCAAATGCAAATAAAAACCTTTCAATCAGCTGCGTCAATTAAAACATGCCTGCCCTTACACACACACACTCACATACCTTCACATACCCCTACTCCCATAAACACAACGAATCAATATCATTTGATCTTACACACACAGACACATGCTCATCCGTGTACATGTACGTTCGCAAAGGCAGTTCGACCATTTGATAAAGTTCAAATTTGTTCTCTTTTCTATTTTGTTATCAATTTTCATGATTGGCATCCTTTGTGATATATTTCACTATGTACATAAAATCGATAAATACAGTACAAAATATATATTATGACAACCTGCAATGCCTCTCTGCGTATCAAATTTTAGTACATATCCAAAAAAGAAAATAATTAAAAATGCGTATTTCATCATTTTGAAATACAGTACATAAATCATGAATTAATGAGTTTCCAAGAATTTCGTTAACATAACCAAATACATATTAAAAAACTTCAGATCAGATTATTTCAATGAACTGCATTGACTCTATGATACAATATTCATAAAATGCAAATAAACACCTTGCAATCAGCTGCGTCAATTACACACACACTTACCCGCACACACCCTCACACACACATACTCCCATAAACACAACGAATCAATAACATTTGATCTTACACACACAGACACATCCTCATCCGTGCATGTTCGCACACCCCTTCTCAGCTACAAACGTCATATTAAACTCATCTTGTTTATCTTTCTCTCATTCTATCTGTTTCTTTCCCTATGATAGTAAGCAAATGAGCAAGGTATTCCTGCACAATCTCGTGAATTGCGAGATTTCAAATCTGAGAGAATTTAACCACTTTCTATTCAAATAATATTGATCATTCTTGTACCATAGGAAAGGGTAAATGTTACTCTTTTATATTGGTCGTTTCTTTTGAATAAAATAATTTGATAAGTGAATTTCAGGCCTGAATAGATGCCTCAAACGGAATTTTCTTCTTCTGTATGTGGCACCTCTTATATGGGTCAGCACCCAACTTTTTCCATCAAGATACGAGAGGAAATTTATGGAATTTCTGAGAAGTATAAAATCCAGAGTTTTGATTGGGTGAATAATGTTTTTAAAACAACAGGCGCGGGTAATTCGAAGAGGTAACCACATTGTGCGTGTGACCTTGCAGATGACCAGTGTGGAAACGTTGGAATTTGCGTGGGTGTGTGGTCTCTTTCACCAATCGGAGTGAAGTATTCTTGTTTTATAAGCTGGTAAATGTACTTGGCCTATGAAAAGCTGGCTGGTGACCCATCTAAAATACTTCTTCTTAATATAAAACTAATATTTAATATCATATTAAAGCTAAGATCTTCAGCTTTATCATAATCTAAAGATCATTCTGCCTCAAACACAAATTAAGTGTAAAACAACAACTTGAAATAAGTAAAATAATGCATGAAAATAATGCAAACACCCTCTAATCATGAATATCACTAGGATAAAAGAAGCTACTTTTTGAGGACCTGCCAACTGACTGCCTCTATCTAATCCTCCATTGAACAACATAGTTCAAAGTTCACAAAAATCATGAGGTCCATTCAATCATTCACCAAATAGTACATCAGCGAGATGGATTTCACCAGCCTTTTCTAGAGCAGTCTGCAAGGCTTTCAGCTCTGTATTCTTTTTTTGCTTCTTTCTCCACTTACGGAGCATTGAAAGAGTTCCCATGTAGGACACTCCTGTCTCTTTCATGTTCTCCTCAACGAAACGGTCGATATCCTCTGGTCCAAACCCAAGAGACTTTCCCAAATTATGTATCTCTTGACGCGAGGCAAACTTTTCTGCAACGGTTTCTAGAATGTCATCAAAGTCCTTCTCTCGAGCTGGATTGATCCTAGATTATTTATTTGATAATGATTACAGGGTATAAATTCTTAAAACACTGCTAATTTCTTCTATTACTGCCTTTCAACTCCCAAATTATTTCTAGTCATATCATTACATGTATGCTCCATTTCACTTCTTAAAAGTCAAGTCAATCCGAAAAAATGTTGATTTGAGTCAGTAGAGAAGAACAATAGAGCAAGAAGTTTCATTCACTTGCAAATGCTCAAGGCAGCGTATATTCAACTAACAGAACCGATTATGTTCCCCCACTTCAATTCATGGCTGGTACTAAGCCTAAATTGTTTACCTTGACAGCCAATCACAGCTCGCCGCTTAGCGTCTTTTTTCTCTTTCTGTTCCATTTTTTTTTTTTGCTCTAGCATTTCAATCATTCATGTGATTTCACTCCTATGAGATCATGTCGGAAAACTTCAGTTTGTTCGTTGTTAGGGCATTTAGAGAAAAATAAAAACAAGCATAACGCTGAAAATCTAACCAAAATCACCTGTAAAAGTTATGTAATTTTAAAGTTTCGCTTATTTTTCACAAAAGAGTAATATGCACAACTCAGTGACATGCAAATGAGAGATGATGATATCCCTCATTCACTATTTTTTTTTGCTTTTTGTATTATGTGAATTGTATAATATTTCAATTTCAAATGTTTTCACAATAAGAACCAAGTTGACTGAACCATAAAATGTTAAAACAATGGTATACCAAATGCTCAGGGAGGACACAAAACTGTTTCACGTGAGAACGGGGTGGGGAGAGGATGAAAAAATATTTTTGCTCTAATGAAATACAAGAGAAATAGTGATTAGGTGATGTCATTCAGTTTCCTAATTTGCATACCGACCAGTATGAGCATACAACTATTTTGTAAAATATGCGATAGTATGAATTGTCATAACTTTCTTATTTTACACTTTTTAATGAAATTTTCTGCATTATGCTTGTGAGATTGTCTCTTCTTATTTAAAATCATCTTTCTTGTCTGAGCGAACTTTTACTTCAATTGCGTCATGTAATCTTCAAGTTTTCAACTCCGAAAATGTTTTAACGGGTCTTGCTGGTGTTTTTATTGTTGCCATCTAATCTGGAAAGTAATACATGAAATTAAGGCTCTTCCGTAAGCTATGAATTACTTTGATTGCTTCCCTTTTCATTTTCATTTACAACAACACAAAGAGCATAACATCCCACTTCTTAGTAATACTGGTTGTACACTTTGGATATCTCAACATGCTGTGCAATCAAAATCAGCAATGATTAAACTATTATAAGTATATTAAATGATCGTAACTTACTCTATGGTCCCCTCTCGTATTTGAATTGATGTCTGCTGCGTCTGTGAACTTGATGCACTGTGCTCTATTGCTACAAAAAACACGGCAAAAGTAATTAGATGTATGGCATCCTTTATTTCATTATACTGTACACGTAGTTCAATTAAATCCAACAACATTTTATTTCCAAAGGTTAATTATTCATTAAAATACATTTATATAAGTTAGAATATAACGAAGGTGACAAGTGATAGCTCCTTGAATTATCAATTTTTTACTCATTATGATAACGTTTTCCTTGCAAACCATGAATTCAAAAGTGGCTATTTAAAGCTATTATTTACTTTATCACATTTAAATAGGGCTAAAAGCAATGGTTTGTAAGTGAAAATTTAGTATACATGACGATTATATATAAAGTATGTTCAATCTTGCTCATGATTTTGAAGTTGAAATTGAAATAAATCTATTTGAAACTTCACATTACATTCCGGATGAAATCAACTAACTAATTCACCTACATCCAAGATTACACAAAACATGATATCGTTGACTTAGACATGCTTTCCATTTTTAACATTCTCATTTATATAATAATTTTTCATTATTATTATGGCTGTATCATAGTCAGTGATTGTCTTGGGGAAAAGGATGTGCTTGGAAATTAATAATGTTTGCTCATATTTGCAGCTGTTACCTGAATTTAGTGGCGAATCCTTTTCTAATTTCTGAGGAATGGGAAAGTCTAACTGGAATAAACATTTGACCTCCAGTTTCTTGGTTTGTCCTGCTGTAATTGATACTGCAACAATATCAGAATGATTACCAAGATCCAATTCAAAGCCCACACAAATCCTGGTCAAATTCGTAAGGTTGTAGAATGATACGACCTGTAGAGAATAGTATTGTCATTTCTGAGATTATTACGATTTTTGTTTTTGTGTTTAGCGTGTAGTCTTTTTAAAGTTCAAGTCCACCGAAGAAAAAAAAAACGTTTTGAATCAAAAAAGAAAAAAGCAACTTCTTTAAAATCAGATGTAAAATAAAAAAGTTATGATATTCTAAAATTTTGCGTATTGGTAAAAAAAAAAGAAAAAGAAAATATGCACAACTCAGTGACCTGCAAATAATAGTTTCGACGATGTCCGTCACTTACTTTTTTTTTTTTATTTGACTTACACAAACTTTTACTGATTTGACATTGAGGACCAACTTTACTGAACCATTTTTTCCCTTTTTGATGAAATTTTCAGTGTTATGCTTGTCGGTTTTTCTCTTTTTATTCAAATGGACTTTTGTTGGGGTAGACTTGTCCTTTGAAGAATATTAGCAAGGAGCATATAAAAATAAAATAAAAATCTGGTTTTGTTACATTTTAACGAGTTTGGTGATCATCAAGATGACCTCAAGGTGCGCTAAAAGAATTTAGAGAGGGGTGAGTGGGGGTGACTACCCTGTCCTGTAACCGTATTCTTACACCAGTGTTTTTATTGTTCTCTTGCTAAACATCCTTGTGTTAGGTATTGCGAAAAAGCTTAGTGAGCGAGCTTAGCGAGCGAAGAAATATTAAAAAACTTTTCGCGAAAGAAGCGTTATCATGCTTATTGAGATTTATTCCATGCTCATCACACATACACACGGACACCTTATGTAAGGATTTTTTTTTAATGCCATCCAAACAATGTTCTTTTTTTCGGCAGGGGCATGTGGGATGCAACCCCGCTGTTTAGTTTAGTGGGGAGTGCGTTGTATCAGCCCCCCTCCCCCCTGATATCCTTGTCATTTTTTGTAAATGTAATTTAGCTAAATAACAAACACACATACACACAGTCATTAATCATAAGGGTCCAAAGTTGGAACGTGTATGTGCAGTCTCATGTATATTTTAACTACCGGGCAAAACTTACAGACGATAAACATTTTTTATATTGAACTGACCCTAGATAATGTAGATGTTCAGCAGCCAAAAAAAGAAGGGCTCCTAATTTTATATGGGCTTTTAAAAAAAAATACAGTAAAACGGTGATATCTTACACTTTTATATAACAATATCCTTATAACTGATGTACGCGAAATGATAGTATTTTAATTTTGTAAATTGAAACTTGAGTTGGGCAGAAATCGAAAGCTAAATTTTGATATATTGTTAAGTTTGAATTTTTATTTAAAAAATGATACAGAATAAAACATTACCACGCATTACAACAAATGTTCGAACCCCCACCTCAGAAACACAATTAGTAATCAAAATATTTTAACTTATTACTAAACTTACAGCAATGTCTCCAATTAGCTTTTTCTTCACATAACATCTCATTTCAAGATCAACTTCTGCCTTCTGTACGAGGACAGGTAAATAGATATGAGCAGGAATGAGGCCTTGTATCTTTTCCTTCTCTTCCACCTCTTGCTACCAAAGAAACACAGAAACAGAATATATATATGGTGAATATATCACTAACATTACATGAAAGGCAATATCGGGTATATTCATACAACATCATGATCATGATAAGTAGATTCAAGATCTTCTTACATCTGTTATTGACAATTAATACCACCATCAAAAATATATTCAAAGTAAGTTTCAAACACGGAATTAAAAAGTGTATTTTATAGTGTCCAGTATCTAAACAGAGCCAATAGAGAATTTGGCAAGGATATCAAATACAAAGATTTACGCTTGGATTATCACTAGGACCACAGAACTACTACTTGTATAGTGGTAGGGTATTGGAAAGAAAATTTACTAGTAGGTGAAATGTTTTTTTAATCACGTGATGTACATGATGTACGCATTTCACACGCGTTTAGTAGATCCCTCCTCCTACTCGGTTGTCGTAAAATAAATGCTATGAATATTCCAAGTATCGTGATTAGCAGATGAGCTTGGCAGGTTTTAAAATAGGCAGATACTGCTTTGACCTCTCGGTGTGAAGTGGTGTACAAAAACGAATCTACCAAGCCAGAGTAGAAAAATAAGATTTTAAAGGAAGCCATGTGCATTAAAAACACCAACCCCAAAAAAGACCCCTGCTCCCCCCCCCCCCCCCCCCCCCCCCGTCCTGGTGTCATGGCATTCTATCAGTTTTTAATTCCACTTTCAAATTCATCTTAATATTGAGGTTTTTTTAATAACTATTTTAAAACAATTGATAAAGAAAAAGAATTAAAAAAATAGTCACGCTTGAATGCCCGATCCATGAACAATAAGACAACGATGATCTGTGATTTGATATTTTAAAAGTCAGACCTCCTTATTGTAACAGAGTCTTAGTTAAGAGGCGACGCACATGATAACAGTGATATCACAACTACTTTCCCAGACTTAAATGTCGTACATTAACATCGCTATTATCGTAGAGGTGGGATATGTATAGTCTATCGTTAATCTTTGGGAATCGCTGAAGTCACCTCAGAGAAATTGACGTCTTTTAAGCATTATTATGGACATTTATGTTCGCATCTTATCTTCGGTTGCGTTTAGGACGCTGGCCATATATAGGCCCCCTCATTGTCAAGAAACAGAAATTCATATGACATCTTTGTGACCGAGTTTTCTTCATTATTGGAATCTGTTATAATTGATCAGCGCCAAGTCATCTTCAAGGGACGAGAAGCGTCGTGGCCCAGTGGATTAGTCTCCGAACTTTGAAAAAGAGGGTCGTGGGTTCAAATTCCAACCATGGCGTAATTTCCTTCTGTAAGGAATTCATCCACATTGTGCTGCACTCGACCCAGGTGAGGTAAATGGGTACCAGCAGGAAGTAATTCCTCAAAAAGCTCTGTCCACCGAATAGGTAGCCTAGCTTAGCCGGGTATTAATAATAGCAGGGCTCGCTGGGAGAACAGTTTTCGGAACTGAAGTAGACTAGAGCCTGTTACGATACTGCAACAAATAACAATTAAAATTTAGTTTTAAATTTGATTTCCTTTTCTTTTAATACAGGAAAAATTTAATGAATACACTAAAAAATACAAAAATAATGATGATCTTACATCTCTTGAATGTCAGTTCTGATTATAATCCAAAGCTATGATAGTCCTGTATTGAATTCAGATAAAATCCACGTTGGTTGGCGAAGATTCTTTAATTAAAGTTCACAATGATAGCGATGGTGAAATTGATGTTGAAGCACGATGAATAACAAGAGTCACTGTGTGAATCCATGTTGATTTTTTTGACCTACTGGACCACTGACTGTCCTTTAACTTGTCCTTAAGAATTATTTGGCCCTTTAAACCATTTTTAGATACCAGAGTCGTATTTTCTAGGTTGATATTATAAAAAGTTTTAGGGGGGTTTTACGTATCAGCAGCCATTTATTAATTTTTGGAAACCATTGTTTTTTGACTTACCAATTTTCATGAATGGCGGCCATTTTGGAAGCCATCTTGGAATACGGAACACCCCCAATGAGGATACATGAGCACTTATAGTATGTTATTTTAAACATATTCCAGGACCTATCCTGAAAAAAAAATCAGCTCACCTGAAATTTCATTTCTAAAGCCTATTTTGGTCTAATGCTCTTGGTTAATGAGCATTTTCAAAATGTGCTAAAGTGATAAGCGACAAAAAATTATGAATTGATGAAAATATATATATTTTGCAGTTACGAAGTACCATTAGAAATTTTGAATGGTTGCATGTTATAAGGTGGTTCAATTTGCCGAAGAGTTTAAAACTGATCCCAACAATAGTTTTTGATGTAATAGGTATTACCATTCTGTAAATAATGACAAAAAAATGAAGTCTCAATTTCCTTTATTTTTCCTGAAAATGAATAATTGACAGCTAATTATTACACAGACTTCAATGTAAATGTATATTTTGAAATGTGTTTTTCTCAAATTGGACCTGCTGCACATAAAGTGGTTTCAAAAGTTAATGCAAGATTAGATCACCCTAGTATTTTGCAGTTTTAATATTGTAACACCAATAATTAGATCTGTAACAAAAATCGAATAGTTATATGTTATTGTATGCATATTGATTACACTAATTAATTAATATTTCATTTCAAATTTCTGCCCCAATAATGCCTGTCACTGTTAATATGCTTGGAAAGATGACTACATCATGGATTGAAATGTGTGTTGCAATGATGCACAACTTTTGTACTAACATTTAAATTTACAAATCAGATAAATAACAAAATTTCTACAGTTACTAACTGATTAGGTTGGAGATCAGAGCTGACATACACATGTATTTCATTCCTGCATATTTTCAAAATTGTCACATTTATATAACATTTAGTTGTTCCCTGCTTTTAACATGCCTAAAAATATAAAAATATTGAATTTACGGAGCCTTTAAAGTGCCATCGACTTGACGACTTGGCGAGATACTTTATCTTGCCATGTCGACATAATAACCTTATTATGTCAACATGGCGAGATATCAAGTGTCCGAGGTCAGGCGAGACTCCAAATATCTTGTTAAGTTAACTTATAACTTTTTATAAGTCAACTTGTCAAGATATAATATCTCGCCATGTTGACATATAACTTTTTACAAGTCGGCTTGGTGGGATAACTTGTTTCGCCATGTCGACATAATTAGGTTATTATGTCGACATGGCAAGATAAAGCATCTCGCCAAGTCGTCAAGTCGATGGCACTTTAAAGGCTCCGTATGTATCGATATAATTTATAATAATATACTTAGCCTATAGGTCTAGCTTCAAAATGAGATCTTACTCAATAAATTTGTCAAGATTTTGTTATGTAGCAACAATTTATCCATGGCACCGTGTGGAAAATTGTACATCCGCCACTCTTTTTGCATACCAGACTTTTGGAATGCGACCGAATGTTTGTTCCCCCATCCCAAATGTGTTAACGTCATTACACTAAATGTAATCAATAGGTTGTGGGCATTAGAGAAATTTATCACCCTCAATTAACGGACTAGGATAAAAATGAATATTCAAATAAATCAACAGGATGTGGTATGAATTAAAATGTAATGTCTAAAACTAGCAGTTAGAAGGTACGGGGACATACCTATCCGTTGGGCCGACAACTTATTTTAAAGCGAGTTTAATTTAAAAGTCGTTGTCGAAGTACACATACGTCCTACTATTAAACTGGTTCGTTACAGCGAATTGAAGACATTGATCAGGGCTTTTGCTAATCAGTCGGGCCGCGTGCGTTGCGAAATCACTCGGGTTTGGGATTTTTGTCGATTGTTTTGGATTTCGATACGATTTTTTTTTCTAACGGTGTCCTCAATGGGACAAACACGCTGCGAAAATAAAATGAAATTGAAATTCCCATATGCGGACATGCCTGGCCCCATGGCGGGACCCGGCCGCGGTTGGACACGAAGTGCATCGATAGCATGGAGCAGCTAACGTTAGTCGAGCCAAGGTAGATCCAACGTTACAGTGCTGGCTGCTCCACCCATGAATCAATTCGAGAGCGAGAGCATAGACAATGCAATGTAAAACATGAATAACAAATGATATTGAGGATTTTTGTATTACCCGTCACTCTCTGAAGTCATGTCTTCTGTTTGCTGTATGTTTCCAATCCGAGTTTAATCTAGACTAGTTTTCAGTACGGTATGATAATTTGCATTTTCGTCGTGCAAATTTTTACCGTGCCAGCGATTTTTATTTCTCTGGAGGAAGAGTGAGGACTATTGTAAGACCTGTATTAAGACTGGAAACGAAGTATACGAATAATGATATACTGGAATATTGGTCTGATAATTCTCTCCGATTTGCAATTTTAGCGCGCGAGAATCATACCCGAACGATTGTTTTATTCCTCTAGACGAAGAGAATACCGTAGACCTTAGAAGTTCGTGTGTTTGTGACCAATAGGCCTAACTAACTTCAGATCAGTACCTTACGATCAAAATCGAGCGTGCGGAGAGAGAAGTACATGTTGGAGTAAATGGGAGATGACGATGTGGGATGTACACAAAATTCAACAGAAATCAGGTCAAATATGTGGAATGTGATTATGTTGAAACAGTAGTCAAGATTCGCTTGTTAAAGTAGTCCAGTACATTTCATTTAAGGCGCTTGCCGGCTTAAAACGACAACCAAATTTCAATTTCATTCTATTTTCCCAGCGTTTTTGTCCGATTGAAGACACCGTTAGAAAAAAAATCGCATCGAAATCCTAAAAGTCGCCAAAAGTCGAAAACGCGAGTGATTTTGCACACGCACGCGACCCGACTGATTAACATAAGCCTTGATCAGCGAAAGGGTTTTGAATTTCTGTTAAAGGACAAGTCAACCCCATTTTGTATTTAAAAAAAATCATCCAATTGAAAATTTCATAAAATCGGATGTTGAATAAAAAAAGTTAGGACATATTCAGGTTTTGGAAAAATTCGCAGTAAAGTTACATTAACGTCCTGGTATGTATGCAAATGGGGAGCCTAATGACACCATCCACTCACTATTTTTTTTGTATTCAATTTCAAGAAAATATTTTAATTGTCTTCCGATTGTCATGTGAAACAAAGATTTATTCCTCCCTGAACATATGTATTGCCATTGTTTCCAAATTTGGTGGTTTAACAGGATAGTCCTTGTAGAATCTGTAAAATTTGAAATAATATACAATTCAAACAAAAAAATTAAAATGTCTGTGAGGGACATCATCAGTTCTCTCACTTGCATATCACTGAGTTGCGCATTTATCTGTTTTGTCAAAAATAAGACAAACTTTACACTGCCATAACTTCCTTTAATATTTCATATCCGATTTTGATAAAGGTTTTCAGTGTTATGCTTCTTTGGTTCTTTTTATTTATTTTGTTAAAATCAATTCTTTTCGGGGGTTGACTGGGCATTCAAGAAGAAGGTGAATAGAATGAACCTTGTTCCCCTTCACATCGTCAAGTAGATGTGCATGTAAGATAACAGGTGTCCTAGCTAGGGGCAGGTTCATCTGTTTAAATGGCCAAAAGCACATCCTCTTTCCGCGGAAGAAGAAGCTCTTGATCCAGATCATAATCTTCGCCCACGAAAAATGATTCATCTTGAGTTCGAGTACGTCCTTCATGATATTACAGCTGGGTATTCCAGACCTTGACAGTACTTTCCGTTCTTTAACAACTGCATCTGCATTGGAAAAGAATGAAACGGTTAAGGAATATATGATGAAAGGAAATAATATTTGCGAAAGTGAATTAAGGACAAGAAATCGCTTAAAGCGTAAATTCATCCTGATATTAAGTTGGTTTTGATAAAAGCAGAAAAAATAAAGAAAATGTCGATTGAAAGCTAGTGTGGGTTTGATGAAAAATCCATCAAAGAATAACATTAAACCTTTCCTTTTTGTGACGTCACAGACGAAAAGCTCCCCCATTTACGTCGTGTGATATGAATTCCCAAAAGCGCTATTTTCTCAGAATCTTTTTATTTACATATATTTTTTGAGGTGGCTTTTTCATCAGAAACATCATTTCATACCCCCTTATCTATAAATATATATATATTCATTTATCATATTTTACTTAAAATATGTGTATGCCTATCATTCCCATTGAATTCATGAGCTATGGGATTTATATTACATGATAAAAGGGATGAACTGCTTGGATATAACGTCATAAATTTAACATTTTAAACATTATTGTCTTATTCTTTGATAGATTTTATTAAACCCTTACCAACATTGTTCACTATTTTCGATTTTATTAATTCTTACTTATCAGGGTGAACTTTTAGGGTTTAAAGTTAAGAAATTCAATTTACGCGTCACACAATATGTTCGCAGCCGTTACTGATATTTTTTGTTCTTTTCACACGCACAAAGTATTGTAATTATTTAATTTAATTGTATACGGAAGCTTAAAAGTGCCACCTAGATATTCGGCATATTATCTAAACATGTCTACACCCTCACATGACATGATCTTGGATCTCGTCATGTCAACATCCAGCCAATGGCATAACAGGCGGGGGAAGGGCAAGCTCCCCCCCCCCCCCCGGCAGATTTCACCGGGAAAATAAAACAACACATGTGGAATGCCTCTGGCGGTCTCACCTGCATCACGCGATTCAATATAGCAGCAGTGCTGATTTTGAAAACTACTATAACTCGCACAAGATGTTCAGTGATACTTGGTTACTCTTATTTCCACGTTTTATGAACTAGACCAACACACTTACAGAGATATGATGGTAATTCAACAAATACCCCCAACGTGGCCAAAGTTCGTTGACCTTACATGACCTTTGACCGTGATCATGTGGCCTGAAACTCGCACAAGATGTTCAGTGATACTTGATTACTATTATGTCCAAGTTTCACGAGTCAGATCCATAAACTTTCAAAGTTATGATGGTAATTCAACAGATACCCCCATTATGGCCAAAGTTCATTGACCTTTGACCTTGGTCATGTGACCTAAAATGCGCACAGAATGTTCAGTGATACTTGATTACTCTTATGTCCAAGTTTCATGAATCAGATCCATAAACTTTCAAAGTTATGATGACATTTCGAAAACTTAGCCTTAGGTTAAGATTTTGATGTTGTTTATTGACCCTAAATGACCTTTGACCTTGGTCATGTGACATGAAACTCAGGTAGGATGTTAAGCAATACTTGAGTAACCTTATGGCCAAGTTTTATGAACTAGGTTCATATACTTTCTAAGTTATGCTGTCATTTCTAAAACTTAATCTCAGGTTAAGATTTGGTGTTGACGCCGCCGCCGCCGCCGTCGGAAAAGCGGCGCCTATAGTTTCACTCTGCTATGCAGGTGAGACAAAAACGGGAAAAAAGAAAGAAAGAAAAAGGGAAAAAAGGGGGAAAAGAAAAGGGGGTGAAGGAAATGGAAAGGGAAATGAAAAGCCGTGACAGAATGAAAGAACAAAAATAGGAAAAATGGAAGGAAAGCGGGAAAAGGAAGGAAAGAAGAAAAGGAGAGAAAGTACAAAATATCCTGCATTAGCATGATTAGCAAGAGAGTGATATAAAATTAAAAGATATGACTCAATGACACGGGAAAACATTTTAAAAAGGCAAAATAAACGGAAAATGAAGGTAGAGCCAAAAGCTAAATTGGAACATCAAAATGAAGAAAAGGGACATTAAAAAAAAGAAAATAATATAATAAAACGACCGGGCTACCTAGGATTGAAAACTATAAATAACGAGAAGATAGGTGGATGGCGTCTATTATAAACTTGCTAAATGTTATGGAATAGTGGTCGCAATCAGTACACAATTTTTTTTAGCCAAGGCCAGTTATATCCCCTATGTCCTAGCCTCAGTACAGCTTTACGCTGGATAGATTTACCATAAAAAGCTTCTTAATGTTTACTTTTGCTAAATTTTCAAGGCTAGTATCAAATCATTTGGAAAGGCCAAATTTTCAGACTCGCTTTGCTCGCTGGCGACATTTTTTTTACAACTATTGCCACATTTGCTATTTCGTGCTGCCTCAAAATACTTCGTTTATTCGCAACTGCGTTGAAGTTATGTGTATGTACCCGCGGCTTGATAAAAAAGTGGCCATCTGCAATGTTAAAAAATATCACGGGAGGCATTTGCCCCAGTTAGTAGGCCCCAACTTGCCCTCTCCCCCACCCCCCCCCCCCCGAAACTTCGAGAAAAAAATGTATAATAAATGTTGTCATAAGCATCCTACTAATGCTGCAAAGTGCTCGATCAAAACTTTTTCGTTCTATAAATTGTAAAACTTTCTCATCCATTTACTGTTAGCTCCCAACAATTTTTGTCAACATTAATCTTTCGGGTCATAACATAAAACTAAAAAATTTCGCTCGCGCTACGCGCTCAATCGCAGTAACTGTTGACAGAGATAAGTAAATTATCTGTTCACATGGTGCTTAAAAGTCCAGTGTTCAAGTCAATATGCTTCTCGCGATTAGAATATTCGTTTTAGCGAGATACACATCCTGCGTATTCATAATTTCTATAAATCAAAATTTTCAGCTTGCGCTACGCGCTTGCATGAATTTTTTTAGTTAGATAGCCATCTATTTCATGATAACGAAAAGTGCTTAGAACGTCAAGTTATTATCTCAGGATTTCAAAAACTCTCAGCTCGCGCTTCGCGCTCGCATTATTCATTTGATGAGATATCATCTTCATGACCCAATGCAAACAGCTAGTCATCAACAGGTTTCTTTTCAAATCAGTAGGGCCTATATTGTAAAAAAGCTCATGCTTCTCGCTCGATTTTGTAAAATAAGGCAAAACTTTCGTGTGTTGCCCCCCCCCATAGATTATAAATCCTAAGTTCTACAACCGAAAAAAAAAGATGAAAGGAAAGAAAAGAGAAGGAAGATGAAAGATGTTATTATGTATGAAGTTATTTTCTGAATACCATGTAAAATCAATCTCTAAGTTAGATTATCATGAAAGGGTGATTTTTGTATCGCTTGCTTCGCTCGCTCGGGGCTTAAGTGCGTTGTTGTGTCCCCCTTTTTTTACTTATCACGCATTGAGCTTCGTCATAATGCTCGAGCACAATCATAACAAATCCTGTTCAGACTATGTCGACCGGGATTTCTTTTTTGCTCTTGCCCCCTCCCCCCGGCCACCAACCCCTGTTACGCCCCTGCATCCAGCAGGATAGATGATCGCATGACATGAACTCGTATCAATCCGTGTCTACATCCTGTAGAAGATATGGTCCACTAGCGTACCTACGGGGGGCAGGGGGGCACTCTGCCCCCCCCCCTGACGAGTCACAACCCATACAAAAGACATATACCTACCCCCCTGACGAGCTTAAAATACCTTTTTTGCCCCCCCCCCCTTTTTTTTTTTTTTTTTTGCTTGTCAAATTTTTGGGCGCCCGATTTTGCCCCCCCCCCCCTGTGGAAAATCCTAGGTACGCCACTGATATGGTCACATACCATGATCAAACTCTTCATGTCTACATACTGGGGGAGAAGAGATGATCAGATAAGAAAATCTTCGATCCATTAACTTGGCTATCATATCCTCAAAGAATTGAAGACGATATCTAAGATTATGGCATCAGATCATTTCTTTTAAAAGATGTAGACTTGCACTAGAAGGTATCTCAAGATGTACTCATGACAAGACATAAGATCATAGTATTTCATCATCTCTCATAAATGATGTCGACATGACGAGATCTAAGGTCATGTATTGTCCATTTTACATGATGCAGATCAGACGAGAACTCGTCGTCTAAATTTTTTTCCGAAGGATGTAGGTAATTATCTGAACATCTGGGTGACACTTTTAACCCTCCATAATACACATATGAAATAATAAGTTAAGCCATGCACGTTAAAGTTCTTACGCGGTGAGTATTCCCCCTCTCCAGTGTACAAGACTGCCTTTAAACCGGAGTACTGTGTTGCAACAGTGCAATGAGGTATTGTGTAAGTCACCGGTAACCTAAGGACTAAGTCATCAGGAGCTAGACACTGTACACCAAAGCAGACTGACATCTCGTCTTTGGTGTCACCAAGATTAGGAGTATCGGTCAGGACATGAAGAGAGATTTCTTGTGGTTTTTTGCTGTTGATTGCACCAGGAGGTATCTCAAGTTCAATCCCAAAGGACTTTAGCCGCAGTCTACCACCATCAGCTCCAACTCTCTTGCAGCACTCCTTCTTGGTTGTTTCGACATCTCCTTCATCGGGTACTGAAAATTGTTAAAAAGAATTATATTGCTCTCTTTATTGTAATCATTGTCGCGTAACACTGCCATGACTGGGGACATTCTGAAATATCCATTGTAAATGATAAGAGGAATATAGTCTTTGAACAAGATTTTTTTTTCCAACTTGGAAATTTTTGAAACATCTATTTCCCCATTGGTGCAATGTATTTATTACAATCAAATAAAAAAACGCTCTATTGGAGTAACATGCTAATATAACAAGGACAAATCCACAATTATATATTATCTTCCCTCTTTATCTTTCGCGCTGTAAACATTATGTACGTCCAGAAATCCTCAATGACATGCAAACTAGAAAACATGTTTCAATACCAAACAAATCCTTGTTGTGTACCACAAGAAAATTATTTCCTAATTACTACTCCCACAGAACCTGATTCATTTGACAGGCTTCCTTTGTTGACGTCAAATTCCTCTTCTTTTTCTTGCCATGATGTTTCTTCTTCTCCACCTTCAGGGTTCTGTGAGCCTGTGTCTTCATGAAATTCAACCTTTACCTCGGAAAGTTTATCTGTATATCAACAAATGGTAGTTACAAGGAATATTACTTTCTTTAAAATTTGGATTATGAATTTCATTTATTTCCGATATGCGTTAGGTGCCCGTAATAGATCATTATATCTACCTGTCTTTCAACAATGAATCATCTATTTAGACAAGGGAAGATATTAACGAAACATCGGAATCACGGTATCTATGAGGAAATATCAGATTGTGCACGGGAGATAATTTAGCCTACCTCAATAAATTTGCGTAATTTGCATGAGGAAATTCTTGCAAAAAATTCCATGTCTGCAGAAGTAAATTACCAGTAACCCCATTATGCCTATTGTAAGATTTAACTCTTTTCTACACATATTATAATTGTAAATATTAATTATTTTCATAAAGGTAAATTTGAATATGTCACTATTTATATGGTAATCATGATGAAGAACAATCAATATCAACCCACCTATGGCAGATGTCTTGAGTGATTGAGAGGAGGCTTGGTCCAAATTGGAAGGTATCCCTGAACCCTCCTGAGATTCTTCAGATGACTCCTGACTCTCCTGTTTTTCAGTCACTTTGACATTAGGATACAACTCCGAAAGCTTGTTCCTGTCAGATTCGGAAAGTGGTTTTTCTGAACCAACGAACCTGATTTCCCGCAGTGTACCAAGTTCCTTCGGGCTTTGCAAGGACTTACTTTCAGACTGACCGAAATCAGTCTTGCAACTGACAAGTGTAAGAACAGTAACATCTTTAAGGTCACTAGTTGTAAAATCAATTAAGTCAGTTATGGGTACAGCCGCCGTTGCACCTTCAATTCGCAACCCACAATCTGAAGATGTTCGGGACCATTCAACACTCTTCAATACTACGTTTCCTAGCTGTACACTTTTTACTTTGACAAACTTCAAACCAGGATTCACGTCATATAGCAAGTATTTTATCAATTGAAGTGCATAGTGCTCTTCAGACCAACGATGTTCAAGATGGATATCAGTCAGATAAGGTAATTTACATGCTTTGATGGTTGTGCTTGACTTGCCCCATTGGAAAGCTTTCATGCTTTTGATGAAGAGTGATTCTATGTTTTGACAGGCAGAAGAAAGGGAGAGGAAGATGGTCTCCAGACAGACGTAGTCTTTTGAGTGTAAGTTCCACAAGTCTAATTTTACCTGTCTCCAGGGAGACAGTGGGGGGTCGGAATGGTATTTTCGAGCGTATGTAAAATCATTACTGTCACAATATAGCTCAAGACTCTTTGCATTTGGAAAACAATCACTGAGAGTCGATAGGATTTGTGCAATCGAAAATGTGGAAATGATATGGATAATGCAAACGGTGAGGACTGATCTCATTGGAATGAAAGGTCTGGTGTCATGTGTAGGAATATGCCGATCAAACATATGCCTATTACAGTCAATGATAATATGTTGCAATGCTTGGCACAATGGAACCAGTGTAGAGATAACTTCTTTGAATTCAAGTGATGATATGTGTTCAAATTCTAAACAAGTTTCACCGCCACCGATAGTCCAAGACACAGACACAGGTACTTCCTTTCCATATCCTATAAGAGAGATCTCGGCTGAAAAGAAATTCACAACATAGTATTTATCAGGAACACTCATTAGAGCTAGGATTTAATGAAGAAGTAATAAATTAATAATTACACTAATGCGTTAGTTTATGGTATTGATATCAACCCACAGACGGGTAGACAGGGTACTATATAGAATACACTGAGATAATATGTAACAACCCTGCGACACAATTAGATTTAATTTTCATTCCAGCCGTGTGTTTAATTAAGCCGTTCGTAAATTATATAACTCTTTACGCAGGACTGGACCATGTTCTTGTGGGGCTAAATCATCTACAAAGGGATACATCATTTATCAAACGACCCCTAATTAATTTCTCTTGAAAGAATCTCTTATTCTATCTTTGCTATATTTTAGACCGGCATGGTCAAAATACAACGTAACTCTAGAATGTTCCACTAAAATAGTGGAATGGTATATTCATTTGCATTCTGCTCAGGGTTTCAATTCAATACACGGCTAATATGATAATCCATGGGAGAATTTTCATTTTTTAGGCTTATGTATATTTTAACCACATTACCTTCTATGATGATCATACATACATTTAAGAAAAGAAAATCCATTAATAGGACAACTCTTTTTTATAATCTTTTCCCCTCCACAGTGACTTTATTGGCAATCAATAATCAAGAGATACAGAGTACAACCGTGCATGTTGCAACAGCGCAATGAGGTATTGTGTAAGTCACCCAAGTCACCGGTAACCTAACGACTAAGTCACCATGAGCTAAGCACTGTACACCAAAGCAGACTGACATGGCGTCACTAAAGATAAGGAGTATTCGTCAGGACACGAAGAGTACAGAGGACAACTCTTGATTTACACAATGAAGTTAGACGTACATCATTGGTACATGGTTGGGCTGTATAACATGTTGTATGATTTTCTCTTACTTTGAATCCAGTCTAATATTAACCCACTTACCAGTATTTTCTTCAGGGTATAGTCCGGAAAATTGATACAGAGGCCACTTACGCCTATCAATTACATACAGTGTCCGTGTGTCGAGAAGGGTGCTGTTTAACTCTCCTGGCTGTATATAGTGTATATAGAAATCAATTTAAATCACTAGAAAAGGACATTCTTACTATTGAAACTATTACTGACACAAACATATGGCCCAAAAGGAATCTCCCAAAAAAAAAATCCACTCTCTATGTTCCTAATACCAGTGATATCAAGTAGATACACAAAGCTAGCAGCAACAGACAACAATCCCATCTACCGCGTTATTTGACTTAGATTTGTTTAACCTGATAGCTTTAGATTTTACATCAGTAACCACCTAATCCTTAAAACTTTTCTACCATTGGACTTTGCCTGACATATTGTTATGATCATTATGCTGCACTTTAAATTCTGAGCGCCAAGCACAAAGGGTGAAGGTATCATTCGTTTCGGTTTCAGTCAGTTGAAGATTAACCCACTTGATTAACCCACTCGTGTTCTTGCGTCGTCGGTAAGGTGAACACTCTAGCATTGTGCCCTCATGCCCATAGTGACCGGGTCAAGCCAAGCACTACTTTCTATTTCCTCCATTGACTCGTTAGTTAAAAATGAAATGTGAAAAATCACCAAAAATAACCGTTTATTATGACACCATCAAACCTTTATCATTTTGTAGCTCACCAACCGGGCTCACCTAATATCCTTCAAATGCTAAGAATATTACATGGTGTGTTTATGCATATTTTCGCGCTTCGTGGGTTGAAAACCCGGACTACATGCAACGCTGGTTGCAGTCAGTGTTTATTTGGTTTCTTTGGCCACTAATAAAATTCGCATAAAATCTACCAGGGACAAATTACTGGTCCGAACTGATCCAGTAGTGATATTTTTTATGCACGTATAAAACAAATGTTCAGATATGCATCGTTGATTTTGTATAAATATTTTTCTAACCATTACGACAACTTTGGTACAGGTCTAGGAAAACATCTATATTGTAATGATTGGTTCATGTGAATGAAACTACATGTATAATTTCTTTAGGAACTAATACTTAAACTTCTTTTGAGAAAATGAATTAAGGTTTTATTCTTTAAAAAGCAGATATTTTGTACTCCGAATGTGTTAATGCGTTTTCATGGTTTGAATAAAAGGAAATGTAATCAAGTATCACTAATATCAAACGTACAAACTTGAATTTTATCGATGACTCGCCTCGCATTTTTACTTCTGTCAGCTCTTTTACCTGAAAATTAAATTAAAAATACATGAATAAATACATATACAAAAACTGTGACAATATAGACTACAGATAAAATTCTGGCCATAATTCAGTTTTCGTATCAGTGTTTTTTCCCTTCCATTTACAATAAGGGCTAACTCGGCTTTAGAGGCTCGAATTAGGCTAAAAATCTTTTGAAAAATCGTTCAAGGTGAGACTGGAACAATTTTTTTTTTGAAACCACGCAGAAGTATTTACCGATGCATGGCTGGCATGCCTCGGTAATTACTTATGCATGGCCACGATTCTGTCAGGATACATTTACGTTCTTTATTGTTCCTGTATTTTTATTTATATGTTATGACTATTTATCTAGTGTGTGTATTTGGGCTTCCTGTCGATGGTAAGATAAGATTTTATCACGCTCTTTCAAACCCCGATGGTGAGTATGAAAGCCTCAACATGAACACATTTACAATAATGAATATGCGTAGAAAAATGAACATATTTACAATGATGAATATACATTTTCTAAAATAAAAGAACATAATGCAAAATGATAAAACAACAACAGCAAAACCTATTATAAAGTAATATATTGTTCTGTTTAACACAATTACATTGTAAAACACACTTATTAAAAAGCCATTTATCAACATTTGTTTTTGTCATATGACACCTTTTATTCAAACTAAACAACCTACTTAATTAGTAAGCACAAGGTCTTATAGAATATTATTTGGGTATGTACAGTACACCTGTCTTTCTTTACTAAAGAAAGAGCACTCAAATAAGTAATGAAACTTGCCTCCAACTTCCTTCAGAGAGCATAATGTACATAAATCATCATTCACTGATTCTCGAGAAAAAACGATTGTTACTGACGGGCAACCTAAGAAAACTACATCGAAATTTACACAATGTAGTTGCATCAGAGTCACTTAAAATTAGGAAATATGTCTCAAAACCCTATTCTCTTTTCATCTTATAATTTGAACGACTACAATTTGACCATATTGCTGCATGTCAAACTTGTTCGGACATATCCTTCAAACGCAACTTCAAGGCTCTTAGAAACCAATCAGTCCCAATCCCTTCCCTTATATTACCAAAACCTGCTTTCTGTAGTACATCTTCAATATTAATGCAACTCATTCATTTTTACGTGAACTACATAGTTGGATCTTGGTGCATATTAAAAACCGAGCTAAAAACAAGAAACAGTACTTGTCCTCCACACCCGTCATAATTCTGAACCAAAATCCAACCATTCTACAATTAATATGACATTTTCTCCATTATGCCATGTGAATTTTAATATTTACCCGTAAAATTGTTCTCACAAATTTTCTGTTAAAATTTTCAGTCTTAGCAATATCTTCATAGCCCCATACTTCACACCCATAATTATGTCATTATTGGTAAAATCATTCTATCAAATAATTCACACTGTGTATCAATGGACAGTTGGAATCTTTCTGCTTTTGCTAAAATTGTTCAAAGTTTTCATTGTCTGGGATACCTTTTTTTCTCTCTAAATTTGAAAGTACCATTATACTCTAATCTAACTCATAAACAGATAAAATCATCCAAAATCTCCAAACACCACCACTCAAGTCGAAAATTGGTCTCTAACGATCTTAAACTTGCTAGTATGTACCGTTAATTGCCACTTATGGCAATAATCATTAACTGCATTCAAAGCAGGCTGGAGCTGGTCGGGACTTTCAGCTAATAAATGGCAACAAACAATGACGGAGATAGATTTCTCCTTGTCTTACGCCAGTGTTGCAAGTAAAATACTCATATCCCATAACATTTACAATTGACTTTGCATGCTGGTATATGTTTTCAATCACATTAAAGATTTTACCACTTTCTCCGTTCTTCAACAGTTTTTGCCATAATTTGTACCTGTCTATAAAATCAAAGGGCTTTTTTATAATCAATAAATCCACAATAAACAAGATAAATACGTGTGTTCTGCTACAAATAAATATATAATATGCACTTCACTACGAATACATGGTCAGTTGTGGAGAAGCTTGCACGAACACCTGCTTGCTCCTTCCCAATCTAACAATTTGAATAAAAAATTCAGTTAAACTTGGATTTAATATAGAAGTAAATAATGTTCCCAAACAACTTAATAAAGTAATACCCCTTTAGTTATCTGGACCAGCAACAAGCTTTGCCATTTTTTAATGTTTTTATCACAGACACAACTTCATCTTCAGAGAATGGATCATCTAAACAATAAATGCTTACCATCAAAAGCAAGTTCAATCTTTATATCATTGTGTGAGGTCACAGATAATTGATCATGATCAATGTTCCTATTGCCATATAATCTCTTTTTCGTGTCAATAAGTATTATTTGCTGGCTTCACAGAGATCATCCTCGGCTGACGAAAGAGAACCTTTGCTCTTATTTTTTTACCTATTCTTATTAAAATATTTTTCTCTAGCTTCATTGACTATATATAACACATTCTTAAATTGCCACAATAATAATGATGATCATTCACTTCTTGTAAGTCAGTTGGCATTTGTCCATTCTGTCATCAAGTTCCATATTTGGTGCTCGTTTATTCAGATATGACTGAGCCCGAAATTTTACTTTTTACGGATAGAGTCCCTCACTAAGCGTAAAACTCACATTAGCACATCTAATCGTGTTACCGATCGCGCCACACTCGTCGAGCGGATCGATGCGTTGGATTGAAATTACGCTATATTCTGTTCCATGAATATTCATGAGGTGTAGTCGGACTAAATAATCTTTTTATGTAAGGATTAGTAAGTGCTTGGAAAATACGCAACAGGGCAGGTGTGTTTTCCGTGGTGACACGACATTTGCTCTTGCGACAACTGATCCAGGGGATCCAGGCTTAATTTCGTCTAAGATGCATGCTTAGGGTGAGGGTTGCAATATTCGATTAGTGTGCGGAATTTAGAGAGCAGCAATCGTCGCCGGAGCAAATGTTATGGAACCGTTTTCCGTATGCGTATAATGCGGAAAATTTGTTTTAATACTGCGCAAAGCAGTCCTTTTTTTATTTAGTTTATACACATGCGAAGCTATAAGCGGGTGGTGCGACATTTCTAAGAGTTTCCAAAGTTATAATGAAAAGAGAGAAAACACAAAATGAAGGAGCAAATGTATTTGGAAGAGATTGACTCTTCATGTAATATTATAATATAATGAGTAAATGAATCTGTATTTTGGGCTCATAATCATGCACTATTTGCCAATCAAGATACACCTGCTTTATCATCATTGAGATTCCATTAACAAGCTGGCATTTTAACTCTTATAGGGATTCGTCCTACCCACATCTCTCTTTTTTTTTTCTTGATAGCAAAGAATGCATGCTTGAAGGCATATTTACACACATACCTTTGATGGACCAATCACTTCACTCGATGGCTTGTCGAATATCGTTACCCCTTCCAACTGAAAATGAATTTAAATAATATAAGAAATTAAGATATGCGTTATATATCTTACGCAGCAAGGAAGGGCTAAAGAAAATCTGTAATGACTTATCGAAGCGCTATACTGTTATCCTCCACCTGGGGGGACAGTAAAAATATCAGTCTGAACACAAGCTAAATCCATAACCCCCAAATTCGATTACTGATATGTTTTTTAATGATATTATTTTGACGCTTTGTATCCTAAACTCAAAATGTTATTTGTTTGAACCAAGGGGGTTGATACACGATATTGCAGTAATATTAATATCTTTATACCTTAGTTAGCAACGTAGGATCCTCTGTTCGATCGTCGGCCATCTCTGCTATGCAATTGGTGTTCTGCATAAAAAAATGAAAATAGAAGTGTAGTGTATGATTTTGGTTTTAATTCCCGTAATTTTACATCCTGGACATCTTTTTGATGTCTGTTGAAAGGGCTCAGAATTTGTTGTCGATGAAACATTATATTCGTTTGAGGGCGGCCTCATATTTTATGTACATGACTGTACGAAGGTGAATTTGAATTTAGTAATTATATTTATTCACTTGACATTACTTTTTTTATATATAATATATACAATAACATCAAATAATTTCACTCTAAAAAGGGTTTACCCAGTATTGGGTAAATTGGAAACATGCATGTTGGTTGGGTAAAAATATATTTTGTAAAAAAAAATACCCATCAATCATGCTTCTTCTCATTCTACCCAATATTGGGTAAATTTTTACTCAGTGTTTTTAGAGTCTATAACAATATATTATTATACAGCAGCAATATATTAATTAACTATTATCACTATAAAAAATATAAGTATAAAAATGTATATAAAAAGAAGTATACCACTAAGGCCTATATCTTTAGAACTCTAAAACAGAAGTTTGTGAGCTTTAATGATTTCCTTAAAAAAAATGAGATACGAGGTTCTAATTTCTCACCAAAAATATGTGCTTATCTACAAGAAAACGTCTTCAACTTCAAAGAGGAAAATAGTTTTTACGGTGTCCCTAGGCAGAGTTGTAACATAATTAAAAAGTGATCTATGAACTGTACTTCTATCTAAATCTTTCGGATTTAAGTGGTGTTGGGGTGTTCCCTGTCCTTACATTTTGAGTGAGCACAACAGGTTAAGGCTAATACCTCAGTCAAATTTGCTGTACGGCGGCCGAACGGCGAGGCGAAAAAAGTAATTTCAACATTTTTTTTGTACCTTGAGTGGTTTGAATGAAAGTGAATAAAACGGTTGTTTTCGACTCGCCGTAGGGGAAATGTGACCATAGCATAAGGTAGCCCTTGCGCTATACTTATCTTCAAGATTGAATCATTGAATCATACACCATTTTCATAAAACATCTTTTAAATTATATCAAACATTCCTCGGTTATGGACACCTATATCACCATGAAATTTTCTTTCTAAAGGAAAACAATGTTTTAATTGCAACTTAATGGCCTGCTTCACTCTGCAAAATTGAAATGTATGAAAATTAAGCACTTAATTTGAATAGGCAACTTTGGGAGATTTGCATTTTAATCATTTCGATGTTATAAATCTGTTAAAAGTCAGCGCAATATAATAAATGTCGTCATCTTACCCAAGTTGATTGGCCGCAAAACTATTACAGTCTTCGCTCGGAAATGTAACCATAGCAGAACAGTGTCAAGGCCAAGAAAGGACACTACAACAGCGTCTTACTAGACATTAACATCATCAATGCCATTTAATGTTTCACTTCGCGATCAAAATGGCGCTCAGTAAATTAGCGGCCGCTAACTTTTGGTGCATTACTGGGTAATAGAAAGAACATGATTTGTGCACTCCGCAGCCACCGCCCCAATACGGGTATGATAATTTAGTATTGCACTCAGTGAGAAGGAAATATGAAAAGAAATGACAAGCACTGCTGCACTAATTGAAAAAGGGGAAAAATGAAAATATCATACAACATTGCACTGACATAATGGGACCCTGGCCAGGTATTGAGCCAATCAGCTCAGCTCCAAGGTAAATATATATTTGTTACAGTGAATGAGTGCGAAACATTTTACAACAGAGACCGTACTGCAGTGCGTTGTGTTGGACACTAGTCAAAATATACACACTGTAAAAACTGATGGGGGTGTTAAGACTGACACCAGTTTTGTGTCCATAAAGAGGGCCCTATACCCTAAGCTAGGTGTCTAAGGGCCTTTTCACACGAGAATGTTGTAATGATGATTGCAATTCATCATTAGCAAAAAAAAACCAAAGTTCTTGAAAGGTCATGTAAGCTCCGCCCCTTAAAAGACGTTTTGGAGGTCAACCCTTTCACACGTAAAATTCGTACCGTAATTTCAGTGAAACTCTACTGGAATTTACCTCCGGAGTAGAATTTGAATTCGTGATTGTGATTAGCGGTCGTGATTCTAGTTTGGTTTCACACTTGTTAAAAATCGTCATTAGAATTATTTATCTCTGGAATCATCATTCAAATTACGATTTTGGTACAGTGTGAAAGGGCGGAAAGTTATACCTTATACTTAGAACGTAGCAATAATACCAATGAGTGTCAAAGTAGCAACCAAAGCTGCTGTAATGACACCCTCTACATGCTCTATGTGTTCAACTAAGCGTCCATGAATACGTGTTTGACTAACACCGTTTAACAATGGAGTAAAATGACTGGTGTTTTACTTTATGTGGTGGCACGACAATTGCTCCAGCGACAATTGTTACGGGCTTATTTCTTCGATGATATAGGGTTAGGGTTATGTGGTTGCAATTGGGTGTTATGTTAGATTTAGGTTTAGGTTGAGAATATGGTACATAGCGTTAAATCCAGGGTTGAATTGGTCATTCCATTAGTATGGAATTTACAGTAGAGTAATTGTCGCCGTAGCAAATGTCATTGAACCCTCTATGTACACCGGTCAACATTACAGTTTTTGCGTAGCACTCGTCCGAATAGATTGAAAATCAATATATGTTCGATATTTCAGAGGTGGGTAATTGAGGGAGTTCCCCCCCCCCCCCCTTGGATTGATTTGAATTTCGATAACATGATATTGAATATAGAACGACCATGGAGTTAAGAGATATATTTAGAGAAAAACGAAATTATATCTGTCTTTATCTAATGCGGAAATGGGTAGGCACTTTTCGATTGAATTTCCTGATAGAGATGACACTAAGACGGGTTCATGTATAAGGAACAAGAGAGAATTAGGCAAACAAATGGATCGTTGTTATTTGGTTATTCATGTGCTAAATTTTTAAATGTGTTTTCAAAATATTTCATTTACAACCTATAAAATTAAATGAATACTTCGATGATTCAATGAAGAGATGCATTATTTCTTATTCCTCATGAAGGACGAAGAGATCTATATTTCACAAATCGTGCAAATATGCCTAATAAAGTAGAATACAAAATTTTAACGTAATAGATTAGCTAGCGGCCATATGACCACTGCAGATTTATATATAGTAATAACTGTTTACAAAATTGTCACAAATTCTTATTATTCAACATCGGAATGTTACAGTGGCATAAATGTAGTCCGAGCAGTTGGGCACATACAACTGGAAAATAAAAATAAAATGGGGGGGGGGGGCACAACCTCATCAAGGGCTATGCATACAGGGTAGTACAAAGACCATCATTTATGGGGGTGACAGTGAAATCATATAAGAGTGTTTTTTTGCTATTTAAATGGGTTATTTTGACCAAAAAAAATATCAAATTGGATGACCAAATTATTCAGAAGTTGGGGAGTAAATGATTTCCAAAATCGTTCTTCCTTTTTAAACCAAAATTAAAAAAATTTTTTTTTAGATAGTTGAAATTAATTCAATGAAAACATTTCTTACTGGTGAGATGAAAATTACTTTTACAGAAAAAGGCATTGCGCGTTATTTTTAATATGTCCTGGAGATCCCATACAGACCAATTGTTCAATCTTAAAAGTAAAAACAGTATATCAATATAACTTGGGTAAATTTATGTATCAATCAAATAATAATATGCTACCATCAATCTTTGATTCTTCATTTAACGAAAACAAAACTATCCATAAATACCCTACACGTCAATCCGACGAATTTCATTTTCCTCTACCCCTGACAATTCTTTCCAAATCTATCTTTAGTTTCGAAGGCCCTCGACATTGGGGCACTCTTAATAATACTATCGAAGATTCCCCAAGCCTAAATTCTTTTAAATCTAACTTGAAAAAGTTTCTCCAAGATACTCGTTAGTTTATTTTACTCTTCATCACTCATACATTATATTTTTCATATATATACTCAGCAATACGAACTGTGAAATGTGATATTTTTTCGTTTTCCTGTTGATCCGTAATATTCGCTGGGAGTGCCGGGGCAAGAATCTGGAGACCATTGATCTCGCTTTTTTTTCTCTCTCATTTTCTATTTCTTTCTTCTTCTTTTTTTAAACTATTCATTCAAATAGATTTAAGCTCAAATTTCCGACAAGTTGTATTTGTGTTTTGTTTACATTGTTCATACGAATATGTAATAGGATGCTGCATTCTACAAGCTTCGCTTTTTAGCAGCTTCCTCCGTTTCCAACTTGTTATCTTGACTATTACACATAATAAGTATGTTTTATTGATTATAATTATATCAAGATGTATGTAACAAAACTTATTGTAAATGATTGTTGGAAACGGAAAAATAAATTAAATGAAAATGAAATGAAAAATTGAAAAAGGTGTCATCATAATCGGAAAATCAGGAATAAGTGTGTCTTAAAAATGAATTGTGTCATTGCATACCACAACAAAAACTTTGTGTTAACTTGGAAATTAGCACATTAATGAATAAATAAAATGGTAAGGATTTGTATAGCGCACGTATCCACCTTGTTAGGTGCTCAATTCACTCCTACATTACCCAGGGTAAGCTAGTCTACCGATTCCGGTGCACACAGCTTTTTGAGGAATTACTTCCTGCCGGTACCTATTTACCTCACCTGGGTTTCGTGCAGCACAATGTGGATAAATGTATTGCTGAAAGAAAACACGTACGACATGTCTTGGAATCGAACCCACGTCCTTCAGATTGAAAGACGAGAATCTTAACCACTAGACCACGCCCCCCCCCCCCATGAGAATGACAATATTGCTGAAAGGAATGATTTTGAACATTCTATCAAATCACATTCAAAGTTCATGCAACATGATTAAAAATCTAAACAAATGCTCTATAATATTTAAAATACTATTTTTTTTTTGTTTACTACCCAGTATCAAACTACAAACTTTGCGGATAAATCTGCAGAGAATATTCCTGAATATATTTATTATAATGTTCACAATATGGAAAAGGGAAATGAGTGGATCTATTTTCAGATCATTATCCCCTCGTCATATTCTACCCCATTGACCTATCTCTCCCCCTCTCTCACCATCTCTCTCTCTCTCCCATCCTTCGCTCTCTCTCCCAACCCCTTGTTCTCTTGTCAGGAAAAAGAAAATAGATATATTTATTTATTTAAAAAAAATGCTTGTGAGGGAGCAAATTCGCAGAAAAAAAAATATTTATTTTAAAAATCTCTCACGCGTTTCTTTTTTTAAATCCCTCACTTCTTTGTCCTTTCCCCTGCCTGTCTCACCCTTTAACACATCTCTATCTGTTGTTTTGTCCCCATACCTATCATCACTATGAGCTCCCCCCCTCTCCCCCCCTTCTCTCCCCCTCTGTCATCTATTTTCGTCCCTCTCTCCCTCCCCACTTTTTTCTCTCTTGTAAGGAAAACGAAACAGAAAATATTTATTTAGACAAATGATGTTGTGAGGAAGCGACGTCAAAGAAAAATAATTTGTTTTTAATCCCTATTTCTCTTTTCTTTGTTAGATCTCTGTTTTCTTTGAAATCCCTCGCTTCTTTCTTCCTCCCTGCCTGTCTCCACCTTGCATATTTCTCCAGTTGTTTTGTTCCTATACCTACTACCCGTGGGAGCTCTCTTTCACTCGTCTTCTCCCGTTCTCTTTAGTTTGACATTTTTCATATTCGTCATCATTTATTCTTTTTTTTTTCATTCACAAAGCTTGAAGCACAACATATTTCATGCAGCATTCATTTACCCTGTTTATTCCCATATTTGAAAAAAAGTTCAAAATACAGTAGTACAAAAAACACTTGAACGTTCATACATGTACGTATAACAGTTGTAGAAATACGTTATACATCCTGATAGAATGATGGTATAAATGACAATTTATGCTCATATTAATATTATTTACTTGTGAATAACCCAATCAAACCCACAACCAGGCATTTAGCATTATTACCACATCAAAGATGCAATAAAAGTAGATGTATATGTAATTATGAACATGTAGACAAATGTATGATACCTACATAGAACACATACAAATAAACCGTGTACATTATCAGTATAAGTACAAATAAATTGTGTACAATATCAATATAAGAGAGAAAAAAAATAGGCTACCATATATTTATCATTAACCATTCCCACTCCTTGTTTACCACTCACAAACACACCCTGACACACACAAAAAAAATAATCAAGTGTATTGCCTTGATGTGCCTTTCTTAAGCCATCGCCAGTAATTATCCTAAAGTAATGACTTCGTGATTTTCCTTGTCCTTTCACAGGTTATATTGCGGGCAAGGCAATACAAATGTAATAACGTGTGCGCTCTCAACCAATCAAACTTTCAAAAGGGGTTTATTTCATTAACTTCTTAAGTGACCCTATTTATGTTCAATGAATAAAAAAGAAAGACTTTAAAGCCTGATGAAATGACACTGTAACCCTCCACCTCAACTGCGATGAAACATGTATCGTGTGCACTCATTCAATTTAAATCTTATTTGTTAATTCATTTACATTGTATTAAAAAATTATTTGCGCGAACAGCTATAATCTTGATTAATACAGATCAATAAATTACAAACAAAATTAATAAATTATTTTGAATATCAGTATGATCATGTGATTATAACGGGGACATTCATATCCATGCATTGTAGTAACGTACTTGAAAAGTGACCAACGCTTGCGGGGGGGGGGGGCAGAATTTAAGAGATGCTTTTACAGGGTACCAGTTGTGCAAAATTTGTCATGAGTCATTATACTACAAATGTGATAACCATCATAGCCAATAAATTATTATCAATGAATATTGCTTCATAACGTCATACTTTGACAAAGGTAACACGTAAAATGTTAAGCTTCATTGAGTTTCCAGATTACAAATTTATATCTTCTTTGAGTAAACATTTCATTATATACATGTACACCGTAACTTGTATGGCTGGTCAACTATCTTGATAGTTTGTGTCTAAGTAAATGACAAATTAATGTTCTTATTATACATAAAATTACACTGTGGTTACTTGCTGCCTTTTGCAAAAATAGGGTATAGTATAACTATCATAAATTTTCAACTATGATATATACATCCCATTTATGCAAAAGAAAATATAAGATATAATCAATACATTTATATCCATTAATATCAAAACCGATTTCAATCGATATTGTGAAACTAAAACAGATTTGAATTCTTATTATGATACAGCTAATTCTCATTTTGAATATATCTCTTTGAATATCATGTTCTTGTTTCAAACATTAAATATCATGGTGGATGAAAGGGCCTCTTCCACCCAAAACTCTCAATTTCAAATTGATTGATAATGAATTGAATCCCTAGATGCCCAGGACAACTCATATCCACATTCCAATATGTGACGTAGATCTTTAAGTAAGTTTTAAGGGTTTTTTTACTTGCTGGCCCGTATTATGAAGTCAGGTTTAACTTAGACCACGGTCTAACTCTGTGCTAAAATTATGAGGAGCCAAAAATTCAAAAATTCTGTTTGTATTGTATATTTCTTATGTTTTCTATTTTGTTTCATTTTGCTTTCATAACAAAGAAAAATACTTCAGGTACCATTCTCAGGCAATTATGAACAATTTAGGTGTCAAATGAGTTAATAAATTGGATGTGTACTGTTAAGGATTTGTGCTCCAATTGGCTCTCTATAGATAAACCACAACTTCAAACCGGGGTTTAATTTAAACCCGAGTTCAGAATACGGGCCGCTGAGTCCCAACCATGAACAAAAACAGCTCAAGATCTTTTTAATAGAGGGATATGCATAGGGAGCGTTTCATCAACATTTTTTGTCCGACAAGTAGTCAGATCTGACATCCTTTCCTTGATTCTGATTGGCTGAGAAGCACTGTTCCTATGCCAACTGTCGGGTTGGATAAAATGGTACTTGTCTGATAAAACACCCGACAAATCCTTTCATGAAACGCTCACCAGAGCTGACAGGCAGTTAAAGGGGTTACTCCGGGGTAAAAAAATATTTATATCTAAATAAATTCACTGAGCAAAATTCACATAGTAAAATTCACTGAGCAAAAATGCTTACAATTCTATCAAAATTTGAAAACAAATATTGAAGTTTAGCAATATATTATGGAAAGTTATATACACGTCGTTATGGTTATTCATTAGGTGGGCTAATGTCACATCCCCACTTTCCCTTTTCTAATGTTATTACATGTAATCATAATTGTTTTATTTCTTCATACATATGTGAATATATGTCCCTTGCAATGAAATAAGTTGCAGCAATGAATATCTAATGCACTAAATAAGTTGTCATTCCAATTTTGTTAGTTCTTGAAGGTAAGAATTTGAATAAGCCTAATTATGAAATGAAGAATAAGTGGGGATATTACATCATCAGTTCGTTCATTGAACATTCATGAAGTCATGCCTAGTCTATTCCACTGGAATAATGCAAATCTTTTAAAGTGCCATAACTTTCTTATTCATTGTCGGATTTTGATAACATTTTCAGTGTTTTGTTTTTCTTTATCGTTTCAATTAATATTATTTTCAGACCGGAGCATCCCTTTAATAGCCTTAACATACATAGTGCACTGTTAAACTGCAGCATCATCAGTAAAGAATGGAAATGAAAAAAATGGGGCCCTTTAAATGCTATGAAATAGATGTACAGGAAAGCAATATTGCACACTTTGTCACATATCTATATTCTGGTTCCCGCTTCATAAAGACTTACATTAATAACATATGCACAATTTCTTTTACAAATTTACTGTTAGCCAATCAGAATTAATGATTTTATTCATTGCATCTAGTCATAAAGGGGTTGTCACACCCGGAACGTCTTGTCAATGAAATGCTGACGTACGTATGAAAAACATTCTTGTTATGTAATCATATTTACTGATGTCGAGAATTCAATTAATAATTATGAAGAATGCGTATTTAACAAAAAAGAGGTGTTTATTTTAGACATGTATCTTCGATATCAAGAATCGAATCAAAATACATAATTAGATGGTAAAGCGGCTTGTCATGCGTACATCGACATACGTATATGAAACAATTATTGAGGTGGTTCAAGACCAATACCACAGTGGTATCAAATTAACGATATCCGAAAAACAAAATAGATATATCAGGACGGTTTGATAAAAATCAACCAAAGAATCGTTCGATGTTTTTTTTTTATAATTGAAAGTCAGGCAAGGTGTCATAATCCATATTATAAACCAAATGCCAAGTCTATAGGGTGCCATTTGAATCATCCAGTACTGTGCATTTATTACAATCATGACAGTTAAGTACGTTTTTCATTCGTTACGAATTAAAACAAAAACTGAATATTGCATCATATACATGTATAACTGAGATGCCTGCTTGTTACCTTGATTTTTGAAACCTGATAAGTCTATTTGATTTTGTTTGATTTTTCTTCCTACTTTCTAAATTGTCATCAGGATGGATTCCCCTCTGCCAGATATGGAAAGTCGGCTTCCCGCTCTAGACATGCTAGAGCTCCTTGCCGATGGAACCGAATTTCTATCCATTTGACACATGTATGTCCCATTCTCATATGCCCCTGACTGCTGATAGGGCATGCTAACTGGCATTTTCATTTCTTATATTTACATATGAGTCCTCCGAGGTCTGAGTTTCTTAGTGCTCTATCCAGATCTACCATGAATCTACCTTTGTCCTTCCATTCATGTAATACTTCTTCGAAAGCAGTCCTCGAGTCATGTGAATGTCTGACCAATATGTTCTGTGTGTAGTTGTATTCGAATCCCAATTGCTGGCATAGCTTACTGTATTTTTCGTGAGGGAGGAGTCTGGCTAGCCTGGAGATGTCACGATCTATCACTTCTCTTCCAGGTAATCTGCAAGTATAAGATATAATCCCAAATTATATCTTTTAGGTTTGAGTTAAAAAAATATGAAAACTAATGATTTTCGTGAATATATTTTGGGTTAAGATGGAATGGGAAGAGATCAAAGTTTATCTTTCATTAATCATGTTTTCGACTTGTTTACCTCGCTTAAATAAAGATTTTTCGCAAATAATACACAGACGCATGCTGAAATGTTCAGAAACTACTGTTAAGTCCTTCAGCGGACTTTTTCAATAGATTTTCAACGCTCCAGAAAGCGCCTGCATTGCAGTTGCAAAATTTCTCTATTGCACTTAAAGGGGAATGTAACTTGACGTCAATTTGGTTTTGGGCAAAAGGGTGCACACAAAATGGTCATAAGATTGTATGTATCATTTTTGTCTCGGTGTGTTGTGAAATGAGAATAGCAGCTTTTTTCTATGCTATGAATGGCATAGATGATTAACCGTGAATTGAAGTGTGGCGGTGATGGACTGCGCGTCAGGCATGATGGTGGTAGAGTGTGTGTGGGATGTGATGCTGACTAAGCCTGTGTGGGTGTGCATTGGCGGATCCAGGCGCCCCCCCCCCCTATTGCCGAAGCAAAAAAAGGGAAAGAAAGAAAAACAGAAAAACAGAAAAAGAAGGGAAAAGAGAGTAGAAAAAGGAAGAGGAAGATAAGAGGAAGAAGACGAGTGAAAAAATAAGATGAGAGGTAGACTTTAAAAAAAAAATTATGTCACTTCATAAAATTTTCGCTCGCGCTTCGCGCTCCCATTGCCTATCGAGTGATTTTACATGTCTTGCTCAATAGGGAGCTTAAAATGTCAAGTTTTGAAGTCAAACATATTTCAGCTCGGAAATCGCACTTTCATTTTTTTTTTGGATTTACAAATTGATTTTTAAAACTTGCTTTGCAAAAATGTCAGTTTTACGGTCTGAATATTAATATTTTCTGCTCGCATTTTGATTGGTGAGCTATGCATACCTCAATGTTAATTTTTTAACAAACTTAATATCCCCATTTCATGACAGTTTATCAAAAAATTTGGCTCGAGATTTGCGTCTGCCATTAATTGTTATAAATGTATCAACTCATGCATCCTTTTTCATTATTACAAAAGTGCTGGAAATATCCAGTTTTCAGGCCATAATATTAACAGATTTCGCGCTCATATCAATTAAATAATTAATTTTTTTTTTCAGAATGGAATATCGGCATGTTTCATCTCGCGCTTAGGAAGATGAACAGGAAAAAAACATCATTTTGATATAATTACAAAATGTACTTTGAATGTCCCGGTCCTGTGTCAAAACTCAAAGCAATAATATGACAAATATCAGCTCTTTATTATTAACAAATAAATTGCGATCCATGTCCAATTCATAACTTTCATACAAAGTACTTGTAATATAAAGCTTAAATTGACCCTTTTTTCAGATCGAAATTTCAAATGTTTTAAGCTCGCGCTTCGTGCTCTATTTTCATGATAAAAGTTACATTCAGAATGCACAGATTCTAGGTCAAGATCTGAAACACACGCGCGCATGTTTATTCAGATAAGCAGCGTGTTTTCTATTTAAATCATTATCCAGTTTCAGATTAATAGAATATTAACAATTTTCGCCTCCCGCTTTGACGCTCGCATTTTTAATGTAGGAAGATCCCCAATTACTCATCCTTTTCATGATTTACATAAGATGAATAGTATCCCGTTTGAAGGTCTAAATCTCGAATCTTTCCGCTCGCGCTTCGCGCTCGCATTAATTGTTTAGTTTTATACCTATCCTGTTCACGATTACAAAAAGTGCTTGGAATTTCAATTCTTTGGTAGAAATGTCAAAAATTTGAGCTCGCGCTTCTCGCTCGCATTATTTGATTGTTGAAATATGTTACGTCTTCATGGCTAACTACGAGCAGCCCTTAACAGGTCACTTTTCGATCTGATAAAAACGTATATTAAACATTTATGCTCACGCTTCGCGCTCTCAGTAGTTATGTAGTTGCATACACATCTGTTCAGGATCACACACATTGCCCAGAACCTTAGGACAACAAAATTAAATAATCATTTAAATTAGACTTTGTTATGTTGATTTATAAGAATAAAGCTAAGGAGTGACTATTAGGACTACCCCTTCAAAGAAACAAACAAAAATCAACTTCGATCGGTCGATCGGGGAAAATATTGCAACCCCCAACCCCTATTGGCGAAGGCTGGATCCCCCATTGGTGTAACGGTTCTGGCTCATGTGTGGGGGTGTGAAGGTGCATGAGGTATGATAGTAATTGAGGGGTTGTAAGTGTGATGATGCTAAGCGATGTGGGGGTGTGATGATGATTGAGCGTGTGTGGAAAATTATAGTGATGGAACGTGTGGGGGTGAAATTTTTGAATGGCGTGGATATGACAGAGTGTGGGGTGTGATGGCGATGGAGCGTGTGTAGGGTGTGATGATGATGATGTGTGATTATAATTGAGCATGTAGGCCAATATGGTCTGATGATGATTTGTTGAAATGTGTGGAGGTTGCGTTGATGAAATGTAAGCAAGCTGTATTCTGATGGGGTTTGCATGGGATGGTGTGTGGATGTTTTGATTGAGGGCAAGTGTAGGCGTGTTAATGATTGAGCGTGTGTAGGGTGTGATAGTGACGGAGAAGGTGTGTGTGATGATGATGTGGGGCATGATAGTAATGGGGTGTGTGTGGGTGGGATGAAGATTGAGAGTGTGTGGAAGGTGTAATGATGGTTGAGCGTGAGAGGGTTGTGATAATGATTGAGCATGTGTTGGTGTGAAGAGGATGATTGAAAACGCGTCGGTTCTTTTGATGCTGATGGATTGTGTATGCCATGTATTGATGATTATACATATGTCGGGTGAGATAATGACTGAGTGTATATGGGTGAGACGGTGGCTGAATACATAATGAAAGATTCGGACCTATTTTGGGGTGGGGGGGGGGGTCTCGCTCCCAAAATCCACTCACTTCGAACGCACACACAGGTCAGTGCGATCAGTGGTATCTCATTCATTCACATTCTCATGGATAGAGGTGATCACACTCTCTGGAGGGACTTTCGCTCACTCATAACAAAGAAAACGTTCAACGTCAATTATGGTCATGTTTTCTCTGCTCAATATCATATCACTGAAGAGTTCCACATTCATCTGAAAGAAAGGATAACATAATGGTCCATATTGAATGTGTCGCGCATGAATTTATACACTGCGAATCCCTGCCCAGGCGATGGTTAGGGCGCTACAACCCTGAGTGACGTCACATAAAGCGACCTCAAATTTAACAAGAAGTCCGATTCGACAACTAAATTCACTTAAAACTATTAAATGAATATCACATCCAATGAGGATATGGCTTCTATTTTCGTTAAATATATATTCCGATCTTCTACAAATCTCTCACCCCGTCGTTAAGTGTCCATTCATTCTCGAGAAATGGGAGACGGATATAGTGTGTCAAAAGAATCGTTCCATACTTCTATCAAAATGCAATGTGTAAGGGAAAGTTTAGACCCAAAATACAAAAAGGAAAATTAGTTGATTAGATAGACCACATCATGCAAATTAGTGAAATACAGATTATCCTCTCTTCAACAGTGAACTCCCCTAATTGATACAATTATTATTTCCCCCTCTCCTAAAACTTTTGAGAAAAAAGGTGCGTATTTTCGTAACGATTCTATATGCATATGTATATATTCAAAACAAAGTTCAAAAGATACCTTCTTGAGAAATACAGTGGCTGAATGATGTATAAATTATGTATAGCACTTGTATTATTATAATTATTGTAATATTATGTTAGGGCATGGCATTTTTTGATGTCTTGGTTCATTGTTTATGTGTATTTTTAAGCTATTTTGTTTGTTTTTAGAAAGGTTTTTGTTATATCCCTGTTATTATTGCATTTTCTATGTCACCTTTTCGTTTTAATAATGGGTCGGCCTTTTTATAAGGATTTTTTTTCCTTTTTGGCTGCCACCCCTCAGTATGATTCTGAATCATAATGCAATTTGTTTGTCTTTTACACTGATTTGTAATACATGTATTATATTTGTTTTTTTTATGTAAAGGTTTTACTGAGAGAATAAAACAATTTGAATTTGAATATAGTGATGGATGCGCGTGCCTACGAGCGGGAGCAAGCCAAAAATGTATTTGATTTGTCATAATGGCGGTGGTTGAGCGCGCGTGGTAATGATGCTGATAGAGCGTGTGTGTGGTGGGTGTATGCATCATTTATTATTACAAGATTTTTCAGCCCCTCTTGTTTGTTTTGACTGTATATTTATGTGTGTATGTATATATATATATATATATATATATATATATATATATATATATATTTATATGTATGTATATATATATAAATGTATATGTATACATATATATATATATATGTATATATGTACAACAGCTTTGGCAACTCTTTTATTTAAATATTGTAAAGAAATGGATGAAGAGAACAATGGTAGGCGTAGCTTAAATCAAGGTTCCACAGAGCTATCTACCCTTTGGAAAAAAAAAAAAATATATATATGACTACCACAATCATTTATATATATGTATATATATGACTACCACAATCATGAATGTTATTATTTCAGTTCTTGTCACTGTGAGCTTTATTGTATCCCTGAAGAAGACGTATGTTTAACGTCGAAAATTTGGAATTCAAAATAAACTGTTGAAACTAAGTACAATGCATTACCAATTTGCCTCATTAATATATATATGGATGTATCGAGACAAGAAGGCGCGATAGCTCAGTCGGTAGAGCAGTGGTTTCGTATTGCGGTGTTCCGGTTCGATTCCTACTTGGTGCGCTAGTGCCCTTCGTTAAGGCATTTAAATCCTCATTACTCTCTAATCTTTACCATTTATTCTGAAATGAAATCTAATAAACATCATGAATAAAGTGTAGGGTATAATTGCATTATGATAGCGGAAATGAAAGATCACAACTTACTCTGGAGTTTCGTCTGTCTGTTGGTGTGGTGTTTGAGCTGTAGCACCTTCTAGTTGTCCTACAAATAAAATGATTAAGATAGAAGCAGCCATGAAGAAAATATTGTTTAGATCAATTTTCACGTATATTTCAAAGGAAATATGGGTTTAATTTGCCTTATTCAATATTCAGACACGTTATGAAGCTCATTTTATACTCAACCCCCCCCCCCCGGGGGGGGGGGGGGCAGTCAAATATATTGCTGTATACACGCGTGACAAAAAAAAACGCGTTTAAAGTGGTTTCATTTTTTCAGTTTTGGACGCGGGCCGCGGATGCGCGCGTGCACTCAAAAACACCGATTTTCAAAAAAGGGGGTAGTTTTGAAAGACTGGTCAATGGTCAATCGCAGGTTCAAGCGTATTTAGGGTATTTTTTCCAAAGCTTTTTTTTTAGACTAGCCAAACGTGTTTAGGGTTTTTTTTTTCCCAAACCTTTTCCCCGGAGTCATATTCTGGCGACAGCTTGTTCAGGGGCTAAAATGCGTAAAAAAAAAAGCCCGCGAAAAACTTGTTTAGGGGGTTATTCTGCACAAAGTGAAAAACTCATTTAGGGCGTGTTTGGAAATAATTTGACCACGCGTGTGTACAACAATACATTTGACTGCCCCCCGGGCAATTCCCCTCCCCCTCTAGCTCTATTCCCTTCTCTCTCTATACATTAATTAGAAAATTGCCACTTTTCACAACAGATTAATTGCATTTATACTTGAAAGAGCTAGAATAATAATCATATTCATGAACGTCGCCAGGCCTTGTCCAGTGTGTATGTGTGTGTGTTGGAGGGGGGGGGGGGGGTTGGAGGCCCTTCACTAATGACAGATATCGGTACTGATTATCGAAGTCCGACGACCGTGAGTCCTGAAAGTATTATCTTCGGTCACATTTTCTCATTATGCCCAGACTGCTAAAGGTACCTCCAGCTTTCATCAACACCAGGGGGAGGGGGATAATTCATTCACAATTTCACTGCTCGACCGCCAGAATCTAGCTTTTTCTGTTAGTACTATTATCTTTTTTATCGTTTGTCTTAACTATTAAAAGACAGGAGTGATATGTATATCTTATAAAATTGCAAAACAGAAGGCATCTCATGAGGTCTAAATATACCGTGCTAGCGCGAAGAGCGAGCTCATTTAGCATATATTTTATACAGGCCTGATTTAGGCCTGAACCGGCAGGGAAATTATTATTTTATAGTAAAAGCCAATATGAATATTCATGACTTGCGTCTTCGGAATAAGAGAACGCATGCGCGTATCCTTACAGAAATAAGAAAATTGTGGTCGTTCGCGTTGCCATTAATGAATCGGCACCCTCAAAATATCGATACCCTTACATTAATTACATAGGCTTTATAGGCTTAGATCTATATCTAGATCAATTTCTTAAACATTTATCAAACTGCCATTAATGACAAGACAAAATGCTTGACTAGGGCTAGGGCTAGCTTAGGCTAGCGCATTAACTTTATCTCAAATCTGGACCTGTCTAATGCCTAAAGGCGACCGCACACATTACGATTGGTCTGCGACCCGATTTCAGAAGAAAATGTAGTAAAATCTGATGCTAACATTGAGACTTGAAATATCTTACTGTGTAATGTTCTAAATCATCGTACGAATACCTATGTTCAAATATGTGACTATGCTATCATCCGTCTTACAATAAAAGCAAATTTAATATCTAGTCGTAATGACGTCATAGCAGTCGTACGATTGGCTACGATTGAAACTAATTTCGCCTTTACTCCGAAATAAAGGCTTGCAATTTTTCAAAAACCTTATATCAGTATTCTTTCAATTAATTTAAACTTCAAATAAAATTATATGTTCCAATCATATTTTCAGAAAATGAACAAAATGCGATTTGTTCCAAAATCGGATCGCGAACAGTCGTAAGGTGTGCGGAGGTCTTAATGCCGGCTAATGCGATGGTTAACTTCGAACTGGTTAATTCCGAGCTTTACGTTCAATTAGGTTAGACCAATTAGCTTATACAGTAGTAGCCTTTAATAGGTCTAGTCCGTATACAGAATTAGTCCTAGATCTAAATAAATTTACCAATCATCACTATGAGCTCTTTTTTATTTTTTATGGTGGAGCGTTGTGGCCCAGTGGATTAGTCTGCTGACTTTGAAACAGAGTGTTGTGGGTTCGAATCCCAGCCATGGCGTAAATTCCTTCAGAAAGAAATTTATCCACATTGTGTTGGGTAAGTCAGGGGCGTAGACAACGGGGGGATGAGGGGGATGCATCCCCCCCACCTCACAAGGTGGGGGGGATGGCATGTACAATCATCCCCCCCAGGTTTTGGGGAATGATATTTGGTTACTTAATAAGTCATAATGATGATAATAATAGTAATAATAATAATGATAACAATTATAATATTAATAATAATAATAATTATGATGATGATAATAATAATCCTCATCATTATTGTAATTGTGTTTATTGTTATTAGCCGCATTCACACGGTGAAAGCCAATTCAGACGGTAAAAAAAAGAAAATCTTACAAGTATTTTGTGGTTTTCTTGCAAAATGCATCAGCGCAATCTAAAACAGAATAGAAAATGAATGTGATACAACAGTATACATAATAATTCGTGACAGAGAGTACCATACTATTATCTTTATAACAAGTATTATTCAAACAAACATATATAATTATGTATAATCATGAATTGTTCAACTTCATGCTCCCACTATATGACTATTGTTATACACTAATACTGATATCAGGACTGACTGATATACATTAGTTTGTTGTTAAGCTTGCAGCAGCTACATCTTTTCTGTATTGTTAACTATTTATTTATTTTTGTTTTATTTAAGATGCACTTTGTTTTGTATTCATTTAAAGTATGTTGATTGATGCATGAAGACATAAGTTTGAAATGTTTAAAGAAGTTTGTTTCATGTAAAGCGCAGTGTGAATTTACCCTGTCTTGAAATGCGAGATAAAAGGAACCTATTAGTATTAGCATTATTATTTGTATTAGTATTATTTTTTATTTGTATTATTATTATTATTATTATTATTATTATCATTATTATTATTATTATTATTATTATTATTATTATTACTATTATAAGACTGAGATCAAATAGAAGTAAATAATGCCCTAATTTGAAACGATGCAATGCCGTTATGGTTCCGATTTCTTCACAAACTTACAAAGCAGTATTGTTACTCCATGGATCATAGTGATACTGTTTATGTTTTTTGTATATGTATGTTAATGAGCCGCCAGCCAATATCCATCTATGGATACTATGCTTGTTTCTTTGAGGTAAAAAAAAGCATAGTATGTACGTATTCATTATGCTTTATAATGAACAGACATATTGTTATTTGTTTGTTGTTTATGTGTTCTATTCACAAATGGCCACAGAGGCTGTTTTCATTCATAACCACATACCCATATCAAGACAACAAAGACTATACCTGCGTGTACACAGTTGACATTGATTTTTTTTCTGAAGAGGTGTAACAGCAAAATTCACAGAGATAAATAAATACGTAGTGTGGTTCAATATGCAATACTATGTGTCAGTCCATTCTGTATTCGTATGCCACGGTGTGTAGATCTTGTCGATGTATGTCTGTCCATTCAAGGCGTAGTATGTGTGTGGTGCGCGCACCCGTGTGTGTGTGTGTATGTGTGTGTGTGTGTGTGCGTGAGTATGTGTGTGTGTGCGTGCGCGCTTGTGTGTGTTATTTTACCTCATTAAGTATGCATCAGATTGCACGATTTCAAGTTCAAAATTGCAAAAGCTCCCTACCGTAAGAGGGGGGACACCCCCCTCCCACACCCTCCCCCCGCTCGGTCGCTTCGCTCCCTCGCTCGGGCGCTTCGCGCCCTCACTAGCGTTGGCAGCCCAGTCATCCCCCCCAGGTGTACGAACCTGTCTACGCCACTGGGGTAAGTAATACCAATATTATATTAGGCCTACATGAAATTTCCAAAGGTTTGAGCTCTTGATTCGCTCGCAACATCTCACAAGGACGCCCTTTTTACAGTAATTAGGTCCATAATTGACCAAAAAGCAAGTTTTACAATCTCAGATTTAATTTTTTTTTTTTCCAAGCCGCTTGCTCGCGATAAATAAAACCTAAATATAAAAAAATAACCTTTGCTCAACTTAATTACTACAAAAATATAACTTCTTTACACAGATGATAATCTCATGGTGAAAATATCCGTTTGCACCAAAATGCCCGTTTTGGCATATAAGTGCACCTTTTTGGGGCTTTGCCCCTCCTCCAAAGGAAAATACGTTCCGCCGCCCCAGGTTGAAACATTTATCGTCTTCATGGCTAACTGCAAAAAGTCCTTAATATATTCCTTTTAGATCAGGTCAGAGCTTATATTTAAAATTTCTGCTCGCGCTTCTTACTCGCAGTTGTTATCTAGTTACATAGGCATCTTGTTTTGAAGATCACAAATATATTGCACATCATATTAAAAAAAATATTTAAAAAGGGCTTATGATATTTATATAATATTGACTGGTCTTGAGGGGAACATCAAATATATTGCCAGCAAAAGAATCATATTGCCCGAGTCTTTAGACGAGGGCAATATGGGTCTTTTAAGGGCAATATATTTGATGTTCCCCGAAAGAAGGGCAGTCAATATTTTTATTATCATCCAAATCAGATATCTAGAGCAAAAATCATGATAACAGTGATATCTTTTAAGAATAGAGTTCTGTTGTGTCATGATAATATCAGTGTCTAGGCTCTGCACTTTACCATTATGACGTACTTGCAAGCGCCCAGATCCAGCGTTGTCTTTATTATGACGTAGATCGTTGGTGCGCGGAACATTATGAAGCGTATCACTTCATTCGCATCCTCAAAGGCCCGGATGTGAGACCAGGGAAAATACAAAGGTATATTTTGCGTCGTCTCTGCATGCAAAGTCAATACGCGCATTGAGACCGAGGAAAATACAAACAATATACCTATCCCTTCCTAATAATAATAAAATACAGGGAAATGCGGTTTTGTAAATGACCAGCTCAGATGTCTGATACGGGTGATAATATTACATATTTACTTTATTTAATATGAATAAAGCTAATTATTGAATGTTAGGACTACCCTTTCAAAGAAACAAAAAGACAAAAATCAACTTTTGAAAATATGGGTGAAACAGTTTTACCTATTTTACCAATTTTCCATATTGGCGAAAGTTGGATCCGCCGTGGGGGAGGCAGGGGGCACTTTCACCCCAAAAGAAATAACAGGGAAATGCTATTATTCCAAAATGGAAAATTCCCTTTTTTTTCAAAGTAAATAATCTTTTTAAAGTTTACATTTTAGATTAATTTTCAGGCTGGAATATTACAATTTTTAATCTCGCGCTTCGCACTCGTATTATTCGATTGGTGAAATATGTATCCTAAAAAGGTCACTAAATACAGTCCCTAACATGTTCCTTTTCTGGTCAGTATATTTAAGCTCGCGCTTTGCGCTCGTGTTAATTCTTTAGTTAGATCATGGACCCTAGGGTCCATGGTTAGATGCACATCTTTTTAATGATAGCAGAAACCTGCTTGTGATTCACGCTCGCAACACCTCGTAATAATGCCATTTTAACAGTAATTGACCCCCAAACCGAGTTTTACAACTTCAGCTTTGATTTTTTTTCCCAAACCGTTTGCTCATTGTACTCTCTCGCAATAAATAAAGATTAAATATATATCTTTCCATAATCAGAAGTCACTTCAAAAAGGCTTTTCTATACTTAATTACTATAAAACACGCAATGACTACACGCAGATGATAATCTCATGGTGAAAATATCACAAAAGTGCCCATTTTGACGTACAAGTGTCATTTTTGGCTTTGCCCCCCAAATAAAACTTTCGTTTTCGGACTAACGACCCTTCGGAATTACGAACCTTATTTCGTTTTCGGATTAACGAACCTTCAGAACAACGAACTTTATTTCGTTTTCGGATTAACGAACCTTCGGAAAAACGAACCTTATTTCGTTTTCGGATTAACGAACCTTCGGAACAACGAACCTTATTTCGTTTTCGGATTATCGAACCTTCGGAACAACGAACCTTATTTCGTTTTCGGATTAACGAACCTTCGGAACAACGAACGTTATTTCGTTTTCGGATTATCGAACCTTCGGAATAACGTCACAAATGTTCGGATTAGTGAACCCCTTTTCGTTTTCGGATTAACGAACATTGAGGTACAGGCAATTTACGTATTTCGGAATTACGAACCTTCGGAATAAAGAACCTTCGGAATTACGAAGTTAACCCCATGCCACCATGAATATCCTAGAAATGGACTTACGAAGTCAAGTCCCATTTTTTCTCTTGATTGTTAAAGGTCAAGTCCACCCCAGAAAAATGTTGATTTGAATAAATAAAAAAAAATCAAACCAGCAAAATGCTGAAAATTTCATCAAAATCGGATGTAAAATAAGAAAGTTATGGCATTTTGAAGTTTCGCTTATTTTCCACAAAACAGTGATATGCATAACTCAGTGACATACAAATGAGTCGGTCGATGATGTCCATCACTCACTATTTCTTTTGTTTTTTATTGATTGAATTATACAATATTTCATTTTTAACAGATTTGACAATAAGGACCAGCTTGACTGAACCATATAGAATTAAACAATGCTCATTTCACATGTTCAGGGAGGAATTAATCGTTGTTTAACTTGACAATGAGAAGAAAGTTAGAATATTTAATATTTCAAATAATACAATACAAAATAAATAGTGAGTGGATGACGTCATCAGTCTCCTCATTTGCATATACCGACTCGGATGTGCATATAACTGTTTAGGTGAATCTTTAAAATGTCATAACTTTCTTATTTGACATCCGATTTTAATAAAATTTTTAAGTGTTATGTTTGTTGGATTTTTCTCTTTTTATTCAAATCAACTTTTTGTTGGGGTGGACTTGTCGTTTAATATTACTGCTGTTATTACCTTGTTTCCCCATTAATTATACCAATGATAATATGTAAATATTGTGATTATGTTTGTGATTGTAAAACTAATTGAAGCAATGAATAAAAAGAGCCCCATACCTCATTATCCTTTTTCTGATTTTACCGTGAACTGGTAAATTTATGTTTCAACGTGTAGTTCTATGTAAAACTTGTCATTGGTCATAAAGATTCTGACTTAGAGCCGCTTAATATGGCTTGTCTCCCTGCATACCTACCATCAAGAAGACTTCCTGATGTAACCCCATGGCAAGTTAACAAGGCCCTTTTAAAAATCAAAGGCTAATGGCCCTGACGGTATTTCAGCGCGCTTGATTCGTCTTTTTTCTGTAGAACTCTCTGATCCTTTAACGTGTATAATCAATGCTTCTTTTAGGCAGGCTAAAGTTCCGGACTGCTGGAAACGGGCCATCGTGGTGCCGATTCCGAAAGTTAACCCTCCAAGTATTGACAAACTCAGACCTATATCTCTGACAGATCACTTTGCTAAGGTTATAGAAGGTTTTATAGCAGAATGGATGTATCAAGATATCTCTAAACACATTGATCCTTGTCAGTTTGGAAATCAAAAACATTTATCAACCTCACATTGTTTAATCAACATTCTTCACCATATTTTCTTAAATGCGGAAACACCAAAAACAATATCAACTGTTCTTCTCACCGATTTCAAAAAGGCATTTGACAGAATAGATCACACAGTTGCCATTAAAAAATTAATCGAAATTGGTGTGCGCCCATCGATAGTTCTTTGGATTTCAGATTTTCTGTCTGAGCGTAAACAATGTGTACGTTATCAAGGTGATCTTTCAGATTGGTGCCAAATCAAGGCAGGTGTGCCCCAGGGTACAAAAATTAGTCCCTTGATTTTTCTTATAATGATAAATGATTTCAAAACTAGTGAATGTATGCATATGTTTAAATATGTTGACGATTTAACTCTGCTCGAATGTCGTAAATCAAACCAACTTTCAAACATGCAAGAAGCAGTAACATGTCTGTATAATTGGGCTGAATCCAATAAAATGCAATTAAATCCTATAAAGTGTTTCAAAATGGACATCTGTTTCTCTAGAAATCCAGCTAACCACTATCCACTTAATCTTGATAATTGTGTACTTGCTAGTGTAACCCAAGTAAAATTACTTGGCGTTGCAATACAGAACGATTTAAAGTGGGAAGCACATATTTCTGACATTGAAAGGAGAGCAAATGCAAAACTATATATGCTCCGCACTTAAGCAAAATGCGGTCTTTCTCACGAGGATTTAGTTGCAATTTTCATTGGCTATATTCGACCAATATTGGAATATGCTGCTCCAGTTTGGAGCGGAGGTCTCACAATTGTCCAAAGACAACGCTTAGAAAAAATTCAAAAACGCGCCTTAAGAATTATTTTTAGAAATGATTATGACTGTTACACTACTGCTCTTACTATGTCAAAATTACAACAATTAGAAAAACGTCGAAATGGTCTGAGTGTCGCCTTCTTCAAAAAGACTTTATTATTTACAGTTCAGTTTGAACAGTTCATTCCCCAACGATTTTAAACAAAAAATCTACGTAAAACAAGAAAGATATACGAACCCAGATGTAAAACTAAGCGTATGTGGAACAGCCCAATCCCTGATCTGATCCGTTTGTACAATAAAAACCCTTGAATGATTATGCTTTTGGTATTGTATATAACTGTTAGAATTATTTGTCATATTCATTGCCGTAACTTGCCCTTTCTTTTTTTTATGCATTTGTTACGTGCCCTTGTCAGGGTCAATCTTACCCTCCCTGATGGTTTTTCTTCTTCTTCTTTTCCTACCTAAATTCTCTAACCCTGTACTCTTTCCTTGCCTTCTTCTTTCCAGAAATCTTTCTTGATCCTGACAACACACAGTTATACATGAATGTAATTTTAATAGTTTTAATTGTATCATAAGATCAATGGTATACAGTATACTGTATTTTAATTATCTACTTACCTACTTGAACATTGTGTTGTAAAATGTATTCAATGAAATGTATACTTGTATTTTTATCTTTGTAATTCACATGCAATTCATTTTGTTAACTGCAATATGTGGAGAATTTTAATAAATACCATTTATCTATCTATCATCTATCTATCTAAAGATAACTGAATCAGTGGTCATATTCATTTTTCACTGTAAGGACAAATTCGTTTGGAAATGACAATGACATTATCAGCTCGCTTAGTGCAGCCCTACATTCTTTAAGACATTGAATTATATATAATTTCTTTACGGAAATTTTATTTTTGGTATTAATGTTCAATTGTTTGTATGACTATACTAAACGTCCTGCTTCCCTATATACACCTCCACAGACGGAATTCATTATTCCACTCTGTACAAGCAAAACTATATATCCAACAATATCATTGATTTTTGCCGTTAATAAAACACTTTTCATTTAAGTTAAGGTCTATGAATTATGTCAAAATAATCAGAATTCAGCAATTAACACCGCGATACAATGCCATCACAAATTAACGATGTAGTAAATCCGAGCCTCGGTTTAGAGGGAATAATACACTGAGCCTATGGGATAAAGGCCCCTCACACGGTTAAACTTCGTAATTCCGAAGGTTTGTAATTCCGAAGGTTCTTTATTCCGAAGGTTCGTAATTCCGAAACACGTAAATTGCCTATACCTCGATGTTCGTTAATCCGAAAACGAAAAAGGGTTCGTTAATCCGAACATTTGTGGCGTTATTCCGAAAACGAAATAACGTTCGTTGTTCCGAAGGTTCGTTAATCCGAAAACGAAATAAGGTTCGTTGTTCCGAAGGTTGGATAATCCGAAAACAAAATAAGGTTCGTTGTTCCGAAGGTTCGTTAACCCGAAAACGAAATAGGGTTCGTTGTTCCGAAGGTTCGTTAATCCGAAAACGAAATAAGGTTCGTTGTTCCGAAGGTGCGTTAATCCGAAAACGAAATAAGATTCGTTATTCCGGAGGTTCGTTAATCCGGAAACGAAATAAGGTTCTTCATTCCGTAGGTTCGTTAATCCGAAAAATGAAAACCGGGATAGCAGAGGAAGGGCAAGTGTGGTGGTGGAGGGGGGGGGGGGAGAAACACCGTTGCTGTTCAGTTGTTATGATAGGAAGGCAAGGGCGACCGAACGAATTTTCGTTTGGTTGGCAAAGCCAAAAATGACACTACGTCAAAATGGGCACTTGGGTGATATTTTCTCAATGAAGTCATTGCGTGTTTTATAGTAATTAAGTAAAGCAAGGCCTTATTGTAGTGACTTCTGATTATGGAAAGATGTATATTTAGGCTTTATTTTTCGCGAGAAAGTATAATGAGCAAGCGGTTTGGAAAAAAATCAAATCTGAAGTTGTAAAACTCGCTTTTTGGTCAATTATGGACCTAATTGCTGTTAAAAGGGCATCCTTGTGAGATATTGTGAGCGAATCACGAGCTCAAACTTTGGAAATTTCATGTAGGCCTAATAAGACATAATAATAATAGTAATAATAATAATATTGGTATTATTTACCAAGGGAAGCCACTTCAGTTCTGAAAACTGTTCTCCCAGCGGGCCCTGCTATTATTTTTACCCCGGCTTTAGCTGGACTGCCTAGGCGCCCAAAGGAAGGCATTTAATTAATTTCTTCCTACCGGGTACCCATTCACCTCACCCGGGTTGAGTGCAGCACAGTGTGGAGGAATTTCTTGTAGAAGGAAATTACGCCATGGCCGGGATTCGAACCTACGACCCTCTGTTTCATAGTCAGAAGACTAATCCACTGGGCCACAATGTCCCAAATAAAAAGTAAACATTCCGAGCATTTTTTGTAATCATGAAAAAAAAAGGATTAAACACTATTATCACGAGGCGTTACGATCAACAACATTTTATTAACATTTATATTCTTTATTACTGTTTTTATTATGATTATCGTTTGGATTATTATGATCATTATTAATATTATTTTTATTTTTATTACCAGCAGAAGCTCTTATTAAAAATGACATCCCCCCCCAATACAAATCCTATTATCTGTAGGTTACTCGCACGCGACCAACACACTTAATCCCCTGCATCTTTAAACCATTTGCTTGGGCAGCAATTGCTCAGATAAAATCGAAATTAAGCGTATGCTTGATCCGGGCGACTATGTATTCTAAATGTAATACATGCTTTGGCCACAACACACACATGTATCATCGTTCGTTATTTTATTATTGCATAATATCCTGTTATCTTGTAAGGACAACACCGTTCTTGTTTACCAAAATGAATTAATTTCATTTTCGGAAATACGAACTTTATTTAACTTTCGGATTAACGAGACTTATTTCGTTTTCGGACTAACGAACCTTCAGATTAACGAACCTTATTTCGTTTTCGGACTAACGAACCTTCGGAATTACGAACCTCATTTCGTTTTCGGACTAACGAACCTTCGGAATTACGAACCTCATTTCGTTTTCGGACTAACGAACCTTCGGAACAACGAACCTTATTTCGTTTTCGGATTATCGATCCTTATTTCGTTTTCGGATTAACAAACCTTCGAAACAACGAACGTTCGGAATATCCGAACCTTTGGAATAACGAAGCTTCGGAATTACGAATGTATGCGCCCTCACACGTCATCCACACATAGATCACTACATTACGTCATAGATTTTGCCTAACTATAAGACTCAACCCACTATTAACACCTGTGCCTAACAGCGCTTTCTGTGCGTTCATTCTGCTCATGGTGTTAATGACTGATTTGTTATTGACTTGTTAGCGTTAACATCAACTACACTAAACTTATATTCCAGCGTTACGAAGTATAGCTGGTAAATTTTGATTAGACGGCAACGTACGAATGCTAAGTCAGGCAAGCGTAGCGGTCTTGATGACGTTGGATAGGTTGAATGTGACGTATAGGGTAATTTGTATATGAAAAGATGTAGATTCTTAAGTTTGGCATAAAGAACGCCGATAATCATTCTAGCCTTTGACAGCATAATACTAGCACGTCTTTTTTAGAGCTTCCGATAAACTGACATTGATTTAGGGCCGTCGCCAAGGGGGGGTGGGTGTATCCACTAATTTGGATATCGTCGGTAAATCAGCGCTGTCGTCGGGAAAAATGATGGAAAAAAAGCCAGAAGGGAAAAAAAGAAGGGAGAAAGAGGAAAGAAAAAGGGAAAGAAGAGAAAAAAAGATAAAGAAAAAAGGAAAGAGAAAAGGGAAAGGAAGGAAAAAATAAATAAATTAAGAAATAAAGAAAGAAAGAAAGAAAGAAAGAAAGAAAGAAAGAAAGAAAGAAAGAAAGAAAGAAAGAAAGAAAGAAAGAAAGAAAGAGAGAGAGAAAGAAAGAAAGAAAGAAAGAAAGAAAGAAAGAAAGAAAGAAAGAAAGAAAGAAAGAAAGAAAGAGGAAGGGAAAAACAAAAGAAAGGATAAAAATGAAAAAAGAGAACGAATGGCAAACTATTGACCAGCGTCGGGATTATTTTCTGTCTATTCTCATCTATAAATATATAAGGGCGCCGCCTCTCCCCGCTTATCAAATGAAATTTAATTTTTTTCGATCGCCATGGCATGAACACTAGGAATTATTCACATGATTCAAACAATCCTTTATTAATGCCGGAGCAGTAACTTGGAATGAACTCCCTGAAGATATCCAGAATGCCATTGCAGTCATGGGGTGTCAGTTGAAAGTTTCAAATATCATTATAAGAAATTTCGTTTAGATCAATAAGAATTGTTTAACTGTTCTATTTCCGTTTATATATTAGAATTTTTATTATTGCTTTTACTAGCATGCTTACCCAAGAATACACATCCAATTATTATTGTTTATTATGATTTCCTATTAGTATTAATATTGATACAATTCTTTTAATTGAGGCCTATTCTTGCTTTATCATGACTTAATATCGATGCATAAAACCTCTTTATTTTTCCTTCACTTCTTTCTCTTGCTATGAGATGAAACTGACTATTTGTTCTCTTTTCTTTCTGATGTTTCACTTTTAGCATTATTTGAATTTTATTTTTGCTGTATGTAATTATTCCTAATTATTTGAAATCTTTCTTTTTTAATGTGCGTATTTCTCTCTTTATGCAGGACCATTATGTGAAACAGCCTGTGAGCTGATTAATGTATTAGTCTGTTGAATGATGTTTTAATAAATGAATAAATATATTTAGTGATAAAAATTATTGTTGCCTAAATTTCCCTCAGAATATCAACAATTTCCGCTCGCGCCTCGCATTGAGATACACAGATTGTTAAATTGCATAAACATATCTGAGTTTATTCTTTATAAAAAGAAACGTGTGAAAATGTTAAGATTTCAAGTCAAAACATCGAAAGTTCTTAACTTGCGCTTCTGTACCGACAGTGATAAGATTATCCCGCTTATCGCGCTCGCATCACATATTTAGTGAGATCAACATTCTCTCCACAATTTTCCTTCATGTTGATGTTTGACAGTGCTTAAAATTTCCCTTTCTATACCAAAAATTTCAGCTCGCGCTTTGCACTCGCATTATGTTTTAAGATACACAGCTTGTTCATTTACATATGCGGAATCTAAGTTTGTTCTTTATACAAAAACGTGTGAAAATGTGAGTTTTCAAGTCAAAGTATCTCAAATTTTGTATATATTGACCCCAAACAGGGAAATGTTAAGGATTATTTTTGAGGAATCCATTAAGAGTATACATATCTCACCATAGTCACCTAATGCGAGTGCCAAGCGCTTGCTAATTTTGCTAGAATTACATCTAATCCTATCTAAACACATAAAGCATTTTTTTTGTCATTGTAATTATGATTAACATACGCATTTCACTAATCAAATATTACGAGTGCGAAGCGCGAGCTGAAAATTTAGGAAATTCAGACCTTAAGAGGGAAATTTTAAGGCTTGTTTGTAGGAATTCACGAAGACCATACGTATTTTACTAACCAATTGATGCGAGTGCGAAGGCGGGCTAAATTTTAGTACATATTGACCCCACCCCTAACAGAGACATTTTGAGGACTATCTTTAGGAATCCATTATTAAGGGTATACATATCTCACCATGGTCATCTTATACGAGTGCCAAGCGCTTGCTGATTTTGTTAGAATTACATCTAAACACATGAATAATTTTTGAAGTCATTGTAATCATGATTATCATACGCATCTCACTAAACAAACATTCAATGGGGGGCCTTGCCCCTTATAGCTACGCCTCTGTGTACTGCCATCCCGTCCACCCATCACATGGTCTACCTTCATTTTTCGAGAGCTATTTCGTCCATCCATTTATCGTCTACTAACCTTTTCGCCAGTCGTCATTTCTTCCAATAGCCACTTTGTCCAATCGCCAGTTTATCTCTAACCATTTTGTCTTTAACAATTTCGTCTACCACCCACTTTGTTTAAATCCATTTAGTCCATTAATCAGTTCGTCCAACGTTCATTTGATGCAATAGCCATGTCCGCTTATATCAGTTGGTCCAATATCCCAATACATATTATTAACCGTATCAGACATCTGAGCAGGGCAACTTTGAAACATTGTTGCCTGCGTAAGACTGGGATCAAATGGCCGGTCAATAAAATTCCAATTATTTATCCTCGGGCCCAATTTATTGCCCGCTCAGGAAAGTCAATGAGAAAATGCGTGGAAATGTAGCGGGCAATAAAAGGCAGCGCTAACATCCAGGTATTCTACGCGTTTTTGTACGCGTCCTTGAACCACGGAGTGCTATACGTCATTTGAGACAACGCTGGATACTGCGTCCCTAGGCCAGGGACGCGTCATTTCAATTACGTCACAATGGTAAAGTTCAGAGGCCCAGTCTGCTCAACATGAGAAACTAGATTCTTATTCTACAAATTTAAAATATCTAAATTTTAACGATTTTTTCTCTAGATGTCTGATTTGGTTAATAATAGCGATATTGACTGGCCTGGGGGCGAAAGGACATATATCGCCCTCACTAAATTGATATCACCCTCGTCTACGACTCGGGCGATATATGTCGTATCGCCCCGAGGCCAGTCAATATTGCTTTATTATTTCGTCCTTCGACCATTTGGTCTAAAAATCAATTCGTCTAACAAACAAATCGTCTAGTAGTCAATTGGTCCAACTTTGTGTTATCCAAGGCGTGGAGCGAAATGACTAATTGATTACAACCTTGAAATGTTTGAAAATAAAATATGATAAAAAAAGGATAACTACTATCAGGAACGGATTCACGAGGTATAGCGATCCAGGCTCCCCCTCCCCCCCCCCCCTCTCTCTCTCTATCTCTCTCACCCCCCCCCCCCTTCCTTTACCAACACCCATCATCACCCACCCCTTTGTAATTCATTTCATTTGATTAGTTTAAGCCCTTTGGAACTCGTAGTAGTAGTACATTGTTGCATTTAAATTGGGAATGAGTTCAAGCATTGAGCCCCCCCCCCCCCCTGAACATAATTTTTTTTCTTACTAGATTCGGTTTTTGCTTGGGGATATTCAAACTTAGTGGACCTGACCGTGTATTACATGTACAGGTGCATGCCTATAAAACTAAAAACTTTCAGGTATGGACATATAAATTCCAAGGATTTAAAGATAAATCCAGATCGGCTTACGTAATGGAGTATTATCAATTTGTATCTGAAAACACAACATTTTCAATTTTACAGAGCCTTTGTTTCGTACCTAGTAAAATATACTCAGTTTTGTCGATATTTAGGTGTACTTTATTTTTAATCAGCCATTTCCCTTTATTTTCTAGGTCTTAATCATAAATCTTCAAACCTATTACAGAGGTGCGTTTGCGTGGGGAAAAAAAATCATCGCATTATGCTCAATAACTTTATAAAAATGGAGCTTAAAATATCAAGTTTTTTTAAAAGTCAATATACAAAACATATTTGTGTTCAGGCACCGAGCTTTTATTATTTTTTTTCATTCAAAATTTAATCCTTGACCCTATCTAGGACGGGGGGCCTCGGAGCCCCCCCCCCCCCCCCCCTTTAACGATTCGCGCAACATTTTCACCGCGCGATTTTTTTTTACCACGCCGCTCGCTGACTCTTTACTTTCAAGTCTTGCGCAACTTTTTAGACCAATTTTGCGTCACCCGGGTACGTGGTTCTGAAATTACGCAACATTATGTAAGTGCATGTTAGACCAAAAATTGCTAAAAAACGTAATTTGTGTACAAAGTCAATGCAAATTGTGTTTTCGACCAAAAATCATTAATGTAAACTTGCTAAGAACACCACAAAGAGTTTCTATACCAAAAATTAGAACATATGGAGCTTTACTTAGGGAGTTAGAGGACAAGTTTGTTTTTGCATACTAATTACGCAAAAATTAGCATAATCACATGATAGCAATTCGCATGAAATAAATTACTACACAATTTTGTAATAATGTCCCAGACAACCCGCGTGCAAATTTCCGGCGCGAACCCGCGTTCGACGGCCGAGATCTCAAGGGGGAGGGCCTCGGAGGCCCCCCCCCCCCCGCCGGCCTTATGAACGTCCAAAATACCTCGGCCTAGATAGGGTCAAAGAATAAGTCTACCCCAACAAAAAGCTGATTTGAATAAAAAGTGAAAAATCTAACAAGCATAACACTGAAAATCTACAATCAATGCTAAGATTTGTGTTACAGGGGGTTACAGGCCCAACAGATCTGCTTTTCGTGTGCAAAATTCTTTCCCGCGACACCCGCACCATACATGCATGTATTACGACTGATGGCTGGAGATATTCGAAATGCAGGGCCTAAAATAGAATATGACATGGATAAGAAAGTGGTTTTTCAAACAAATCGAGTACATATTGAGTGAGGAAAAAGTTTCTGAATTAAGGCTAAGATATAGATCATTACAGTCCATCGAATCGATATTGCATTTAATGTGGATTATTGGTGGATGACTGGCAATTGATTCTATGGGTCAGATTATCTCTCCAGCCAAACCCATTTCGCATGTGTTGATATGTACACAGCGTATGCAATACGTTTGAACATGCGGGTTTCCTTTGTTTCTTTTGTTTACTCCTTCTACACAAACGATACGCCTCTAGCACACGATGTAATGGGCATTATGTTTTACTTTCCCCAGAAATGGGGGATTAGATTCAAATTCCGGGGGGACCACTTCCATTGATGAGTGGATACCAAACACGACCATGAGGTTTAGAAAAGTACCCTACACAAGGGAAGCAAGTCTTTTCCAGATTATGAAAATGCATCTTTTAACAATTATTTGGCTTGTGAAACCCTACAAGTATTGGAAATATATCCCTATTTTTAGTAATTTAATCATCGTTTTTGACACCTTTTAACGTTACATAGACATATACGTAACGTACCTACCCACTCTTTCCATTTTTACGCGTGGTTGCGCCTGGTATCCACTACTCAATGGAAGTGGGCCCCCCGGGCGGCCTCTCGAGCTCTGGGAGGAACCAAAAGTGGATTTGGAAAGTCGTCCTACATCGGATAAATCGCTGAATTGAATGTTTCCGTTCCAGATGCGAAACGAAAAAAAAATCATGTCACACAATTTGCATTGCAGGACAGAGTTTTAAGACCATGACGATGGGCCCAAAAGTCTCTTCCAAAATCAACTAACGTCGTAAATAAGCGTTCGCGTTCTTCCAACGAAAGGTCGGGACTATGACCAGGCCTGTACGCGGATTGACATTAGTCAAACAATTCATGCTCTTGTTAATACCTGTTTGAGAATTTTCCTCTGTTCCCTGGATATCCAGGCGGAATAAACAATTGACTTCCAGTTTCTTGGTTTGTCCGGCTTTCATGGATATTCGAACACTCTCTGCCTGATTTGGGACATCGAATTCAAATGGTTCACAAATCCTTGGTCCGTGTATAAGTCTACAGAAAGCTATCATCTGCATAAAAAACACGTCATTGTTATTATTATGGTTACAAATATTGCCAATTTGTATTTAATATGTGAGTTCATAGAATAAGAATGAGCAAGGGACGTAAACAATTAGTTTACTTTTTACAATTACAGGTCAAGATTTAGATATATTATCAAATGAATATAAATTTCTACTTAATAATAATAATAATCATAGTAATGTACAAAATTTATGAAGTCCTTTCAACAAAATGAAAGAAATAATGATGAAAGATATCTGGGGAAAGAAACAGATAAGAATAAGAAAGTGAAAACACCATTACGATGATTAATTAGATATACAAATATAAAGATAATCGTAAAATATATAACTTAAATACAAAGGGTTGATATGTGAGAAAAATTAAATAATCCTGATAATTAAGAACATAAACCTCTAAAAAATAAACACAATATGCGTTCCAATATAAATTAACTGAGGGATATAAATCCATTCAAAACAGAAATTAAGGGAATGGTGGGATGGTCGTTTTGATTGTTTCGAAGCCTCATTAGTGTAAAGTCTCTAAAACACTAGATTTTTTAAGTTCATACGTTCTCCATTAGCATTTCCGACTTTTTGCTGAGAATGCAAACGCAGATTAATGATGGTAGTTGATTTTTGGAAGAGACTTTTGGGCCCGTCGTAAAAGACTGTCCTGTAATGCAATTTTTGTGACATGATTTTTTTTTTACGTTTCACATCCGCAACGGATACATTCAATTTGCGTTTCGTGTGCAAAATTCTGGTCGCTACTATGGTAACAGCGATATATCCGATTTAGGACGAGTTTCCAGAGACACATTTGGTTCCTTCCAGTGGCGGCTGCACAGAAGCGTTGTTAGCGTAACAGAACGCTAACAGTAGGGCCATCACATCTTTCACGGGCGAACACCGCCTAGACGCATTGTCTTCACTAACATAGCACTAAGGCCCCCATCTCACTAGGAAGGCGATCATGGCGACCATGGCGATCTGTGTAAATCCCGCAAAGCGTAGCAGAATCTTCCTCGAATTCTATTTTTAGCCTGCGAGACGATTGCACCGCAACTTCTATGCGACCGACCTGCGCTGAAGGCGATGGTAATACGCTGAAAGTACGACGATGCCACTTTCTTGCGACGATTCGAGGCAAATGTAATGCGCTGCTTCTGCGATCAAAGCGATCGTACAACGAGGCTCATACGCTAATTAGGACCTCGGTACGGTGGTGCTACGAATGAAGCGATTATGTTACGTTCATGATGGGCTCTTGAAACGATTTCAAGCAATCGGCATACTAATCGCGGCACATGACACATTTTTCAGTCGATTGCCAACCTCCGACCAACATGGATGTCCAGAATTTGGTTGGACTTATACATCTTGACATTCTAAAAGAACATCAATTAAAAGTTGAATGCGAGGACAGGAGAAGGAGGAGGCCAAAAAGATACAGGGTCCGATCCTAGCTGTCTCCTAAGTCATAATATACAATATTTTTAAAATTTCATTCAAAAGATGTCGATGAGCCTAATAGTTAATATGAGGGATGCATCCAGAATTTCATAAAAGAGCATAAAAATCTTTGATATTCTGTTTATTTTTTCCACAAAAGTTTGTCACTCAAAAATATTTGGTAAATTCCTTTCAGATTTGCTGACAAGAAGTAGTCTACTGATGTGAGAGCACTCATAAAAAGGAGGGGGAGGGGGGCACAATGCCAGAATCTCCCTAAAGATTGCCTTTCCCAATCAATACATTAGTGATCGAATCATTAACAAAATTTGATGTTGTCTACTGTCACTGTGGTTAGAATTCAATTTATTTTCAAAGCATAATCAATTTATATATTTCTGCAGTGGTAACCCATTTCGTCATCAAGACATGTGAGCGTCTTTTTTCTCTTTCCAGCTGGCTCAGCAGTAAGATTTTCATCCTCCTCCTGTACCCCCTCCTCTTCCTCCTCTCCCTCCTCCTCCTCTACCACCATCATAACCCCTTGATCTTCCTCTCCGACAGCCGGCCTAAGAGGGGTAGCTTGGGCAGCTTTCCCTTTTCTGGTCCTTTTTCTGGGAGCTATGTGTGAAAACGTCGTGGTATCGCCTCGTAATCTGTTGCAAATATGATAATCCGCCACCATCGGCACGGCGTTTTATAGCAGCGCGGTCGGTTGTTGCGCAATCGCTGCCCAGTCATCAGGGGCGCAGCAAAAGCGCAACGCGAACGCCTGTAGCGGGCTGAGAACGTGTGCCACATGCCACCCAAAGAAGGAAGCGTCGTGGTGGAAGCTGTGTGAAGCGTGTCGAGCGCAAGGCAGTCGCCTTGTAAAAGGAAGCAGCGTAGCAGAATTGTCTTGGGAACGGGCCTGAAAACCACGGGCGATCGATGCCGCTTTTAATGCGCTTATACTACGCTTTATGCGTTAGGGCTCCGTTACAGCTACGAATATGTCGTTTGTAATACGCTCATGACTCGATTGTGATGCGCTTTAGCACCTCCGCGATCTCGCTACGTAAGTTTTGAACATGTTCAAAATTTTGTGGCGACCAGGAAGATGGTGGCGATCCTTGCCGCTTCAGAAAAGATCAAGGTACGACGGAGAAGATTGAAAAGATCAAGGCACGATCAAGCTACGTTATACCACGTTTTGTCGATTTTTGACGATCGCAGTGAAATCGCCATCTAGTGAGATGGGGGTATAACAGGAGGCCTATCGGTATCGATAAACTCACAGAAGCTTAGCCGAATTCCTAATAATCTAACAATAAAAGGCCCAGCAGAAGCTATCAGTGGCGCTAATGTTAATACAAATCGCTAACAGTGCTAAGGGCACCAATAGTGACAATATTAGTGTAGAATTTCTCCCTTTAAAACTTGTCTCCCTTTCTTATACCAAGTAATTTAAAATAGACCTCGACCGAATCAAAGGGGTATTCCGGGCACACACAAAATTATATGAATAAATGGAGTAAAATTAGATGTGCAACTTTCTGAAAATTTCATCAAAATCTGATAAAAACTAACAAAATTCTTGAACATTAAAGATTTAACACTGTATTTTGCAAATGATATTACGAAGCAGCATGTGGCCATGAATATGCAATAAATGGAACGATGACATATCCTCTAGTTCTTTCCCCTTTTTCTGATTTTATTGAAATGAACTTGTAATTGTCTGAAATGTGTGTATGTCACCCGAGTAACAAAATGATGATCTTTAAAGCAATAATCTGGGTGGACAAAATTTAAATAAATCTAATTTTGTATGATACAACAGACCCTCATTGCATATCCTTGAAAACAAGAATATAGATTTCACCGAAATAGGACCTAATGCAAAATTTTAAGACAGCGTATTTGCTTGTATTCATTTATTTTTTTAATCAATTTGTCAGTGTTTTGTTTGTTTCACTTTACTGTTCAAACCGTATTATTTTCTTGAGCCTGGAGTACCCCTTTAAGAATGGGCATATAGCGGGGGATGTTGATTATTGCTAAGATATGATCCGTTTCATTACGATTTTTCTTCTTCCAAGATATCTATTTTTTGTGTGTTTGAAGGCATTTTTAAGAATAGACCCTAAGAAAGAAGAACAATAGCTGTAAAATTTATCGCATGATAATCATCATTGGCAAATACTCTATCATGAGCATAATGAGTGAAGTCTGTGAAGAGCATTTTCAAACAAAAGAAACTGATGAAAAGTGGGATTGCATTTTCTTTTGGTACAGAATCTCCATCGTAATATCATGATAGGCTAATTTTCTTGATCTTTTTTAAGCTTATTCGATATTTTTTTGATTAAATTAGTAAATATATATTTACTACTTGCTGTCATTTCATGTTTAAAATGTAATAATAAGGAAATTTGTGTAGGCCTATATAATAATAAGTTACATTCCTTTACCATTTCCTAAACAAGATTTTAAACTTGTAGGATGTGCAAATAATCCTAACAAAATCTTAAGCTAAATCTAAATCACTACACACAAATTATAGATTTTGCCTCACTCAAATCCCCTAACAATACTCGTGCCAAACGGCGCCTTAAAAGACAAGTCCACCCCGGCCAACAAAAACTTAATTTGAATAAAAAGAGAAAAATTCAACAAGCATAATACTGAAAATTTCATTAAAATCGGATGTAAAATAAGAAAGTTATGACATTTCAAAGTTTCGCTTCATTTCACAAAACAGTTATATGCACATCTTGGTCGGAATGCAAATGATGGAACTGATGACATCACTTACTCACTATTTCTTTCGTATTTTATTATATGAAATATGAAATATTTTGATTTTCTCGTTATTGTCATGTGAAACGAATTTTCATTCCTTCCCTGAACACGTGGAATTCCATTATTTTAACATTTTGTGCTTTAGGCAAGGAGGTCCTAATCATCAAATTCGTAAAAATTGAAATATTGTATAATTCAAACAATAAAAAACAAAAGAATTAGTGAGTGAGTGACATCATCGACTCTCTCATTTGGATGTAACTGGCTCGTTCATATAACTATTTTGTTAAAAATAAGCGAAACTTTGAAATGTCATAACTTTCTTATTTTAAATCCGATTTTGATGAAATTTTCAGCATTGTGCTTGTCTGATTTTTCTCTATTGATTCAAATCAACATTTTTCTGAGGTGGACTTGACCTTTAACAGTGCTTTATGTGCCTTTTGTGCGATCATTCTACCCATGTTGTCAGTAGCTGATTTGTTAATGAATAATGATATACAGATTGTAATGTCAAGCGTTGATCCCAAATGTAAATAATACATTACTTTGACACTAGCCATCGCGGCGAGATTACCGGTTGTAACAGGGCCCTTTGTTAGCGGCTCGGTGTAAAAATGGCAGAGGTATAAATGGCAGAAGTAAAAATGGCAAAGGTAAAAATGGAAGAGGTAATAATGGCAGAGGTAAAAATGGCAGAGGTAAAAATGGCAGAGGTAAAAATGGCAGAGGTAAAAATGGCAGAGGTAAAAATGGCAGAGGTAATAATGGCAGAGGTAAAATGACAGAGGTATAAATCTTAAAGGTATCTTAAACCCCCATATGCCAAAAGAAAATTCAAAAGCCTCTCCATGTACAAAATATTAAATAAGAAAATTTCTGGGAAGAATTATAATGATGGACTAATGGAAAGTGTAACATTTTAAAATCATACTGTAGATCTTCTGCACCAAATTGATAACAATTTAGTTGGCAATTTTTTTCCTGGACTTACATGCACGGCCTCCTCATGTCAAATCACTCTTCTAATATTCAAATTTGAAGCACACTTTGGATCCCAAGTATTGTACCTAATTCATTTTTAAAAAATTTACCCTGACATAAAGTTTATTGTAAAAAATAACAGAAATACTTAAGATTATATTGGTGAGGGTTTTAGAGAATCCATCAGAGATTCAAAAGGCAATTAGAATTTTATATTTTAATGGTGACGTCATTTGGGAGCAGTTTTTCCCATATCAAGGTGTAATAAAAAATACAAGTGAAGTGTCATCTAAAAAAAAATAAAATGGTCTTTATTGTACCTTAACTATATCAAAATACAAATTATTTAACGTCCGCCCCTAAAAATTTTTTTTAGCAATCATGAACCACTGATTAAATAAATGAAAAGTATACATTTTGGTGCGGAAAATACGGGGAAGCTGCTCGTATACGATGTTACACATCAAAAACTTACAACTTTCTTAATCTTTGATGGGTTTTCCTCAAATCTTCACCAATATATTTTTCTGCTATTTTTACCATAATCCATTTGTCAGGGTGAACTTCCCCTTCAAAACAGGTCGATAGAATGGTACCTATATAAGAAATAAAATCCCTGTTTCGCTACACATTTCCAATTTCATGCGGTTACCGTTAGCATAGAAACTAGTTTAGGAACATGACATCCACTGTTCTACTATACGAAGTGGCCAAGATAAATCCTTTCACCACTTACTAATTAAAATCATTTTGGCATGGAAATGTTGGGGTTTAATCATGTCAACGATAAAGTATAGACCTAACTTGATGACAATTTTTAATCAGTCCATAAGGCTCATTTCGTCGATAGGAGTCCATTCAAGGTCCATAATTATGGCTGTCAGTGGCGTACCGTGGGTCACGGCATGGGGGGGGGCACCAGCAAAAAAATTAGTTTTATAGCGCGCGAAACGCGCTCAGTTGCCCGATATACTGACCTAATAGAGACATTTTAAGGAAGTGCCATTAAACGGATATGTATCTCACTGATCACATAATGCGAGCAAGAAGCGCGACCTAAATTTTTTTTTTATTCAGATCTAAAAAGGGACATTATAAGCAAATTTTTTTGTAATCATGATACTAAGGATTATATTTTAGGAATCCATTAAGAGTAGACATATCTCACCATAGTCATCTAATGCGAGTGCCAAGCGCATGCTGATTTTGCGAGTATTACATGTAGACACATGAAGCACTTTTTGTAGTCATTGTAATCATGATTATCATAGGCATCTCACTATTCAAATATTGCGAGTGCAAAGTGCGAGCTAAAAAAATGTGATATTCAGATCAGAAAAAGGGACATTTTAAGAACTGATTTTAGTCCCGGGATTTTAGGAATTCATGAAGAGCAGACATATTTCACCAATCAACTAATGCGAACGTAAGCACGGACAGGAAATGTTTTATATTAAGACCTTCAAATGGGGCAATTACTTTAAGTAGTCATGAAAAAGAAGCATATGTCACTCCATAAAACAATAATAATTCGAAGTGCGAAGAAATATATTTGGTGTCTATTGACCTGAAAACGGGAGGTTTTAGTACAACAGGATTATATATCTCGTTAAACAGACAGTGCGAGCACCAGGAACAATGAAGACATAGGCCTTGAGCAAATTATGTTTCATGTAGTTATGAACAAATGTTTTTTATGTAATATAAAATAACACGCTTAAAATATAATAAAGCATTACAATAATCAATATGTTTTCTTTCCCACTACGTTTCTCTCCTTTTCTCCCTCTTTTCTCCAAATTCCCCGTTTTTTTGCCAGCCGGTGAGGGGGGAAGGGCACGTGCCCCCATGCCCCCGCCCCCTAGTTACGCCAATGATGGCTGATATTAACTGGAAAGGCTCTGTCTTTTCCTTGTTGATGTAGCATGTCATGATCTTTATCTGTGTCACTTTTACCTCTACCATTATTACCTCCCGGGGGCAGTCAAATTTATTGCTGTACACATGCGTGACCAAAGTATTTCCAGACACCCCCTATTAAACGAGTTTTTCTCTGTGTGCAAGATAACCCCCTAAACAAGTTTCAGCGGGCTTCATTGACAAATGTTGGCCCCTAAACAAGTTGTCGCCACAATATGACCCCGAAAAACGTTTCACGATCCGTTTTCCCGTTTCTCAGGCCCGTTGCTTACAATCAAGAAGAACACTTTCCAGAAACGAGGAGGAGAAAGGTTTGGGAAAAACATACCCTAAACACGTTTCGTCAGTCTTAAGAAAAGCTTTGGAAACAATACCCTAAATACGTTTGACCCCGTGATTGAGCAGTCTTTTAAAACCACCCTTTTTATATAAAAATCGGTGTTCTTTATACACTTAACGAGTGCACGGGCGGCCCGCGTCTAAAACTGAAAAAAAAACACGCCATTCAACGCGTTTTTGGTCAAGCATGTGTACAGCAATACATTTGACTGGCCATCCCCACTGGATTACCTCTGCCATTTTTACCTCTGCCATTATTACCTTTGCCATTTTTACCTCTGCCATTTTTACCTTTGCCATTTTTTACCTTTGCCATTTTTACCTCTGCCATTATTACCTCTGCCATTAATACCTCTGCCATTTTTACCTGGCACCTTGTTAGCGCAGTGTTAGCGCAATGTTACACTAACAGCGTTTCTGTGCGGCCGATACAGAGCTCGAGAGGCCGCCCGGGGGGCATTTGCAATGACGAGTGGATACCAAACGTTACCATGCGTAAAGGGATTTCATTTTCAAGAGTGGGCACGTTACATGGAGGGGTAAGTTGAGCATAGGGGCAAGTTGAGCCACCACCCCCAGGCCACATTGTTTTCAACTTTGAAACAAAAAGAAATTTTTAGAGGGAAAAATACACATTTCAGCCAAAAGAGTATTAAAAAAAAGGTGTGAAATAGATAAGTGCTTTTTACCCGCACACGTCTTTAAATATAATGTAAGAAAGAAGAACAATATTGTTAGTCCAGGTATGGATTCTCATTCTTGCCATAGTCTTATACATGATGGATGCAAAAGAAATGTGTGGATGTGAAAATATCGCATTAAATTCGGACTTGGGTAATTTGAGCCAGCCAACGTGGGGCAAGTTGAGCCATAGTAATTCTCATGGTAATGTATAATGATAAAAAAAAAGCCATTGATATGCAGGCAGAAAGGAGCAAATTCACATGACAGTTCTTTTACTTTTACAGTATGTTAGTATTTATAGAGAATTAGCAAGTGAAAAGACTTTGAATAAACTAGCACATCAATGATTTGGAGCTCATCCGGCATCTCGCAACGAAATTTAACACAATTTTAATTTCAGCCCAGTTGACACTGAAGTGAATTATATTGGTGACATAAATTGAGGATATAGAATTGAAATTGATGAAGAAATGACATAGAATAATTTCATATAAATTAAGCATACTAATTTTCTTGTCAAAATTTCTTAACTCTGTGTAGAACCTTGGTGAACCTCATGTACCTCTCAGATGGAACAAAAATAATCAAAATCAATCAACAAATAAATAAGTATTTTTTGTGAGTTTTGAAAATATATGAATAAATTAGCATACCGGTATTTAATGAATTTCAAAATTCTGTGTTGAAATTTTGTATCACCACCTCGAGCTATCATATAAAGTAAACAAAATTGAAATTGATCAACAAATGAAGAAGAAAAAACTTTTTTTTTTCATTTATGAATAAATCTTGCATAAATTAGCATAAATAATTTTCTAGACAAAATTTCAAAATTTTTGTACATGTTTGGTGAACCTCATGCAGCTCTACCAGATGGAAGAAAAAAAATCAAAATCGGTCAACAAATAAAGAAGAAGAGGCATTTTCTGTGATTTATGAATACATTTTGCATAAATTAGCATAAATAATTTTGTACTAAAAATTTCACAATTCTGTGTACAAGTTTGGTGAACCTCATAAAGTTCTACCAGATGTAAGAAAAAAAAATCAAAATCGGTCAACAATTAAAGAAGAAGCATTTTATGTGTATTTTAAAAAATACGCATAAATTCGCATATTTAATGATTTTCAAAATTCTGTGTAGAAGTTTTGTATCACCACCTCGAGCTATCATATAAAGCAAACAAAATTGAAATTGATCAACAAATGAAGAAGAAAAAACTTTTTTTTTTCATTTATGAATAAATTTTGCATAAATTAGCATAAATAATTTTCTAGACAAAATTTCAAAATTGTGTGTACATGTTTGGTGAACCTCATGCAGCTCTACCAGATGGAAGAAAAAAAATCAAAATCGGTCAACAAATAAAGAAGAAGAGGCATTTTCTGTGATTTATGAATTTCGCATAAATTAGCATAGATATTTTTCTACTCCAAATTTAAACATTTTGTGTAGAAGTTTGTTGAACCTCATGAAGCTCTACCAGATGGAAAAAAAAAATCAAAATCGGTCCTCAAATAAAGAAGAAGAAGCATTTTATGTGAATTTTTAAGAATATGCATATATTAGCATAAAAATTGTTCTAGCCAAAATTTCAAAATTCTGTGTAGAAGTTTGGTGAACCTCATAAGGCTCTACCAGATGGAAGCATACAATTCCAAATCGGTCAACAAATAAAGAAGAAGAAGCATTTTTTGTGAATTTTGAAAAATGCGCATAAATTAGCATATTTAATGAATTTCAAAATTCTGTGTAGAAGCTTTGAATCCCCCACCTAGTGCTATAATATAAAGCAAACAGTATTGAAATCGGACTTGAAATGGCGAAGAAGAAGCATTTTGAAATTGTGGACGGACGACAGACGACGGACGCCACGCCACGGCATAAGCTCATCTGGCCCTTCGGGCTTGATGAGCTAAAAATTGACATGCTGGTTCTTCCGGTATACATTTTGTACATAGTTTTTGTGGCTCAACTTACCCCAGAAGGTGGCAGAATTTACCCCACAGATGGGGCAAGTTGAGCCATTTGACATCGTTTTTTTTTCAAAGGTCACAATGACTTTTAGTGTGGGGGTAGAAAGTTATAAATAGGTGAAAAATATTTCCCAAGAATCAAATCTAAAGGCTACGTATTTTTTTTTTTTTCAATATTATTAGTCATATCAACTTTAACATGCAAAATGCAAAAAGTGTCATGACTTACCCGCCTTCCCCTATATGTAACGTTATAAGGGTGTCAAAAACGATATTTAGATTTTGAAAACAAATTTAGGAAAGCTACGTCTTTTCGGTTAAATTGACAATACTTGCTAAGGGTAGGGTCTCACACGCCAAATACTTGTTAAGAGATGTTGTATGTTCATAATCTGGAAAATACTTGCTTTCCTTGTTCAGGGTGCTTTTCGAAACCCCATGGTCGCAACTGGTATCAGCTCGTCAATGGAAGTGGTCCCCCGGGAATTTGAAATCTAATCCCATTTCGGGGGGAAAGCAAAACATAATTCCCATCAAATTGTGCGCTTGATGGCTCATCGTTTGTGAAGGAGGAGCAGCAAAAGAAATGGTTTAGCTGGAGCGAGAGCTAGAGAGGTGATCTGACCCATGGAATCAATTGCAAGGGATCCACCAATAATCCACATAAGATGCAATATGGATTCGGTGGACTGTAATGATTTATATTTAAGCCTTAATTCAGTAAGTTTTTCCTCACTCAATATGTTCTCGATTTTTTGAAAAACCACTTTCTTATCCATGTCATAATTTACCATACGCTTAGCGTTTCTCATATCTCCAGCCATCTGACAGAGTAAAGCCCCGCGGCTCAAGCGGTCATATCTTATAATGACGAGTCGTATGGCATGCATGGTGTCGCACGAGAGAATTCTGCACCCGAAAAGCAGAACTATAGGGCCTGTAACACAAAGCTAAGCAATGATTGTAGTTGTCTACGTTTAATTCTATTGACTATAATGTACAATCAATCAATCAAAAATTGAGTGTATGATTAATCGTTGACCTTTGTGTTACGGGACCCAATGCTGCGTCCCAGAGGTTAGCAAAAACAGCAAATTATGAAAGATTCCCGTCAGCAGACATTAGACTGGTATTGAAGGGAGGAAACGTTTCACTTTTTGCTAAAGATTACCATAACTATTTATACGGTTCTTTAAGAAAGCATGTATATTTCTAATTAACAGTTTTATTAAGGACAGTTCTTAGATTAGATTGATTTTTTTGTAACATGTAAAGCTTGATTTGCATAATTTTAACAAAGTTTAAGAACATCGGGCATTGTATATCTTGTCGGGTTTTGAGTCTTCAACACAATTTTTAAAAAGGAACATTCAATCTTAAGTTGACCAATGCTCAATCGAAATTATTGAACCATGTGTTCATTTGTTTATACTTTTAATTAATACTTAACAATCATTACTTGAAACACATTAAAAAAACTTACTGCAGTTTGTTTTTCTTTGCCGTTCAAACAACATGTCACTTTAAGATCAACATCTGCCTTCTTAATTATGATGTGTTGTTCATCATAGGCAGGTTTGAATTCTAGTTCCTCTTGATCCATTTTCACTATCTGTCACTCAAAAAGAAAAAAAATCATACTGGTGCACGAATATCAAATAATCTTAATGATGATTTGCAAAGTTTTCCTCGCCGCTTACCAAACATTAGGGAGTTTTTGTTTCCATGACACACGGCGGATTGAAGAACATATAAAATATATTGTCAAATGCCTTTCATGAAATTTGCAACCAAGAACATGAAGAAGTCTTTGGCGAAAAAAGGGTGAATCAAATAGCAGTTTTGTCATAGACTCTGGACAAACGATATTTTCAGGATCTTTTGTCAGCGCCGAAGCTTGGGACGATATTGCTGTTCTGGGGCCCGTTGCATAAAATTGTTTACCTGAGAAAACTTAGGGTTTTTTTACCGGAGTTTTTGCTCTGTGTTAAAGTTAATGGCAGAAATCAGACTAACCTTAGTTTTCAGTGTTTACCAGAGTTTTCTCAGGTAAAAGGTTTTATGCAACATGCCTCTGGTCCCCAATTATCGACAACCACTTCCCAGCTGTTTATTGTCATTTGACTGGCAGTTTCGATCTCCTTACTGCGTTCTTGAATACGTTGTGCGTATTTTTGTTGTGCCATTTTTTGTAATATGTAATGATGATATATTAATAACGTATCATTATTGGCTAAAACCTCAGGAACTGCGTGTTAAACAAATGGCGTTTGTGGGAGGAAAACATAAATAGAATCAATCATTCTATCATTAAGCCACTATTTACTCTAACAGTCATGACCGTTGTTATACACATACCGATAAAATAACAAGAATTGAGGTCAATCTTTGATTATTCCTATAGACAACATTTTTCCAATACTTTTGAAATGGATTTATTAGTAGAATATTATAGTCAGATATATCGTACCATCTGCCAATGTTTGTAATATGTAATAATAAAAAATATTAATAAAGAAGTCAGACAATTCGAGCATGTAAAGAAAAGAATTTTGACGTAATTATTATTCTGATTGTTTGTTTGGGTTAGCTAATTATTTCCCTTTTTTCTTTAATTGTTCAAATAATGTATTATTCTATTTGGGTCGGCCGTGTTACAACCGATAATGTCGCACCAACGCATAATGTCGTAGTTTTCTAAAGCATATCGTCACATGTCGCAACGCATAATGTCGCAGCAAGTTGTCAACGCATAACGTCACATGTCGCAACGCATAATGTCGCAGCAGTATTTTCTTCAGGACTCAAGTTACAGATAAGATATAAAATATGTTTTTACTAAGTATTTTGAGACACGAGAAAGAGAATTAAGTGATTTGGAAATCAGGATTACTCTTTGTATGGATATTTATCGGTTTATTGCCATTTCGTCTACTGCCTTTTTCCCACTATCGCATGGTCTGATATAATTTCGTTTACCATTAGTTAGTCAACAATCAACAAAGTCCAATAACCATTTCGTATAATTACCATCTCGTCTAATAGCCAGTTGGTCTAATAGCCGTTTTGTTAATTATCATTTAGTCTAATTGTATTTTTTTTAATTGGTCCAATTTCCACTTTGTCCAATATCATTATATACGTCTATTACCTTTTGGCCTAATAGCCAATTGGTCTAATAACCACTTGGTCTACTCTCATTTCATTCATGTTCCATTTGGTTTAACTTAAGTTGGTTGACTATCACTTTGTCGAAACCCATTCCGGCAAAGAATCATTTGGTATCGTTGCCATGGTCCAATCACCAATAGGTCCAATTTCCGGTATTTTTTTCGGTTTACTGACGGATGGTCTATTATCACTAAGGATAACCATCAGATTGGCTAACAACATTCGTGATAAACCCACTTAGTCCTATTCTCTTTTGGTCTAATGACCACTTGATCTAATAGCCACTTGGTCTTATTCCCAGTTGGACTAATTGCCACTTGGTCTAATTTTCATTTGGTCTAATTGCCTTTTCGTCTAATGTATTTTGTTGTCACTTGGTCTAATTGCATTTGGTCTATTACCAGTTCGTCTGATAGTCGGATGGTCTAATACTAGTTGGTCTAATTCTCACTTGGTCCATTATTCATTTGGTCTATATTCAGTTGGTCTAATGTGCAGTTGGTCTTATTTCCATTTCGGCCAATTTCCACTTGATCTAATTTCCAGATAGTCTAACATTCATTTCGTCTACATGTCACTTGGTCTAATATGTAAAGTTTGCATGGTAACTTGTTTTCATTTTTCTGGTGAAATTTTTAAAGTTACTTTCCGCGCGCCGGCTTCGAATATTCAACCGTGTGCCCCTCGATATTTGAGTACATTTAGAGTGACTATATTTCCATCCCCAATTTTTTTAAAATATGAGGATTTTCAAAAGCCTGTGGAGATGAATGCTTCATATTCCAGTCCAAAAAGAGGTAAATTTAAGCACTTTTTCAAGCGCTATGCATGAACAATCTGAAGTGGATGTGGATGAGAGCGCGAAGCGCGAGCGAAAATTTTAGCCTATATAGTACATGGTGTTTTTTTTACTTGGTTGCTAAGAAAGCATGATTGCTTGTAAGCAAGCAACCAGAGGACCGACGGCTTCAGGTCCTCTCCAAGGGGCACTAATGCACCAATTAGGAATCATATCCGGGTCACCGGAATCAGAACCCCCCCCCCCCCGCTCTACCTACTGAGCTATCGCGCCTCTTTTGAGCTTGAAAGATTTGTTTTTTATGTTCCAAGTCTTCACCTCACCCTATTTTATTCACTCTTCTGTCTCCTCTTATTTTTCCTCATTTTCCCTCCTCTCTTTCCCCTTCTTTTCCCTTTTCTGATCTGAACCACAAATCAGGAGTAGTACTGTAACAAGTCGGCAATGATACATAGAGTCACCGTAGAGGTCTAGTACCAGTATACCATTATGGTTATAAGATGAAATGAATATGCCTATTGGACGAAATGATTATTGGACAAGATGGTGATTCGACCCATCGCAACGATACCAAATGATTGTTAGCAGAAATGGATTTCGACAAAGTGATCGACCAACTTAAGTTAGATCAAATGGAACATGGACGAAATGAGAGTACACCAGGTGGTTATTAGACTAATTGGCTATAAGACCAAAAGGTAATAGAAATAATGATATTGGACAAAGTGGAAATTGGACCAATTAAAAAAAATACAATTAGACTAAATGATAATAAACAAAACGGCTATTAGACCAACTGGCTATTAGACGAGATGGTAATTAGACGAAATGGTTATTGGACTTTGTTGATAGTTGACTAACTAATGGTAGACGAAATTATATCAGACCATGCGATAGTGGAAAAAAAGACAGTAGACGAAATGGCAATAAACCGATAAATATCCATACAAAGAGTAATCCTGATTTCCAAATCACTTAATTCTCTTTCTCGTGTCTCAAAATACTTAGTAAAAGCATATTTTTTATCTTATCTGTAACTTGAGTCCTGAAGAAAATATCGCTGCGACATTATGCGTTGCGACATGTGGCGTTATGCGTTGACAACTTGCTGCGACATTATGCGTTGAGACATGTGACGTTATGCGTTAGAAAAACTACGACATTATGCGTTGACTGCGACATTATGCGTCGGATGCTCTTGGCATAATGTCGCAATCTGCGACATTATGCGTTGGTGCGACATTATGCGTTGGTGCGACATTATCGGTTGTAACAGGCCGTACATAAGGTTAACTTCTTTTTGGCTGCTACCATTTTAGTATAATACTTTATTTATGTCTATGTCTGATTTATTTCATGTTTGTACTATATATATTGTTTTTATACTGAGAAAAATAAAATGAATTGAAACACCTCAATATGTTGAATCTTTCGAAAGAGATCTAGCGAGTGAGGAATGGATGAATATTTATGGTGAATTAGATTGAAATGTTTTCCAAAAATGCAAATGTATTGCAAAAACTTTAACTCTTGTATCTATACGAAAAAATAATAAGTCTGGTAAAATGCCATGGACAACGAAATCAATATTACGGTCTATACATAAAAGGAATGAACCTTATAAGTCTTAATGTCATATTTGAGAAATCCTTCTTGTGATAAAAACATATATAAAGCATACTGAAAATAAAATTTGCACTTCTAGTTAGTAAAAGCTTTTACTCTGAGAAACTTGACAGAGAGAGATCAAATATGAAGTTTACAATCATGGGGTCTTAAACATGAATTAATTGCTCACTCTTTCAATGCCTTTTTTTCGTAAACAGGGGACCTGATTTAGCAAATAAACTCAGTAAACCAAATGAAAGCTTTGCTAAGTTTTCATCGGAACCAGATAAATCATCACTATGTTTAAATCCAACTAGTCATAAGGAAGTAATATAAATAACGAAGAATCTTAAGTCAAGTAAATCCGAGGCTCACGATAAGAATAGTAGTTTACTCCTTTAAAAAAATTACATTTTATTGCATATTGGGAAATGTGGAAAATTCCTAAGTAAATCCAATTTTTAAAAAAGAAAGTCCTCGTGAAATGAGTAATTACAGGCTTATATCAGTCCCCCTAGTATATCCAAAATACTCGCGGAAAGATTATATACAAGAGACTATAAATTTATGGATAAATTTGATTTTTTTTTAAATCAATATGGTTTCAGAAAATGTCATTCAACCGACCTTGCTTTAGTATAATTGTATAACAAATGCCATAGCCAATAAATAAGAGATGGATTTATCAAAATCATTTGATACGCTAGACTATGATGGCCCTGAAGGGACATCGCAAATAGATCCAGATCGCGAATAATGACGACGACATGCACGACGTTGCCAATTTCGTCGTGAATTTCGTCGCAAAAATCGTCACCAATTATTCACGACGAAGTTAACGACAACGCGAATTTCGTCCCCAATTTTGTCGTGAATTTGTTTTGCTTGCTTGGGCGGTTCGATTCCCCTGCTCAACAACTGACTTCATTTTGTGACCATATCTCTTCAAATTACCACTTTTGTCGGAGAAGATGGACTTTCTTGTATTCCTCAATTTCTTCATATACAGAGTAAAATTCGGTGTACATGTACAATTTTGTTCAAATTGTTCACCTGTTCTCTCTCAAGATCGTAAGTAGCGATTAACCGATGAATAGTTCGGTGCTTTTCAGCCAGAATATCACAAATGGAAGTGGGCGTGTGCAGTCAAAGAGCTGGGCTTGGCTTAGTGAGAGAGTGTAGCTTGACAATGGCTTGGAACAGAAGGTTCTTCTATTTTTAATGAATATTTTTTTTTTTTTTTTTACTTTTGATATTATTTTTTTCTGGTGTAGGCCTAGAGCTTATTGTTTAAAGTTGTAATATACTTCTTTTTTTTTTACTTTGTGGTGTGGATGTTTGAGTCACGGAATAATTACTAAGTTTTACGTGGATGACGGCTCGGGCGAATTACAATCGCTCCTGCCCCGAAGTGCTAAAATATTTCTGGTGTAGCTCTGTGGGTATGCCGGGCCGAGGGAAGCGATAAATAATAAAAGGTTTTAATATGATTGTAATAATGCAGGGGTGGCAATGAAATGAAAAGTATCGTAGACTGTGTCTCCCAACAACTGAAAAGGCCATCAAAAGGATAACACAAATAATTATGCAGATATGTTCACAGATAAGGAAAATAGATATTTAACTGCGAAGCGTTTTTAAGAACTAGGAATAGGTTAAACCGATAACCAAAAAAATCACAATAACAGCAAAAGCGTCTATATGTCACTGACACAAAGTTCGTTACAAGAAATTTCCATACAGGAAGTATGTTGCACAAAACAGGTGAATTGAGATGAAAGATGTTTTCCAATTAACTCCACGAAGAAGAATGCTGACTTAATAGAATTAGGATTTCGCCCTCGGGGGGGGGGGGCACTTACATTGGCGAGTAGATACCATGCGCGACCAAAAAACACGTAAAAGGGATGTCTTTTTAAAGATAGGGTACATAAGGCCCTTTCACAATTGACGTACGACCACTTGCGACCTTTTGGTCGTGCGACAGGCTGCAACAGGCATCAATCGCAAGTCATCTCATAATATCGCACAGAGGCTTTCACAGTTGCAACAGCTGTCGTACAACAAAAACAACCAGTAAAACCCGTTGCACGAGTAAGTCGCTTATGATCCTATTGTGCTCGTGCGATCACATGCGAGTGTTGCACGAGGGATTGCGAGGGGAACGGTCGCACACAACGGTAGTGCAATGTTGTAAGCCGTTGCGATCGGTCTTGCAACAGTCTTATGGCACATCATATTATCGCACCCAGTCGCAAGACAGGTCTCTGTACATGTAGGTCGCTAGCACATGTGCAAGTGTTGTACGACCTCCAGTCGAGTAAATGCGACTACTTAGTTGTGCCACCTCTCGCACCAAGTCGTGCAACGTTGAACAACACTCCCACGATGATCGCCCGACCGATGGTACGACCCCGGATACGAGCTGATGCGAGTGAATCGGTCGTATTTGATCGCGTTCGGATTTTGAACATGTTCAAAGTTCAGATGTGACCAGTCACGACCACCTCGAGTTCGTGCGACCGTCTACAACGACTGCGAGTGCTCGCAAGTCACCAAGAGATCGATCGTGCAACAGCAGAAAAAAACTGTTGCTGGCGGTCGTAAACTGGTCGGATGTCAATTGTGAAAGGGGCTGTACGGTCGCATACATGCGAATGCAACGGTAGTGGAATGTTGTAAGCCGTAATTTCGATCGGTCTTGCAACAGTCTTATATTATCGCAACCAGTCGCAAGACTGGTCTCTGTAGGTATCTAGCGCATGTGCAAGTGTTGTACGACCTCCAGTCGACTAAATGCGACTATACGTAGTTGTGTAACCTCTCGCACCAAGTCGTACAACGTTGAACAACACTCACACGATGATCGCCCGACCGATGGTACGACCTGATGCGAGTAAATCAATCGTATTTGATCGCGTTTGGATTTTGAACATGTTCAGATTCAGATGCGACCAGTCACGACCACCTCCGACCACCTCAAATTCGTGCGTTCGTCTACAACCACTGCGAGTGCTCGCAAGACACCAAGAGATCGATCGTGCAACAACAAGAAAAAACTGTTGCAGGCGGTCGTAAACAGGTCGTACGTCAATTGTGAAAGGGGCTTAACGTACGTAACGTAATAAAGGTGTCAAAAAACTAAAACAATGAAAAAAGTGTATTTTCGCTAGGAAAGCTACGTGTTTAGGGTCAAATTTGCGAGGGTGTAAAAATAAAGACTAAAATGTTTTATAAAGGATATACTTTTTGCCCCAATGGTCAACTCTATGTGTTAAGGGTACGATTTGCGCGAGATGTAGGAGGTGGGGCTGTACTAACCCCAATGATGTAGGTAAAGGTAAAATCGACGACCGACGTCCGTGACAATAACAATAAAAATATCGCTGTATTTGTTAAGGGGGTCAATTCAGGGAATACTTGGAAAGAGTATCGTTTTGTTGCTAATACTTGTTAAGGGTAGGGTTTCACACGCCAATACTTGTTAAGGGGTGCATTTTCAGAATTCGGAAAATACGTGTTTAGGGTGCTTTTTGATACCCCATGGTCGCGCATGGTATCCACTCGTCAACTTGGAAGTGCCCCCCCCCCCCGGGCTTCGCCCCCTCCCGAAATTACCACGTCAGTTAACGGGACGTCGCATTCATTAGCCACGCCTCTTCGTGATGTTCACAAATACCAAAATCGCAACACAACATTCTTTAGCCCACGCCTCCTCGTGAAGTCCGAACAGTACCATATTTGGCATCACAACATATCTCTGCCACGGCAAAGGAGTTCGCCTGACCAGGGCAATCTCCTTGTAAAACACCTGTTACGTACCGCTATCTCTCATTAACTCGCTTCGCGCGTTAAGAAGTATTACCAGTAATTTAAGGGGGTCATTTTTTAAACAAAATTTTAAAAACATGGAAAAGCTGACGTAATTGTGCCCCTTTCAATTTCTTTTTTTTTCTTGATTTTTTTTTTTTAACTTTTCTTTCTGCTTACTACACATATCATGTTTTTATATCAAATTTCCTGGGTGTAAAGCTTAATTGGTTTTTAGTATTTGTGGAGTGGCTGTTGCTTCGAGTAACGGAAAATATATATGGTGGCCGGCTTGGGGCGATTTTGCTCTGGCCCCCAAAACGTTCAAAAGCATGGCGTACGCAGTAGTTGCCTCCCCCTTCCAGAATTTTTGAGATTTGCTTATTTTTATTTATTTATTTATTTATTCACGTTTTCTTTAAAAGACAGGGTAGTCCCATTCAATCCAAAAGGCCTGCTTTACAAGGGAGCCCTGTCAAAGTGTACATACATGGTTTACATAACAAATACAGAAATAAAAACAGTGAATGAAAATAAATAAAACAACGCTATTCATAGAAAAAAATCATAAATGAAATGAGTATAAAACAACGAAAATAATATATAAACACAAAGACAAAGAATGATGGGCAAGTACAAGTAACGAAAAAAAAAACATGATAAGACAATGGTCATTATGGTTACATAGAAAATCTGTTTAAAGTGTCTGGTGTTGCCTAAGGCGTCTTTTTGAAGATTTAGAGGGAAGGGGATGTTTGAATATGAAGTGGTAGGGAGTTAAAAAGTTTGGTTGCAAAATATGAAAAGGGACGTTTTTTGTTATCTGTTTTGGGCTTAGGAAGGTATAACTGATTGGTACGAACATGTCGAGTAGGGTAGATGGTATGACGGTAAGTAATCAATCTTCTGAGATATGGAGGGGATAATCCATTTAATACTTTATAAACTAAAACGCAATACTGATAATTAAATCTAGTTTGTATGGATTGCCATTTTAAACTATTAAGTAATTGAACAGTAGGGGTATAATAATCAGCGTTTAATATGAGGCGGGCATATTTATTTTGACATCTTTGTAATCTTAAAAGATTTTTCTTGGTTGACGACGCCCAGACTGTACTGCAATAATCAATGTGGGGAAGGATTAATGTATAATACAATTGTTTTAGAGATACTTCATTCAGGCACTATTTAATTCTTCTAATAGAATAGATAGAATACGTTATTTTTCTAATAACCTCGTTGACATGAGGAGACCAGTCAAGATGCTGGTGTACAACAACTCCTAAATATTTAACTTCATTTACATTCTGAAGCGTTTCACCATTGATTTTTATTTCTAAATTTGATATCTTTTTCTTTCTGCTTGAAAACAACATGACCTTGGTCTTATCTGTGTTAACAATCATACCGTTTTTCCAAAACCATTTCGTAAGGATATTAATGTTTCTTTGCAACTGTTTTTGCACAGAGTTTCTTCCATAACTTGGAATGAAAATAGCTGTATCATCTGCGTATAAAGATAAGTGTGTTTTAGATTGGAAGGGTAAGCTAGTAATATCATTAATGTACATACAAAAAATCAAGGGCCCCAAGATGGAGCCCTGAGGCACTCCTGAATAGACAGGGAGAAAATCACTGAGGGTGCCCTCAAAATATACACACTGCATTCTACCGATAAGGTATGATTTGAACCATTCCAGTTCTAGTCCTGTAATACCAAAATACTCTAACTTCCTTATAAGGAGGTTATGTGGTATGATGTCGAACGCTTTTCGTAAATCCAAGAAAGCGGCACCAACCAATTGACCATTGTCAATGCTATCATACAGATAATCACTGATTTCAGTTAGGCATGTTGCGGTTGAGTAATTTGACCTAAATAATAACAGATAATAGAGATATTGGACGAAAGCTATTTAAGTCACCACATGATTTCCCCTTAGGTATAGATACAATCTTGGCAAGTTTAAAATCGTAAGGAAATTTACCTTTTCGTATTGAATAATTAAAAACATGAGCTATTGGCGATGCAATCTCATGTGCACCCACTTTCAAAAGCTTAGGGTGTAGATCATCAAGACCAATGGACTTGGAACAGTCCAAGTTAACAAGCTCGCTTTGAATAAATTCAGTAGATATTTCGTCAAGGATAAACTTGGATTTGGCTTGTTTTAGTCCATTCAGAGCTTCGTTTCCAATATCTTCTTCGTTCATTCTTTCTAAAGCTGATTTACCAACATTACTAAACATCGAATTAAACTCACGAGCAATCTTTAATCTATCTGACACAAGTTCACCTTCAATCATTATGTCCGACTTGTTACTTGGACGTTTATTTGGTAGCAAGCCGTTTAAAATATTCCATCTTTTCTTCATGTCACTGCCCGCAATTCGGAGCTGCTCTCTAAAATACGCCCTCTTTAACTTTTTATTGAGGATATTGGCTTTGTTTCTATAACTTTTAAATCTGCTATAATAGATGGGATCTTTGGTCTTGTTAAACCTTTTCTTGTTAAAGTCTCTTTCTCTTGCAATGTCAATGTACTGAGTGTTAATCCAAGGTGATCCCCTTACTTTAGGTCGAACAGAAATGTATGGAGCATGCTTGTCACACAAATGAAGGAATAACGAACAAAAGGTTTTCCATTTTAAATTAACATCATTTTGGGCTTCTAACAATTCATCCCAATCAATGGCACCTAAGTCACTGAGAAAAGCATTTTCGTCTAAGGTACGAAAAGATCTAAAACGATAGATTTTGGGTGTGAACGTACTGGCCGAAACCTTTGTTAATGTATAAACCAACGAGTGGTCACTGAACCCAATCGATTGGACTCCGCATTGTAGTGTACCAAAGGAATCAGAGGCGAGTATTAAGTCGATTAGGGTACTACTATTTGGTGTCACTCGAGTTGGTTGTTGAATTAGTTGATTTAGTCCAACCAAGCTCCCTAATTCATTTAGCCTTTTGGATAAAGAATTTGTTGTTAACATGTTACAGTTGAGATCACCGAGTAATACAATTCGATCAGAAAAGGCAGTGACTTTATCAAGATTATTTTCAAGTGCATCGAAAAAAGACATTGAGGCATTGGGCTGTCTATAGATTGTACCGACGAAAATGCTAGTCTCATTTCTAGGCTTAATTTCAAGCCATAATAGTTCAAGTTCACCATCTTCTAAGTCAATTCTTCTTGTATATGATATATTATTACGTATGTAGCAACAAACACCTCCACCATATTCTACTCGATCATTTCTCTCTAGATTATATCCATTTGTTGCAATTAAATTATTAGAAATATGTTCATCCAACCAGGTTTCAGATAGCCCTATCAAATCATAAGGGTTGTCTTTTAAAAATAATTCAAGATCAACTTTCTTGTTTCGCAGACTTCTTATATTCAGATGTGAAACTTTCATGCCCTTTCCTTTTGGAAAACTCAATTTCTCTCATTCTAAGTTATCAGTATCTGAAAGTATATCGGAACAATAATCATCACCTCTGATATCGTTTTCTTCAAAGAAGGGTAAGACAGAAAGTACACATTTTGAACATCTCCAGTTTACAAAGTGTTGATTAGGGTCGAGGTACTCTACCTCAGATATATTTGCACATTTTACATGTACCCATAAATTGCAACGAGTGCATAATAACGCCTTTTGATTACATTTAACAGACTTATTACATAAAACACAAGGGTGTAAGGTGACCATTTATATTATAATTTTAATATATTTATTACAATGGAGAAAAAGATAGTTATTATATTGTACAAACTGTGATTTCAACCAGCCTATTTTATATTCTAAAAAAACATTAACAACGGAAATGTGAATATTATGTGAATACATCAAATAAGGGAAACAGTTGGTCAAAAATGCGACAAAATATAAAATAAATTGAAACTATAAACAAGAATGGATAGTCTTTGTTAAATTAAGTAAGGTAAAACAGAATATCGTAAAAAGTTCAACGTTTCACGAGAAGTTGTACAGTTATGGCGTACATGTCAAAAATATGGAACAATAGTGGTATGGATATGCTTCTAACTTGTATGGTATGTCGCATTTACTGACGATTTCCGAGTTATGTTTTCAGATACTGTAACTTTTGAAGTTCAAATTCTCTTGTAAGTGAGAGTCTCGAACCATTTTTTCCTTTTACCTGGATCACACCATCCTGTGTCCATACTTTATCCACGAAGTCATAGTGGGCCTTCTTAATCTTCCAAAATAGGTTCGATTGTTTCCTAGTAAAATTTACATTTATGTAGATCATGCTCATATTTCCTTGGCGCTTCCTCAGCTTGCTCCTTGCCTGATATACTGCACTGCGGACATGATATGTTGCGAATTTCACAATTACATTCCTATGTTTCTTCTTGTTAGCATTATTACTGATGTCTGCTGGCAATTGGTTACCTTTCCGAGGGCCAAGGCGATGAGAGCGGTCGATGTCGCTGGCGTTTACGTTCACATCTAGTTCGTTACTACATATGTTGCGGATGATTTCGTCGGTGTTTTCATCTGATGTTTCGTCAATGCCTGAGAATCCTAGGCAATTTCGACGGGAATACTGCTCGCCGTCGTCGATCTTTCCTTCCAATTCGTCGATACGTTCATGAAGCTTCAAAATTTTCTCCTCGTTTTCTGACTTGTCAAAATTGATAGACTCTGTCAGGCGCTTACCAATAACTCCCTCGATTTCTGAAATCAAACTAGATTTCAGTAAAGATGACAGTTTCTTGATGACTATCTCCTCAGATAAAAGAGTGAGGAGAGCTTCTCGAAGAGCGTCAGTAAGCTCCATTTTCCCATCAGCGGTCATTTGTTTGCTATCTTGGGGTTGACTTATCTGACGAGCACTAGCAGCCAAAGGACTACAGTGTTGGGCTTTGCTTGCTCGGTGGGCCAGTGAATCTTTGGGGGTAGACTTCTTCTTACGTAACAATGAGGCGGTCAGACTTACCGCTGCCGGCGTTCGCGGGCTGTTGAAGTTAATATTCTCCGACGTCTGAGCTCGGTGTTTTGAGCGTGTATGATGTCTACCGGACATTTCCCACAGCCTATGTTCTCCTCCAAAAGTAGCACAAAGTAACGATATAGATGACAAGACCAATATAATTTCTTTCGAATGATTTAAAGTCAACAAGTTAGCAATCAAATTGCAGAAAAGTCCACATTTTCGACTTTATACGAGCTTTATCCGGAGCGAGAGATTACACACGTCCATTCATGATTAACATGATTTAATGATAATTTCCATGATATCCACTGAAAATGTGCACGAAAGCTTCCAATTTCACTTTGAAAAATGCAAAAGCACCCCATAAACAAGCTTAGCTGCTTCAATCGCTCCCTTATCCTTTAGTTTCTTCTTTAAAAAATGTATGCGACTTCCCCCATGCCATATAACGTCACAAATCAAATAATTAACATATTAATTACTTTTTCATTCTTTGATGGATTTTCCTCAAAACTTCGGCAATATATTTTTTTAATTATTTCTTCTGCTATTTTTGCAATAAACTTCTGGTCAAGGATAACTTCTCCTTTAATTTGTTAATAAATATGTTACGTTTATTCCTTGAAATGCCGAGCGCGTAAAAGCTGTTTGAGCTACAGCCAGGGTAATAATATTCAAGTCGTTTGGAAGCGCAGCGCATAGAGACCTTATTCATAATTTTGTATGCGCTATACAAGAACTGACTATTATTAATATTGTGTTTTCTAAATTGTCAATCGATCTCATAGCATCCATCTAATTCCTTATTATCTTGCAGCAATTTTTTTTTTATAATTTGCAATGTAAATAGTATATTTTATGTACACATAGGTTAAATATACAGTGTTTACTATGTATTCATTCAACTTTATTGAAAATAATAAAAATCACTTTACTGGGGGTATTGTTTCAAAAGAAGTACATGTATAACGACTGCTGAGTTACATTACACTTGTGCGTATCCATTTTCCTTAGAGGAATGGAAATGAAGAGAAGGGTGGAAATGATGAGAGGGACAGAAGTGATGAGAGGGGTATAGAGATGATGAGAGGAGGGATGGAGATGAGAAGATGGAGATGTTGAGAGGAAGGATGGAGATGTTTATTGGATCGGGATGTCGATGATGAGAGGTGTATTGAGATAAGAGCAGTGATGGAGATAAAAGGCGAATGGAGACGATTAGACGGATGGTCATCATCACTACTGTCGTCGCTGTCACCGACATCATTACCAAACCATCGCAAACATCATCATCACCATTATCACCAATATAATCATCACCACCATTATGACCACCACCATCTTTATCATCACCATCCTCATCATCACCATCATCGATATCACCACCAACATAATCTTCACAACCATTATGACCACCACCATTCTCATCATCACCTTCATCGATATCATCACCACCAACTTCATCATCACCAAGTGAATCATCACCATCACCACCAAAGTCATCTTGATCATCTTTACGATTATTTCATCCATATCAGAAAAAACAAAAGTATACATATATTGTATCTTTTCTGTATATCTTATATTTGCATGAAACCAACCTGCACCTTGGAAGATCGCACCAGGAAATTACATCAAGATAACACGCACTGTGAAATGAACATAGTCAAAGTTTGAATTGTTATATTGCCACGTTGTTGTTGTTGTATTACAAAACAATAGTGGCCCAAACAGTGGCGTAACTACGGGGGGGCATGGGGGGGCACGTGCCCCCCCCCCCCCAATCGGCTGGCCAAAAAAAAAAAAAAAACGGGGAAAAGGAGAAAAAGAGGGAGAAAGGGAAAGAAACGTAGTGGGAAAGAAGAAATTTTTGTTAATTATAATGTTATATTATATTATGATTATCTTATGTTATATTACATAAATAAATTATAACTTTATGAAAAATAATTTGCACAGGGCCTATAGTCTTCATTGTTCCTGGTGCTCGCATTGTCTGTTTAACAATATATATAATCTTCTTGTACTAAAACCTCCCGTTTTCAAGTCAATATACAACAAATATATTTTCTTAGACTTCGAATTATTATTGTTTTATGTAGTGACATATACTTTTTTTTTCATGACTACTTAAAGTGATTGCCCGATTTTAAGGTCTTAATATAAACCATTTCCTGTCCGTACTTACGTTCGCATTCGTGGATTGGTGAGATATGTCTGTTCTTCATGAATTTTCTAAAATCAGTCCTTAAAATGTCCCTTTTTCTGATCTGAATGTAAAAAATTTCAGCTTGCGCTTCGCGCTCGCATCATTTGGTTAGTGAAATACGCATGGTCTTCGTGAGTTCCTAAAAGCAGGCCTTAGAATGCCCCTCTTCATGTCTGAATTTCCTAAATTTTCAGCTCGCGCTTCGCGCTCGCAATATTTGATTAGTGAGATGCGTATGTTAATCATGATAACAATGACTACAAAAAGTGATTCATGTGTTTAGATGTAATTCTAACAAAATCAGCATTCGCTTGGCACTCGCATTAGATGACTATGGTGAGATATATGTACTCTTAATGGAATCCTTTAAAAAAATAAATAGTCCTTATCCCTCTTTTGGGTCAATATATACAAAAATTTCAGCTCGCGCTTCGCGCTCGCATCATCTGGTTAGTGAACTACGTATGATCTACGTGAATTCCTACAAACAAGCCTTGAAATATCCCTCTTCAGGTCTGACTTTCCTAAAAGATCTATAGAGGAACAGGTCCATGCAGAGATGCTTAAAAAAGGGAAAAGAGAGATTTACAGACAGAACAGAAGAAAAAAAAAGGAGGGGCAAAGGGAAAAGTGATGGGAAAAAGAAAACATCTTTTTGAGGGGGTGGGGGAGGAAGGAGCAAGGGCCCACTAGACCAACTAGATTCGCTTCTCTATCTTTAATTCTGTTCTTTCTATTCTCCAATCTTTCTGTTATTTTCTTCCTTCTTCTTCCCTCTCTTTCTCCCCCTTTTCTTCTCCTCAACTTTCTCTTCTATCTCTTTCTCTTTTTTTAGGGAGGGGGGCCCCTCCGACCCATATATTTCTTATATGAAGAGTTTAGTTGCAAAAGGGGTTAGGTCCACTTTGGACCATTCCGAGAATAAACATGTTTTTATTATCACTTATTGCAATATTCTTATGAGAAACTTAATTGTCATGATGTACTACCCTATCATGTGAACATACAATTGGGTATAAAAGAAATCTACCTGTCTTCAATTTGTTAAAATATATTTCTTTAAAAATTATCGTTGTGGACCTAAACCCTTTAGCAAGTAAACTGAAATGAATCCAATCTCTTTTGATTAAAAAAGTGATTATTCTTTGGCACTTTCATTCACATGTTCATTTAAATTTCCAATTGTCTTTGCTATCATCAGAGTTACTAAAAATGTAGAGGTTTAGATACAGAAAATAATTAAATTTATGAAAAATTGACCTAACCCCTTTTGACAAATGAGTTCTTCAAAAGAGTTTAGTTGCAAAAGGGGTTAGGTCCACTCCAATAAAATCATTTTTTTAATTCTCCCATATTGCAATATTCTTACGCGAAACTGAATTTCCATGATACCCTACCATGAGAACATAAAATTGGGTATAAGAGAAATCTACCTGTCTTCATATTTTTAAAGATAATCTTTTCCTTAAAAAATATGTGTGGACCTAACCCCTTTAAACAGCCAAACTGAAATGGACCTAACCCCTTTTGAAAAAATGTGATTTTTTTCTTTGCCATTTTAGTTCACTTTTTAATAGGAATTTCAACTTTTAGAGCTACTAAAAATGTATACATTAAGACATAAAAATCAAATTTGATGAAAATGGACCTAACCCCTTTTGCAAGTGAGCTCTTCATATATAAGTAGAATTGTAAGAGCAATTACATTCATTTTATTTATGTCAGAGTGCCCCTGAATTAGTTAACTACTTTTCCCTCTGCCTTGAATTCTTGTTATCCATTTGAAAGGAGCTGCACTTGGTCTTACTAATTGATATGCAAATCAACTCCACCACTTTACTGTAGGTTGAGTGCACAGTTTGTATAGTCAGTGGGGTGTGGAGCTATGTTAGGTGAGTTGCAAAGGTCTATACAAAAAGCTGGGACCATTTATGATTTTTACAGAGGGAACACGCAGACCCTCACTGAGAAATATTTTTTCTACTTGTATTTTGCCAGCTTCAGGCTATTTACTGGCAGTTGGTTATTATTTCTACATTCCAGAAATCAAGTGTAAGTCTGTGATATTTCTATCTTTGTTTTGAGGCAATTAATTTGTTCTGAAAGGTGACATTTTAAAATAGATGAGAGAATGTTGGCTTTGCAGTAACATCAAATTAACAATCCATTCATTGGTATTTATGAAGGTTTTCTGATCATTGATCCCAAAGGATATTAAGACGTGATAGATTACCACTAATGATAAATTTGTGTATGCTTTTAGCATAATTTAATGTGATCTACAATTTTAATAGGAACTCAAGTTGTATAGCAAGTTTTGTCAAGAAGTTTAATATAATTTTCAGGTGGCTCCTATTTCATGGAAAGACAGATCCACGCCCGATTCCATGTCATTCATCCTGAAGGGGGCGCTATATTCACGCTATTTATTCTGAGTAAACTACTCTATGTGATCGTGATCTCGGATCTGCTTTGTGACCCCAATCTGAGTGAGGGGGATAGGTGATACGAGCGTTCCATTCTGCGAAACATGGATTCATAGACAGTCCATCGATGACGTTTAAATGATCAACCATAACGACTATCAACTTTTGTTCGATGTCAGTAAGTCTTTTCACTGGTAAGCGGATTAGTCGTTTTCAAGGAACATCTATATGCGCTACATTTTTGTTTACTCACTACTGAACTTTACTCGATGAGCATCGTTCTGATTCCGAAATCGCATATGCCAAAGACAATGATTGAACTGGACTAAAACAAGCTATTTCCACCTGAAATAATTGTATATGAGCTCAAAGGACATGCCGGTCTGGTTTTGATAGTAATAATCCTTTTCCAAATTTAATAACACATTAAAGTGTAATCTGTCATGTATACTCTAGGAGTTTAAGTCTTTGTATTTCATGTTCATTTCACCTGTGGTTATGAATGATGTACTTCGACCAGAGTTAAAGGAATTTAAAAAGAAGAAGAGTGATTGAATGTAAACCTTGAAAAGGTGATAGTTTGAATATTCTGTTAATAAAGCTAAACTTAAATTTAAAGTAGTCGTTCTGTTTTTAATTATTCTGTGTACAAGCTTTTACCTGACAATTTAGTTATTTTCTCTTTAAGGATATTCCTAGCATAGAATGATTAAGAATATTCTAGAATGTCTCAGTAAGGCTCTATGGTAAGGCTTTGTTAGGCATGGCTATACCTTTGCTTTACAATAGACATGATAGACTCGGAGTGACAGTGAAAAGAACAATAGGATTAGCTATGTTGTTAATTTACTGAGGTCATTCAAGAGTCTTAAAAAATTAGACTGCTCTAGATATTGGCAGAATGTTCTTTTTGTAGACAATACTAGAAGCTTCCAGAATAGTGAATAATTTGTATATAAGCTGGCAGTTTCTTCAAGGACATCATCGTATCAGATCAGAACTCACTCACACTAGTACGAGGTTAGTACGCTATAGTAACCTCGTACACCGTACCGCTTTTGACCCTGAATTTCTAAGTAGTCGGCAAACATCGCTTCATTGCAGAAGTAATATTTGCCCAAACTCCTTCTCGCTACTCATCGGGGCTCTTTCCGATAAGTAGCAATACAATCAGAATGTTAAAATTGAATTTGAAAATCGAAATCGTACAAAAAGGAGTAAATTCGCTTACCTCGGCCTGGATAGTGACTTCGCATGTCTCTTCTACGGAAATACAAGGAAGCCCGTTGGTGGCGGTAATAAATTTCACAACCTTGATTCAGCTCCTCGGTAATTTTGTAACTGTGTCTAAATTCTTTGAATGCGCAATTCTTATGATTACTTGACTAATTATGGGCACCAATAAATGAAATGCCTTCAAAAACATAATTCAAGATTATTATTGGCGATGATAAATCATTTTTTGGAAATAATTTAAAACGATGACTAATTAAAAAAAAAAAAAAAAAAATCTACGTACCTGGAACGAAACCAGCAGTACGATCTTTAACGAACGTCAATAGTACGGTCTACCGAAGTCTATACAATGAAAAGATTGGACACTTCACGGATTTTGCGTAATGCTTTGCGTCGATTTGCGTGTAAAATAGTTTAGGTGCCTAGTGTTTCCCTTGTCGTGTCTTTGATATGAATATAAATCGCGCGCCCTCTTTAGGCCAAAATTGATGTTATCGCGGATCTTCGATAGGCAGCGACGTCAAGAGCAAGAAAAGATGAGGAACAGACGAAAACTGAGTGCTCAAATAAGTCACCAATTGGACTTCATATCGATCGGTAAGTGAAATTGAACAAATTAATTAGTTTCAAAATTTCGTAACAATCATGTATTTTTGTGCAATCGCATGAAAGTGTTTTATCTGGACTCCAGGAATCTCACAATTCTGTGGAAGGATCAGCTCATAGAGAGAGTTGCATGCGTCGTGCCTTGATTTTACCGTGCACGGCGGCAGTAATGCACCCATGGGTGATCAGAACTGAGAGTTTTACGCCATACTTTATGTCAGAGCATAGTTTATTTCCAACTGGAATACAACATTTATCTTCTGTGGAATTATTTGCACGCCATCAATGAACTGTTTGTAGTTACTTCGAGAGAAGAATTATCAGTTCTCATCGAGATCATCAACCTGTTTTAATGAAATTGACTGTTTAAGGGGAATCCAGCCTTGGCCATAAAATGTTGTGTTGGGAAGGAGAAAAAATAAATTAAACAGAATGGCCAAAGTTTGAAATAAATCGGACAAGCAATAAGAAAGTTATAGCTGCTTTAAAAATTGAGATTACTAGTAGTATGTAAATTTCAAATTGGCAACTGGGTAAGTTAATTTTGACAAGGGGCAAGACAACTTTCCCCATAGGCCATGTACTTTATTATCAGGGATTTGTGGTTTTCTCCTTAGTACCCATTCCCCTGGGGCAGTAATCTAAATATAATCCAGGTAGTATATTGTTTTATGTCCTCATGAAATAAAAATATTATTTGAAATAAAACTTTTGGGAAAAATGACATTTAGCCATAATATGTATTGGAGTACATGGACGAGTAGTCCTTGCCTTACATCACTATGACATCCCATATGCGGCCACTTTGAAGTCTCCATGGGTATATAGTCTGGTCTGTTAGCGAAATTATGTGGACACGGTGGACAAAAGCGTGATTTTTCTCCAGACCTTTGTTTATGTATAAGAATTAAGAATGGGGTATGCTCCAAAAAATCTGGCTGCAGGAACAGTGAAAAAATGGGTGAAAATGTCCGAATTTATGAGTCTAGATTTGTCTGATATATAGACCAGCGCTAGTGCAAAACTCAATAGCAGTGCATTATTTTGCATTGGATTAGTTCTTGAATTCAGACCATTTTTGAACAGATCTTCTGTTTGTCCTCGCATCTCAATGCACCAAATATCTGAATGCAGATGCTAACCAAGCCGAAGGGTGGCGGTGGAGGGGGTTGAATGTTGGTGTGTATGTACATGCACACCAACCCCATGTCTTGGGGTAAAGATGTGCAAGACACATTTTTCGCATGTGTTGGAAATTATGTTGCCATGGTAACAGTGTATTATGGCAAAATAAGGTAAAAATCTTGTAGTTTGAAACTACTTCCTCTGTTTTAACCGATTCTCATGAAATTTGGCACACACATAGGTCTTGAGGTGAAGATGTCTAAGGCACACTTTTGTGTGTCTTTCAGAAATCTTGTTGCCATGGTAACAACATATTATATGGTGAAAATTGGGAAAAAAACTTACAATTCAAACTGCTTCATCAGTTTTCAATCAATTGTCATGAAATTTGGCACACACATTGGTATTGAAGTAAAGATGTACAAGGCACTTTTTGTGTGTGTTTCAGAAATTTTGTTGCCATGGTAACAACATATTATATGGCAAAATTTAGGTTTTGAACCAATTTTCGTGAAATTTGGCTTACACATTGGCCTTGGGGTATAGAACCTTTTTTTTTTTGCATTTGTCAGAAAGTGCATTGCCAGGGTAGCCACATATGATAGCCAGAAATGCAGGAAAACTCATTGTGGATCAAACTACTTCCCCTGTTTTTAGTCAGTGCTCATAAAAGTTGGAAGAAATATTCATCTTGGGGTAAAGATTTATATTAAATTATAAATGTCTTCTGTGCATTAAAATGTTCACGCCAGAGTGTGGGGGTATTAATCACCTTCATTAATATTTCTAGGTTTTGGGGGGGAGGGGCGGGATTGGTCCTTAAAATCTGACATCAAAATAAAGTAGGTCAAAGGCGGTGGCCATTAGAAACATAAAAATGATAAACACTCTTAAAAAACGCATCCCCTCAAGGCATGGGCTGGAGGTACACTGGGTGAATGTGAAACCTTCCGCTGAGGCAGAGGAGTTCCAACACTGGCAAGCAAAACGAAATGTGCACCCCTTCTACTTTCAACAGCTGATTTTCCAAACCTTAGTTCCACCTCCCCCAAGATGTTCACCCCTCCCCATACCACTTGTAGTTCTACCTCCCCATGCTCAAACCAGTCTACATCTTTGCCCCTCAAGGGTCTTTGCATTTTTAAAGCTAGACATTACTCTTATTTTTGTGCGGGGGGGGGGGGTCTTTAGAAAATGACCTCATAAAAGTTAAAGGATTATGACTAGGAACTTAATCCCCCCCCCCGAAAAAATAGGGGGCTGATTATTTTTTTAGCAGAAAATGCCCCCCCCCCCCTAAAAGGTAAGAAGAGTCCTTTGCACTTCAGACCATTCATTTGAAGTTTAATGCATTCTGATTTGATAAAAAATTGTTTACAGTACCCAATTAACCATTGTTTATTTATATTCTCCTACTCAGTCTTTTATTCATATTCATATTCCGTTCCTACTCTTTTTTTTTAACTTTCAAATCCCTCTTGATTTTGAGCTTCACCATACCATCTCCTTCTGTTTCCTCTCTCTCTCCAAGTATATTTTTCTGACATATTTCAAAGTGTACCTTGAATCATGCAACTAATTATAGAAATTTAAGTATATACAAAAATCTCTGCACTTGTTATAGAAATTCACTTGCAAATCCATGACTCAATAACATACCATATCAAAAATATATATATGTGCACAATAGATTTTAGCCTTATATTTTCTTTCACTTCATTTTTCTAGTATATTTCTGTCACAGCCCCTGCTTTATACATCCTACATCTCCCATTGTCAAAAATGAATATGTTTCAGTAGCAAAATTGTTGGATGCAAACTCTGACTGTCATAAAAACAAGTGCAAATAATTTTCCATTGGAGTAAAGACAAACTTATAAGGGATATGACTACAATATAATTATATGTAGATAAACTTGTATTTCTCTACATATAATTATATTCTAGTCATATTCCTTTCAGATGGTGGTAACTGCAGGAATGGGAAAACTCAGTGATAAAACTGAAATTTTCACAGAGGATTTTCGTAAAATAACTACATCCATTTTTGTCAAGCAACAATTATTCCATTCTGAATGCTGCAACCTTGTTAATATGAATTTGAATTTGATGTACCTTTACCAAAATATAATATCATGACAGTAATTTCTTCAAAACTAGACATTGAATATTGCTAATAGTATCGACAGAGTGTAGCCAAAAATGATAATGAAGGGGAAAAAATGTCATGGTATTATATTTCGGTGTAGGTGTAAGCATTCAGAATGGAATAATTGTTGCTAGATAATAATGAATTAAAATAGCAAAGAAAAATATACTGAGAAAGGGAGGCAAAGAGGAGGGGGGGGAGAGGAAACAAAACAAGAAGGTATGGTAAAGCTCAAGAGTGCAAAAGGTGATGAAAGACAGTCAGAGTAGGAACTGAAATGAACAAAGACTGAGAAGATAAATAAACCATTGATTAATTGGACACCGGAAACATTTTTTTTTTCAAAGTAGAATGTTTTAGGCTTTAAATTGATATGCTGAAGTGTAAAGGATTTTTCACCCCCCCCCTTTTCTTTTTTTTTTTGGGGGGGGGGGTTAAGTTCCTAGTCGTAATAATTTCCATTTACTCTTTTCTGTGGCAATTTTCTAAAGCCGCCCCCCCCAAAAAAAAAATGGGAGGGTTTTTTTTTAAGAGTGTTTAAGTTCCTAATAGTCATGGACTTTAACCTTCTATATTTTTATGTTGTCAGTTTTTAAGGACCTTCTCCTCCGCCCCCCCCCCTCCCCCCCCCCCCCCAATTGAAGGTGATTAATACCCTTCGCTATTATATGACGTTATAAAGGAAAATCCAACTCAAATAAACACTTGTTTTTAGAGGAAAATTAAAAATCAGACAAGTTTTTATGTCAAAGTTTAAACAATATCGGACAAACCATAAGAAAGTTGTGAATATATAAAAGTTGTAAACATTGGTAATCACTATACCCATGAAGACTTCAAATTGACCGCATATGTGATGTCATAGTGATGTAAGGCAAGGACCACTCTTCCATGTACTGGAATAATTAATTGGCTAAAGTTTCTATTTTCAAAAGTTTTACTTCAATTATATCTTTCTTTCATGAGGACATAAAACACTATACTACCGGGTTTATATTACGGCCCCAATGGAATAGGAATTTAGGAGAAAATCAAAAATCCTAATAATTAAGTACAAGTCTTATGGGAAAGTTTTCCTTGCGGCTTCATCCCTTGTCATAATTTACTTACCCAGTTGCCAATTTGAATTATACATACTAGTAGCCTTAGGGATCTTAATTTTAAACCAGCCATAACTTTATTTAGCTTGTCCGATTTCTTTCAAACTTTCACCATTCTTATTTTTCTCCCCATGCACATAACATTATGACCAAGGCTGGATTCCCTTTTAACACTGAATATGAATCTTTACCCAAAATGAATATTTGTGTCAACTTTTATCAGCACAGGCTGAAAACTGAGAAGTAGATTGATCCACAATGAGTTTTCCCCATATTTCTGGCTATATGTGGTTACCAAGGCAATGTACTCTCTGACAAATGCAAAAAAGGATTCTTGCACCTCTTTACCTCAAGGCCAATGTGTGAGCCATAATTATTTCATGAGAATTGGTTCAAAACTGATGAAGTAGTTCAAATTGCAAGGTTTTTACCTAAATTTTGCCATATAATATGTTGTTTCCATGGCAACACAATTTCTGAAACACACAAAAAGTGCCTTGTACATCTTTACTTCAATACCAATGTGTGTGCCAAATTTCATGACAATTGATTGAAAACTGATGAAGCAGTTTGAATTGTAAGTTTTTTTTCCCAATTTTCACCATATGATATGTTGTTACCATAGCAACAAGATTTCTGAAAGACACACAAATATGTGTCTTAGACATCTTCACCTCAAGACCAATGTGTGTGCCAAATTTCATGAGAATCGGATGAAAACAGAGGAAGTAGTTCTAACAGCAAGATTTTTACCTTATTTTTGCAATGATAAACTGTTACCATGGCAACACAATTTCCAACACATGCAAAAAATATGTATCGCACATCCTTACCCCGAGACCAAAATATGTACATACACACCAACATTCAACCCCCTCCACCGTCACCCTTCGGCTTGTTAAGCATCTGCTTTCAGATATTTGGTGCATTGAGATGAGAGGACAAACAGAAGATCTGTTCAAAAATGGTCTGAATTCAAGAACTAATCCAATGCAAAATAATGCACTGCTATTGAGTTTTGCACTAGCGCTAGTCTATATATCAGACAAATCTAGACTCATAAATTCGGACATTTTCACCCATTTTTTTCACTGTTCCTGCAGCCAGGTTTTTTGGAGCATACCCCATTCTTAATTCTTATACTTAAACAAGGGTCTGGAGAAAAAATCATGCTTTTGTCCACCGTGTCCACAAGTAGGGCATTTTTTACGCTAACAGACTGGACTAATAGTGATTACCAATATTTACAACTTAAAAAAAATCATAAATTTATTGTTGTTTGTCCAATATTGTTCAAATTTTCACCTATCAATTTGTCTGATTTTTCTTCTTCCTATAAAAACAAGTTTTTATTTGGGTTGGATTCCCTTTAATCATCATCAACATCGTCTTCACGGACATTTCAACTCGTTACAGTGACTCTTATGTTCTTCATCATGCTCCAATGTCAGTTTCACCATCGCCATCATTGTGAACTTTAATTTACGGAATCTTTGCCAACCAACTTGGATTTTACTGGATCTAATATCATAACCTTGGATTGCACATCTAAATCTTCAAGACATATAAGATGTTTTGTTTTTATTTTGTTGATTGATCTACATGTATTTCCTGTAATAAAAAAAAGGAAATCAAATTTAAAACTAAATTTTCATTGTTATTTGTTGCAGTATCGTAACACTCTCTCTTTCTCTCTATCTCTTAGGGGGGTCCCTCTGACCCATATATTTATCCATCTTCTTTTTCTTCTCTATATCCCCTTTTTCCTGTTCCATCTTTTTCTACTTCTTTCTGTCTTTCTCTCTTTCTTAAGTGTCCCTTGTTGAATTGAGAATTAGATCAAATTGGAAAAACTGATCATCTTAAAACATATTGGTCAGCAACCAATATGTTGGTTAATGAACTGATTAATAAGTAGACGAAAAGGTAACTAGATGATAATTATATTACAAAACAAACAATGATTGAAGGAAAGGACGTATGAATGCGAAGAAACTAAAACTGAGGGAGCGATTGAAGCGGCCGAGTTATTTCTCTTTCTTAAGTGTCCCTTATTGAACTGAGAATTAGATCAAATTGGGAAAAAAAATGATTATCCTACAACATATTGGTCAGTAACCAATTAAAAAAATGATGATAAGCCCCCAATTAAAACGTATTATTCCTCGGCTCGGCATGCCCACACAGCTACACCACGAACATTATTTTTAGCAATTAGGGCGCCCGAGCAAATTCGCCCCGATCCCCTATCCATGTAAAATATTATTCCGCGACTGAATTATCAACACCACAAAGTCAAAGAAATTGAAGCATATATTACAACTTAAAACAATACGCTCTACACCAGGAAAAATTAGCATCAAAAGCTCTTTGACTGCACACGCCCACTTCTATTAGCGATATTCGGGCTGAAGCGCCCCGGCAACAAGAGGGCCCGAGCTGCATGGTATTGCCATGAAAAGCACCGAACAATTCATCGGTTGATTGCTACCTACCATCAGAGAGAAAAGGTGAAAAACTTGAACAAAATGGTGCATGTACACCGAATATAATAGTTAAGAAGAAATGGAGTAAGAGGAATACAAAAAGTCTCTCCTCTGCGACAAAAGTGGTAATTTGAAGAGATATCACAAAATGAAGTCATTTCTTGAGCGGGGGACTCGAACCGCCCAAGCAAGCAAAACAAATTCACGACGAAATTGGCGACGTCGTTAATTTCGTCTAGACCAATTCGCTACGAATTTTGTCGTCAATATTCGCGATTTGGATCTTTTTGTGATGTCCCTTCAGGTCCACAATACTGGTGTTAAGTTGTTGTTGGGATATACTGCACTTTTGCTTTCAACCAGGCTTAAATGAAGAAAATGTAATGCAATATGTACATTATATTAACATTTATTAGAGATGATTTTAACTTGTTAATGACGAATATATGAGAAAGTCTGATCGTGACTTTACTCTGCAGTATAAAATATAAACTTTTCTGTAGCTCTGTCTCTAATCTGTATGCATGCTGGAACAATCCCTAAAAGTAATGTAAACTCAAATTTCTATTCTGACTTGGGTTTAGAAGTGAACCCCTTTTATACTGGTCTGGTCAAGACTCTCTTCAACCAAACAGGTGTTGATCAAACTTGGACGCTTGACCAAAACCATCTGTACGTCATAACCTTACCCTGAATTTTGGGGAGTTTACGTTTTAGTGAGAACCAGGAATGCAGTGAATAGGAAACGTCAGAAGTTTAGCTGGAAGAAGAATGAGTAATACTGTCTTAAAAGAAAGTTTGAGTTGGTATTAAATGGTTTCCTGTTATACTTCCTGAATAAGTACTGAAATTATGATTAAAAAGCTCAATCAATATTGAATCCGCGGTTTTGCTCTTTCTTGGTTTTAGAGTAATTTAGCCGATAGACAACATTATGTGGTGTATAATAAGTTTCCTCAAACTTTGTTACCAATCCGATGCGGCGTTCTACAAGGATCGATATTAGGCCTGTTAGTTTTTTTGTACTTATATCAATGACTTAACCAATACAACTTCTCGCTTATCGTTGATATTATTTAGTCAGGTCCAGATTTTAAAATATGTGCTCAGAAAAAATGCTTTAGGCATTTTGTGTTAATGCTGATTTATCAATTGTTTTAAGGTAATCCAGAGGTGCTGAATCCAAAAATGTTGTTTGCCAAACTTGATTCCGACGTTTTTATCCTCAAATCGACAAAAATAAAATGGCAGCATTTTTAATGCAGTTTCCCATATCAAACGATTTTTATGGGTGATTGTATTTCAGAAATTGGAATCTATGCGCTATTTTTGATACCCAGGGTTGCAAAAATAATGTGTTCGATTGATTCGTCAGCCATCTTTGATTCCAAGATGGCTGCCATGATTCACAGCTGCTGATTGATAAATAATATGGCCAAATGTTTGATAATTTTGGGGCAATGCGAGCATATTCACATTGTGATATCTTTAACGTGTCCGCAATTTTCTCATCGCCTGCATAGCAGAAGCAAGACATGGACCTCGCTTTCCGAGGCGGCGATGACCATGGCGGCGGCCAAGTCAACATCAAATCTTAACCGAGGTTAAGCTTTTGAAATGTGATAACTTTTAGGGTATAGATGTCTATTTCATGAAACTTAGGCATGTTGGGATTAAACAAAGTCTATTGAGACAGGATATAGTTACAAAAGGTCGTCAAGGTTACCTGGAAATCCAACATAGCGTCCACAATGGCAGTCGTTGTACCATCAACTCCAAAAATAAAGTAAATCCTCAAAATAAAAAAAAATAAAAATCATCAAAAAGCTTTCGAGGTAAATAATGAATAAGGACATGTTTACAAGATAGTCGGTGAGTGTGTCAGAGAATCCAAGATGACCTTCCAAAATGGCGTCTATAATGGACGTCTGGACGTTGTATCTTTGAAATAGTCCAATTCATATAAAATCAACCTGGAAGAAATAACTTTGAGGACTATCGAGAATCAAATAAAACATATTAAAAAAATCATGGTTCCAAAGGGAAAAATTTAATTGGAAAAATTTCAAGGTTTATCAGTGGTGTACTTTTGCAAAAAATGATGCCTTGAAAAATAGTTATTTCTTAAAAATCTGGCTGCAAAGTGCAAATAATATCTACTTAGAAACATTACAGTGTCTTTCTCATGATTTCAAGGGTCAAATAATATATATGTAAAGAAGAATTACATGGATACACCGTTGTCCATTTTGTACCAAAAAAAATAGAAAACGCTCCAGAAATTACATTCGAATTGGCCACCATTGATACAAAAACGACAATACTTTGTATCCCATGCCATTAGTTTGGTGTCTCTGTTTTAAAGACTCGTGAAAATATGTTTTACATGATATCGTGACATAATTTGACGGTGGTGGAACAATAAGTAAACATCCGAAAAAAATAAAAACTAAGGTACACTTTCACCTAAAAATTTCCATAATTCACAGATAGGTATTTCAAGACACGTCATTTGTGGGCTTAGGACTATCCTATGGCTTCAAGATTAGGGGACAACAGTCATTTTTACGCAATTTTAGAAGTCACTTTGGACATTTTACGACGGAAAGAAAAACTGAACATCCTATTTATTTGTCCCGATTTATTATTTTAGCCTTCAAACCACACTAGTGTAGATTTTGTTCACCTAATTATGACTATGTTTAGGTGATGGAAGTCTTTTTAGACTCATTTTGAAAGCCATCTTTAAATAATAGGTAAAATGGACAGCTTCATACAATTGTAACTAATAAAAAAGTATTATTTAACCCTTGAAACCACAGTGTAGACACCAAAATCATATCTCCCAGATGGATACTAAATAGATTATATCAATTTTTAAGTATCAGCAGCCATTTTAGCCTCCTTAATTGGAAGCCATCTTGGATTTTTGGACATACTTGACCATTGATTGCCCTTGTAACTTATCCTATTGTATTACTTGACGATTTACACCAAGGTTTAGACAACATAATCATATACCCCTGGCGGATATCAAACAAACTATGTCAGTTTTTAGGTAGCAATAGCCATTTTAGAATCCAATTTTGGAAGCTTTTTTTTTTATTCTTGGATATGCTGGACCTCTGACTGTCCTTGTAACTTGTCCTATTTTATTACTTGACCCTTTAAACCATGGGTTAAACACCAAAATCATATACCCCAGGCTGATATTAAACAAACTCTGCCAGTTTTTCGGTAAGAACGGCCTATATAGACTCAATTTTTGGAAGCCATTATGGATTTTTGGACATACTGGAACCACTAACTGTCTAATACTTGACCCTTTAAACCATGAGTTATACTAAACAAATCATATTCTCCAGGCGGTTACTATAAACTATGTCGGTTTGTAATTAACGACAGACATTTTATACTCCATTTTTGCAAACCATCTGGGGTTTTTGGACATTGAGGACCATAGAATGTCATTGTTACTTGTCCCAACGTATTTCTTGACTCATTAAACCATGGGTTAGACACCAACATCATATCCCCAAGGCAGATATTAAACAAACTATGTCGGGTTTTAGGGTTTTTAGATAACAACAGCTATTTTAGACTTCATTTTTGAAAGCTATCTTGGAATTTTGGACATAGTGGACCGTTGACTGTCCTTGTAACTTATCCCGGTTTACTTCCTGACCCTTGAAAATCACAAATGAATAAAACCCAAATAAAAGACACTAAAATAGGTAATAGATGAATTTTGAAATTTTAGGCCATGGCAGCCATTGGAGTGCTTATGTTCACTCTTTCCTTTTATCCCCTACTCCATTGAATACATGTATGCACAGAAAAGGTGTCCAGGGTAGATAAAATGCCGGTTATTTTAATTTTCAGTTGATGGCGGCCATCTTAGACGCCAGTTTGAAAATAACCACTTTCCCGGATCCGGATTTTGGTGGATTTTTAGTATATTATTCCTGAGATCTAATAGTACCAAAAATCGTTGACAAACATTTTTGTTCCAAGTTTTGGGGGTCAGAATATAGTTTAAAAAAATATTAAAAAAAGTGTAGAATGGCGGCCATATTTTTTTTGCCAATTTGAGGATTTTAACATCAAAATCAAGGTTGGCAAACATCATATTTGGACTCAGCGCCCTCAAATTATGCTAAAACACTTCTCAATTCAGCATTAACACGATTTGCCTAAGGCAGTCTACTCTTCTCAAATCTGGACCTGACTAATTTGCAGACGACATTAACGCCTATTCCTCACATGATAACATAAATTCCTTGGTAATTGCACTCAATAATGAGTTACCAAAATTGTCTTTATGGTTCAAATGCAATAAATTGTCCTAAATATCCAAACTAATCGTAACGTTGAGCGCCTAACAAGAAGGGAGAAGGTCCCAATTTTGCAAGTCTTTGGTGTGACTCGACCGGGATCGATCCCACTCCCGATCGTTTATGAGGTGGCCTCTCTGACACTGACCCATCATTCCAAGATAGATCATCAAAACATTATTTTCGTTAAAATGGGGAAATTGTGAAACTTACCTCTTTGTTCCCTTCCACATCATCATAAAAGTTGGCATGTAAGATGAGAGGTGTCTTTGCCAGAGACAAGTACTTCTCTTTAAACGGCACGAAACACATCCTCTTTCCGCGGAAGAAGAAGTTCTTGATCCTGATCATAATCTTCGCCCACGAAAAATGATCCATCTTGAGTTTGAGTACGTCCTTAAAGATCTTGCAGCTGGGTATTCCAGACCTTGACAGTACTTTCCGTTCCTTAATAACTGCATCTGCAATTACATATTGGAAAATAATAAAATGGTTATGGAATATTTGATGGAAGGGCATGATATTTGCGAAAGAGAATCAATTACTAGATATCGTTTAAAGGGATAGTGAATTCGTTTTGATAACAATAAAACAAAAATGTTGGTGAGGGTTTGATGAAAATCCTTCAAAGGCCAACATAAATAACAATGTAAAATGTTGAAGTTATTATTTTGTGACGTAACAAACAGGGAGCTCCTTCAGATAATGTCGTGTGATAAATACTAAACAAAGACAAAGTCCCCCTATATCAAAATGTTGTAACTTTTGAACAGAATAATTTAGAGATAATACATTCTTGGCTGGTTCTTTTACACTCATTAGGTAGCTCGTGGGGGAAAAAAAGATTGATGGGTTGCGTCATGCATGATAAATCAAAGTTTGAATTAAAAGTGACCATTTTTGAAAGCCACGAGAGTCTTTTTTCAAGTTGTGTAATTACAAATTTGGGCGAAGGTTGTTGGTTGTTTGACAAAATGATGGATGATAAAAAACAGCATAGATTAGGTCATATTTGAAACTAAATTCGTTCCCATTATTCCTTTATAACCCCTCAAAGTGAGTCTGTGCCATAAGAAATGCCACCCCCCCCCTCCTTGATGCGTGCTCACTAATCCATAACTAAGCAAATCGATTTCATGTTTGCACAGAATCCTGCCCATAGGTTGATAAACATTACTGCCTAATGACATTGCTAAAGACAGTTTTGGAGAAAAAAAAGTTCCACCATATTGAATAAAGGTTCACTTATTATTAAACTTATGCACTCCCAATGTACACAATGTCATTATGAGAGTAAATCAAAATTTTAACAAAAGTGAAGTAAGGGTTTGTTTCATGGACGATATTGGTTACTTCTGCCAACAGGTTTTCTTTAATGAAACTTCGCACATGGTTTTACAGTAACACTCATGCGCACACACACAAAATCATTCGATAAGGCAAAGAATGAGGCCGTGGCCTTGAACCTTCTTCTCGTTTGCATAACTTTTGAATATTTTGTAGATAGTTAATCATTAGACATCGCGATTTTTATGAAAATCAAATGAAATTAATTATGCAAGATCTCGTCATCATCGTCATTTTTTCTGAGGGTTACAGACATAACGAAGTTAACATCTGGATGACACCTATAACCTCCATGATAGACAAAATAATAAAATAAGCCTTGCACGTTCAAGTTCTTACGTGGCGAGTATTCCCCCTCTCCTGAGTATAGGACTGCCTGTAAACTGGAGTACCGTGCTGCAACAGCGCAATGAGGTATTGTGTAAGTCACCGGCGACCTCAGAATTAAGTCATCAGGAGCTAAGCATTGTACACCAAAGCAGACTGACATCTCTTTTTTGGTGTCACCAAGATTAGGAGTATCGGTCAGGACACGAAGAGAGATTTCCTGTGGCTCTTTGATGTCGATTGCACCAGGAGGTATCTCAAGTGAAATCCCAAAGGATTCTAGCTGAAGTTTGCCCCCATCAGCTCCAACTCTCTTGCAGCACTCTTTCTTGGTTGTTTCGACATCTCCTTCATCAGGTACTGAAAATTATCAAAAATATTTCTATTGCACTACTTTATTGCAAAGCCTTAACTTCAAAATTGTAATAAATTATTGTCGCTCAACACTGCCATGACGGGGGACATTCTGAAATATCCATTGTAAATGATATCGTATTTGAACAAGAATTTTTTCTAACTTTGGCAATTTTTCAAACATCTATTTCCCAAATGGGTCAATGTGTTTTTTTCTTAATCAAATTATAAAAAGGTCTAGTTGAGTAACATGCTAGCATTACAAGGAAAAAATCCACAGTTATCTTTTGTCTTCCCTCTTTATCTTTCGTGCTGTAAACATCACAAATTCAAGTACGTCCAGAAATCCTCAATGACATGCAAACTAGTACACATGCTTCAATACCAAACAAATCCTTGTTGTGTACTACAAGACAATTTTTCCTAATTATTCTACTCCTATAAAACCTGATTCACGGGGCAGGCTTCCTTGGTTGACGTCAAATTCCTCTTCTTTTTCTTGCCATGATGTTTCTTCTTCTCTGCCTTCAGGGTTCTGTGAGCCTGTATATTCATGAAATTCAACCTTTTCCTGAACAAGTTCATCTGTATATAAAAAAACGATTAGTAATAAAAGGAACACTTCTTTCCTTACAACTAGTTACATATTATTTGTAAATTTCGTTTATTTCCGATATTCGTTAAGTACAGGTGATATTCATAAATCATTATATCTACATGTCTTTCAACAATGAATCGTCTATTCACGCATGGGAAGATATTAACGAAACATCGGAATCATGGTACTAATGAGGAAATATCAGAAAGTGTACGGGAGATAGTTTAGCCATCTCATTAAATATGCGTAATTTGCATGAGTAAATTTTTCCCAAAATGTCCACACTCTTAAAAACGTTGGGCAACATACGGTCCACACAACAATTGGTTAAAACTTTATCAAATTCTGAGTAGCTTTAAACCAATAATGTGTGCTTTTGGTGAAAACTACACAGTATTGGTTGAAAACTACCCAGAGTTGGATAATGTTTTAACCAATTGTTGTGTGGACCGTATGTTGCCCAACGTTTTTAAGAGTGCATGTCTGCAGAAGTAAATTCCTGATAACCCCATTATGTCTATTGTGAGATTTAACTTTTAGCGCCGTGGCCAAGTGGATTAGTCTCCGGACTTTGAAACAGAAGGTCGTGGGTTCAAATCCCAGCCATGGCGTAGTTTCCTTCAGCAAGGAAAGTTCATCCACAGTGTGCTGCACTCGACCCAGGTGAGCTAAAAGGGTACCGGCAGGAACTAATTCCTCAAAGAGCTGTGTGCACCTGAATAGGTAGCCTAGCTTAGCCGGGGTAATGATAATAGCAGGACCCGCCTGGAGAACATGTTTCGGAGCTGAAGTGGCTACCCTGGGTAAATACACCTTTATTACTATTATTATGATTACTAACTTTTTTCTTTCCATAATATAAAGCCTTGTAAATATAATTATTTTCCATAAAGGTAAGTTTGAATAAGTCACCATTTATCTGGTAATCATATTGAAGAACAGTCTCTGTCAACTCACCTATTAGAGAGGTTTTGAGTGGTTGAGAGGAGGCCTTATCCAACTTGAAAGGTATCCCTGCACCCTCCTGGGATTCTTCAGATGACTCCTGACTCGTCTGATTTTCTGTCACTTTGACATTAGGATACAACTCCGACAGCTTGTTCCTGTCAGATTCGGAAAGTGGGTTTTCTGAACCAACGAACCTGATTTCCCGCAGTGAACAAAGTTCCTTCGGACTTTGCGGGGACTTACTTTCAGACTGACCGAAATCAATCTTGCAACTGTAAAAGGTAAGGACGGTAACCTCTTTAAGGTCACTAGTTGTAAGATCAATTAAGTCAATTATGGGTACAGCCGCTGATGCACCTTTAATTTGCAACGAAGAATCTGAAGATGTTCTGGACCATTCAACACTCTTCATTACTACATCTCCTAGCTGTACACTTTCTACTTCGACAAACTTCAAACTACGACTCATCCTACGACTTACGTGTAGTAATTCTGTTGTGAATTGAAGTGCATAGTCAGACCAACGAGATTCAAGATGGATATCAGTCAGATTAGGTAATGTACATTCTTTAACGTCTTTGCTTGACTTGTCCCATTGGAGAGTTTCACGGCTTTTGATGAAGAGTGATTCTATGTTTTGACAGGCAGAAGAAAGGGAGAGGAAGATGGTCTCCAGAGAGACGAAGTCTCTTGATTTTCCGTTATACAAGTCTAATTTTACCTGTCTCCAGGAAGACAGTGGGGGATCGGAATGGTATTTTCGAGTTTTTGTAAAATATTGACTGTAACAAGATAGCTCAAGACTCTTTGCATTTGGAAAACAATCACTGAGAGTCGATAGGATTGGTTCATTCGGGTATACATACATGCGGCCGCCTATGCAAACGGTGAGGACTGATCTCATTGGAATGAAAGGTCTGGTGTCATGTGCAGGAATATGCAGATCTAACATACCACATTCAATGGTAATATGTTGCAATGCTTGGCACAATGGAACCAGTGCAGAGATAACTTCTTTGAATTCAAGTGATAATATGTGTTCAAATTTTAAACAAGTTTCACCGCCACCGATAGTCCAAGACACAGACACAGGTACTTCCTTTCCATATCTTATAAGAGAGATTTCGGCTGAAAAGAAATTCACAACATAGTATTTATCAGGAACACTCATTTGAGATAGGGTTTAATGAAGAAGTTTATGGTACCCACAGACGGGTAGACAGGGTACTATATAGAATACATTGAAACGTGTTACTAAGTTAATATGTAACAACCCTGCGACACAATTAGATTTAATTTTCATTCCAGCTGTGTGTCTAATTAAGCCGTTCGTAAATTATATAACTTTTTACGCAGGACTGGACCATGTTCTTGTGGGGCTAAATCATCTACAAAGGGATACATCATTTATCAAACGACCCCTAATTCATTTCTCTTGAAAGAATCTCTTATTCTATCTTTGCTATATTTAAGACCCGCATGGTCAAAATACACAGTCACTCTAGAATGTTCCACTAAAATAGTGGAATGGTATATTCATTTGCATTCTGCTCAGGGTTTCAATTCAATACACGGCTAATATGATAATCCATGGGAGAATTTTCATTTTTTAGGCTTATGTATATTTTAACCACATGACCTTCTATGATGATCATACATACATTTAAGAAAAGAAAATCCATTAATAGGACAACTCTTTTTTATAATCTTTTCCCCTCCACAGTGACTTTATTGGCAATCAATAATCAAGAGATACAGAGTACAACCGTGCATGTTGCAACAGCGCAATGAGGTATTGTGTAAGTCACCCAAGTCACCGGTAACCTAACGACTAAGTCACCATGAGCTAAGCACTGTACACCAAAGCAGACTGACATGGCGTCACTAAAGATAAGGAGTATCCGTCCGGACACGAAGAGTACAGAGGACAACTCTTGATTTACACAATGAAGCTAGACGTACATCATTGGTACATGGTTGGGCTGTATAACATATTGCATGATTTTCTCTTACTTTGAATCCAGTCTAATATTAATCCACTTACCAGTATTTTTTTCAAGCTTTAGTCCGGAAAATCGATACCGATGCCAGAAATACCTATCAGTTAAATGCAGTCTCCGTGTGCCGAGAAGGACGCTGTTTAACTTTCTTGGCTGTTTATAGTGTATATAGAAATTAATTCAAATCACTAGAAAAAGAAATTCTTACTATCGAAACTATTACTGGCACAAACATATGGCCCAAAACGAATCCCCATAAAAAAAGAAAAAGAATACACTCTCTATGTCTTAATACCAGCAATATCAAGTAGATATACAAAGCTAGCAGCAACAGAAAAAAAGCCCATCAACTGCGTTATTTGACTTAGATTTGTTTAACCTGATAATAGCTTTAGATTTTACATCGGTAACCACCTATTTTTTAAAACTTTTCTACCATTGGACTTTGCCTGACATATTGTTATGATCATTATGCTGCACTTTAAATTCTGAGCGCCAAGCACAAAGGGTGAAGGTATCATTCGTTTCGGTTTCAGTCAGTTGAAGATTAACCCACTTGATTAACCCACTCGTGTTCTTGCGTCGTCGGTAAGGTGAGCACTCTAGCATTGTGCCCTCATGCCCATAGTGACCGGGTCAAGCCAAGCACTACTTTCTATTTCCCCATTGACTCGTGAGTTAAAAATGAAATGTGAAAAATCACCAAAAATAACTGTTTATGACACCATCAAACCTTTATCATTTTGTAGCTCACCTACCGGGCTCACCTAATATCTTTCAAATGCTAAGAATATTATATGGTGTGTTTATGCATATTTTCGCGTTTCGTGGGTTGAAAACCCGGACTACATGCAACGCTGGTTGCAGTCAGTGTTTATTTGGTTTCTTTGGCCACTAATAAAATTCGCATAAAATCTACCAGGGACAAATTACTGGTCCGAACTGATCCAGTAGTGATATTTTTTATGCACGTATAAAACAAATGTTCAGATATGCATCGTTGATTTTGTATAAATATTTTTCTAACCATTACGACAACTTTGGTACAGGTCTAGGAAAACATCTATATTGTAATGATTGGTTCATGTGAATGAAACTACATGTATAATTTCTTTAGGAACTAATACTTAAACTTCTTTTGAGAAAATGAATTAAGGTTTTATTCTTTAAAAAGCATATATTTTGTACTCCGAATGTGTTAATGCGTTTTCATGGTTTGAATAAAAGGAAATGTAATCAAGTATCACTAATATCAAACGTACAAACTTGAATTTTATCGATGACTCGCCTCGCAGTTTTACTTCTGTCAGCTCTTTTACCTGAAAATTAAATTAAAAATACATGAATAAATACATATACAAAAACTGTGACAATATAGACTACAGATAAAATTCTGGCCATAATTCAGTTTTCGTATCAGTGTTTTTTTCCCTTCCATTTACAATAAGGGCTAACTCGGCTTTAGAGGCTCGAATTAGGCTAAAAATCTTTTGAAAAATCGTTCAAGGTGAGACTGGAACAATTTTTTTTTTTTAAACCACGCAGAAGTATTTACCGATGCATGGCTGGCATACCTCGGTAATTACTTATGCATGGCCACGATTCTGTCAGGATACATTTACGTTCTTTATTGTTCCTGTATTTTTATTTATATGTTATGACTATTTATCTAGTGTGTGTATTTGGGCTTCCTGTCGATGGTAAGATAAGATTTTATCACGCTCTTTCAAACCCCGATGGTGAGTATGAAAGCCTCAACATGAACACATTTACAATAATGAATATGCGTAGAAAAATGAACATATTTACAATGATGAATATACATTTTCTAAAATAAAAGAACATAATGCAAAATGATAAAACAACAACAGCAAAACCTATTATAAAGTAATATATTGTTCTGTTTAACACAATTACATTGTAAAACACACTTATTAAAAAGCCATTTATCAACATTTGTTTTTGTCATATGACACCTTTTATTCAAACTAAACAACCTACTTAATTAGTAAGCACAAGGTCTTATAGAATATTATTTGGGTATGTACAGTACACCTGTCTTTCTTTACTAAAGAAAGAACACTCAAATAAGTAATGAAACTTGCCTCCAACTTCCTTCAGAGAGCATAATGTACATAAATCATCATTCACTGATTCTCGAGAAAAAACGATTGTTACTGACGGGCAACCTAAGAAAACTACATCGAAATTTACACAATGTAGTTGCATCAGAGTCACTTAAAATTAGGAAATATGTCTCAAAACCCTATTCTCTTTTCATCTTATAATTTGAACGACTACAATTTGACCATATTGCTGCATGCCAAACTTGTTCGGACATATCCTTCAAACGCAACTTCAAGGCTCTTAGAAACCAATCAGTCCCAATCCCTTCCCTTATATTACCAAAACCTGCTTTCTGTAGTACATCTTCAATATTAATGCAACTCATTCATTTTTACGTGAACTACATAGTTGGATCTTGGTGCATATTAAAAACCGAGCTAAAAACAAGAAATAGTACTTGTCCTCCACACCCGTCATAATTCTGAACCAAAATCCAACCATTCTACAATTAATATGACTTAATGAAGTGGAGCGCCCATTTTCTCCATTATGCCATGTGAATTTTGATATTTACCCGTAAAATTGTTATCACAAATTTTCTGTTAAAATTTTCAGTCTTAGCAATATCTTCATAGCCCCATACTTCACACCCATAATTATGTCATTATTGGTAAAATCATTCTATCAAATAATTCACACTGTGTATCAATGGACAGTTGGAATCTTTCTGCTTTTGCTAAAATTGTTCAAAGTTTTCATTGTCTGGGATACCTTTTTTTCTCTCTAAATTTGAAAGTACCATTATACTCTAATCTAACTCATAAACAGATAAAATCATCCAAAATCTCCAAACACCACCACTCAAGTCGAAAATTGGTCTCTAACGATCTTAAACTTGCTAGTATGTACCGTTAATTGCCACTTATGGCAATAATCATTAACTGCATTCAAAGCAGGCTGGAGCTGGTCGGGACTTTCAGCTAATAAATGGCAACAAACAATGACGGAGATAGATTTCTCCTTGTCTTACGCCAGTGTTGCAAGTAAAATACTCATATCCCATAACATTTACAATTGACTTTGCATGCTGGTATATGTTCTCAATCACATTTAAAATTTTACCACTTTCTCCGTTCTTCAACAGTTTTTGCCATAATTTGTACCTGTCTATAAAATCAAAGGGCTTTTTTATAATCAATAAATCCACAATAAACAAGATAAATACGTGTGTTCTGCTACAAATAAATATATAATATGCACTTCACTACGAATACATGGTCAGTTGTGGAGAAGCTTGCACGAACACCTGCTTGCTCCTTCCCAATCTAACAATTTGAATAAAAAATTCAGTTAAACTTGGATTTAATATAGAAGTAAATAATGTTCCCAAACAACTTAATAAAGTAACACCCCTTTAGTTATCTGGACCAGCAACAAGCTTTGCCATTTTTTTAATTTCTTTATCACAGACACAACTTCATCTTCAGAGAATGGATCATCTAAACAATAAATGCTTACCATCAAAAGCAAGTTCAATCTTTATATCATTGTGTGAGGTCACAGATAATTGATCATGATCAATGTTCCTATTGCCATATAATCTCTTTTTCGTGTCAATAAGTATTATTTGCTGGCTTCACAGAGATCATCCTCGGCTGACGAAAGAGAACCTTTGCTCTTGTTTTTTTTACCTATTCTTATTAAAATATTTTTCTCTAGCTTCATTGACTATATAACACATTCTTAAATTGCCACAAAAATAATGATGATCATTCTTTTCTTGTAAGTCAGTTGGCATTTGTCCATTCTGTCATCAAGTTCCATATTTGGTGCTCGTTTATTCAGATATGACTGAGCCCGAAATCTTACTTCGGATAGGATCCCTCACTCAACATGCTCAAGCCTAAGTATAGTAAACTCACATTAGCACATCGTGTTACCGATCGCGCCACACTCGTTGAGCGGATCGATGCGTTGGATTGAAATTACGCTATATTCTGTTCCATGAATATTCATGAGGTGTAGTCGGACTAAATAATCTATTTATGTAAGGATTAGTAAGTGCTTGGAAAATACGCAACAGGGCAGGTGTGTTTTCCGTGGTGACACGACATTTGCTCTTGCGACAACTGATCCAGGGGATCCAGGCTTAATTTCGTCTAAGATGCATGCTTAGGGTGAGGGTTGCAATATTCGATTAGTGTGCGGAATTTAGAGAGCAGCAATCGTCGCCGGAGCAAATGTTATGGAACCGTTTTCCGTATGCGTATAATGCGGAAAATTTGTTTTAATACTGCGCAAAGCAGTCCTTTTTTATTTAGTTTATACACATGCGAAGCTATAAGCGGGTGGTGCGACATTTCTAAGAGTTTCCAAAGTTATAATGAAAAGAGAGAAAACACAAAATGAAGGAGCAAATGTATTTGGAAGAGATTGACTCTTCATGTAATATTATAATATAATGAGTAAATGGATCTGTATTTTGGGTTCATAATCATGCACTATTTGCCAATCAAGATACACCTGCTTTATCATCATTGAGATTCCATTAACAAGCTGGCATTTTAACTCTTATAGGGATTCGTCCTACCCACATCTCTCTTTTTTTTTCTTGATAGCAAAGAATGCATGCTTGAAGGCATATTTACACACATACCTTTGATGGACCAATCACTTCACTCGATGGCTTGTCGAATATTGTTACCCCTTCCAACTGAAAATGAATTTAAATAATAAAAGAAATTAAGATATGCGTTATATATCTTACGCAGCAAGGAAGGGCTAAAGAAAATCTGTAATGACTTATCGAAGCGCTATACTGTTATCCTCCACCTGGGGGGACAGTAAAAATATCAGTCTGAACACAAGCTAAATCCATAACCCCTTAATTCGATTACTGATATGTTTTTTAATGATATTATTTTGACGCTTTGTATCCTAAACTCAAAATGTTATTTGTTTGAACCAAGGGGGTTGATACACGATATTGCAGTAATATTAATATCTTTATACCTTAGTTAGCAACGTAGGATCCTCTGTTCGATCGTCGGCCATCTCTGCTATGCAATTGGTGTTCTGCATAAAAAAATAGAAATAGAAGTGTAGTGTATGATTTTGGTTTTAATTCCCGTAATTTTACATCCTGGACATCTTTTTGATGTCTGTTGAAAGGGCTCAGAATTTGTTGTCGATGAAACATTATATTCGTTTGAGGGCGGCCTCATATTTTATGTACATGACTGTACGAAGGTGAATTTGAATTTAGTAATTATATTTATTCACTTGACATTAATTTTTTTATATATAATATATACAATAACATCAAATAATTTCACTCTAAAAAGGCTTTACCCAGTATTGGGTAAATTGGAAACATGCATGTTGGTTGGGTAAAAAGATATTTTGTAAAAAGAAAATACCCATCAATCATGCTTCTTCTCATTCTACCCAATATTGGGTAAATTTTTACTCAGTGTTTTTAGAGTCTATAACAATATATCATTATACAGCAGCAATATATTAATATATTAACTATTATCACTTGATACAGTTTTTATAGATTTTCAATTAATTGAAAAAAATATAAGTATAAAAATGTATATAAAAAGAAGTATACCACTAAGGCCTATATCTTTAGAACTCTAAAACAGAAGTTTGTGAGCTTTAATGATTTCCTTTAAAAAATTGAGATACAAGGTTCTAATTTCTCACCAAAAATATGTGCTTATCTACAAGAAAACGTCTTCAACTTCAAAGAGGAAAATAGTTTTTACGGTGTCCCTAGGCAGAGTTGTAACATAATTAAAAAGTGATCTATGAACTGTACTTCTATCTAAATATTTTGGATTTATGTGGTGTTGGGGTTTTCCCTGTCCTTACGTTTAGAGTGAGCACAACAATTTAAGGCTTATACCTCAGTCAAATTTGCTGTACGGCGGCCGTACGGCGAGGCGAAAAAAAAAAAATCAACATGTTTTGTACCATGAGTGGTTTGTTTAAAAAAATAAAACAGCCGTTTTCGAATCGCCGTAGGGGAAATGTGACCGCAGCATTAGCCAACCCTTGCACTATACATCAGGGGCATCGATCCATTTTTCAGATTGGGGGGCAAAATTATGACTCAACGTTCCAAAGGTGCTCGATCACACAAACAAAAAAACTCACCCCCACACACACACATAGACCTAAATATATATATATATATATATATACATACATACATATATATATATATATACACATGTCTCACCAACAAATTAATGCGAGCGCGAAGCACGAGCTGAATTTTTTTTGCTATACTAAACTTAAAACATGAAAAAGGTACCTGTTTAGGATTGTTTGTAGTAAGTAACTCATGAGGTGGATACATATCTCACTACACAGATAATGCGAGTGCCGAGAGCGAGCTGAAATTTCTTTATATTCTGACCTGAAAGCTTGTCATTCTAATCATTTTTGGTACCAATGATTTAAAAAATAGATGCGAGCGCGAAGCGCGAGCTGAAAATTTTGATATTTCGATCTGAAAAAAAACTGACAGGTTAATGGACGTTTTTAATAAAGAATAAGATATATATCCAACAAAAGATTATTGCAACCCAAGGCGGGAGTTTTTTCGAGGTTTAGAACTGAAAACGGGACATTCTATTCACCTATTTAATCATGAAAAGTATGGGTTTTCGCTACAGAAATGATGCGAGCGCGAAGCGCGAGCTGAAATTTTTTATATTTCAATCTGAAAAGCGGACATTTTGAGCATGATTTTAAATAAAGAACGAGTTTTGTATTTCAATCTCGCTTGCTGATTTCGGTTTAACATTACAATCTTATTTTATTTTTGCACATGTGGAATTATTGGGGGGGGGGGCAAAACGATATGTTTGCCCCCCCCCCAATATTTTCATTGGTGGGGCGATCGCCCCCCTGCCCCCCAGGATCGACGCCTCTGCTATACATATCTTCAAGATTGAATCATTAAATCATACCACAGTTTTCATAAAACATTGAGTCTTTTAAATTAAGTCAAACATCCCTCAATTATGGACACATATATCACCGTGATCTTCTTTGCTTTCTAAAGGAAAGCAATGTCTTAATTGCAGCCTAATGGCCTGCCCCACTATGCAAAACTGAAATATATGAAAACTGACAGTTTAATATGAATAGGCAACTTTGGGACATTTGCATTTTATTGATTTCCGTGTTATATAAATCTGTTAAAAGTCAGCGCAATATAGTAAATGTTGTCATCTTACCCAAGTTTATTGGCAGCAAAACTATTACAGTCTTCACTCGGAAATGTAACCATAGCAGAACAGTGGCAATGCCAAGAAATTGCACTGTAACGGCGTCTTACCAGACAGAAACCTCATCAATTCCATTTAATGTTATACTTCGCGATCAAAATGGCGCTCGGTAAAGTAGCGACCGCTAAGTTTTGGTGCATTCCCAGGACCAAAATCCAATTGAAACCAGTTGGATTTCCAACTGGTTTCAATTGGTTTCAATTGGTTTCAACTGGTTTCAATTGGTTTTAACTGGAATATAACAATTTCCAGTTGAAACCAGTTGGGCAACTGGAAATCCTAACTGGAACCCGTTGGGCAACTGGAAATCCTAACTGGAACCAGTTGGGTAACTGGAAATGACTTCCAACTGGAAATTATTTCTAACTGGAACCAGTTGGGTAACTGGAAATCCGAACTGGAACCAGTTGGGTAACTGGAAATGACTTCCAACTGGAAATGATTTCTAACTGGAACCAGTTGGGTAACTGGAAATCCTAACTGGAACCAGTTGGGTAACTGGAAATCCTAACTGGAGCCAGTTGGGTAACTGGAAATGACTTCCAACTGGAAATGATTTCTAACTGGAACCAGTTGAGTAACTGGAAATCCTAACTGGAACCAGTTGGGTAACTGGAAATCCTAACTGGAACCAGTTGGGTAACTGGAAATCCGAACTGGAACCAGTTGGGTAACTGGAATTGACTTCCAACTGGAAATGATTTCTAACTGGAACCAGTTGGGTAACTGGAAATCCTAACTGGAACCAGTTGGGTAACTGGAAATCCTAACTGGAACCAGTTGGGTAACTGGAAATCCTAACTGGATCCAGTTGGGTAACTGGAAATGACTTCCAATTGGTTTCCAATTGGAAATTTTCCAGTTACCCAACTGGTTCCAATTAAAACCAGTTAATTTGCATATTATCTGCCAGTGTGCACAGATTAATGTTTTATGTGATTCATCATCATTTAAAATGTATCTATTTAATTCTTTTCTATTTCAAGTACCATACTTGTTTCAGATAAGTGTTTAGAATGCTTAGCAGTGAAAACCATGTTCATAAATGTTATAGATTATAATTAAAACTGATTATAAGATAATTAGTACACCACTAACTGTTACCAAATTACATTAAATACAAATACATATATTTGAAGATTTTTCATGTAAATATATATACATTATGAAAGTCTATTTTATCAATGCACTTTACAATGGTATTATAGACATATAACACTGCTTCTTTGTTGGCATGAGCAATAGTTAGTGCAAAATCTAATTAATTTGTAACTAATTAAGTCATTCCAACTGGAAGTTCCAATTGGATCCAGTTGGAAACCAATTAGTTTCAACTGGTTCCAGTTGAAACCAGTTGCCTCAACTGGAACCAATTGAAACCAGTTACCTCCTATTGGATTCAACTGGTTTTAATAGGGAAATTGGAACAACTGGAACCAATTGAAACTGGTTGCTTAATTGGTTTCAACTGGAACCAATTGAAACCAATTGCCAACTGGTTCCAGTTGCCCAATTGGTTTTAACTGGAACCAGTTGGCAACTGGTTTCAATTGGTTCCAGTTGTTCCAATTTCCCTATTGAAACCAGTTGGCCAACTGGTTTCAATTGGTTTTGCTCTAATTGGTTTCAACTGGATTTTGGTCCTGGGTTACTGGGTAATAGCAAGAACATGATTAGTGCACTCCGCAGCCACCGCCCCATGTACAGGTTTATGATAAATTAGTATTGCACTCAGTGAGAAGGAAATATGAAAAGAAATTTTAAGCACTGCTGCACTTATTGAAAAGGACATATGAAAATAAACATCATACTGACAAAGGGACGCTGGCCAGGTATTGTCCAAGAAACCCAGCTCCAAGTTCAATCTATATTGTTACAGTGAATGAGTGCGAAACATTTTACAACTGAGACTGTACTGCAGTGCGTTGTGTTGGACACCATTCAAAATATACATACTGTAAAAACTGATATGTTAAGACTGACACCAGGTTGGTGTCCATAAAGAGGGCCCTATACCCTAAGCTAGGTGTCTAAGGGCATTTTCACACGAGAATGTTGAACCGTCATTGTAATGATGATTGCAATTCATCTTTAGCAAAAACGAAACCAAGTTCTTGAAAGGTCATGTAAGCTCCGCCCCTTAAAACACGTTTTGGAGGTCAACCCTTTCACACGTAAAATTCGTACCGTAATTTCAGTAAAACTCTACTGGAATTTACCTCCGGAGTAGAATTTGAATTCGTGGTTGTGATTAGCGGTCGTGATTCTAGTTTGGTTTCACACTTGTTAAAATTAATCGTCATTAGAATTATTTATCTCTGGAATCATCATTCAAATTACGATTTTGGTACCGTGTGAAAGGGCGGAAAGTTATACCTTATACTTAGAACGTAACAATAATACCAATGAGTGTCAAAGTAGCAACCAAAGTTGCTGTAATGACACCCTCTATGTGTTCAACTAAGCGTCCATGAATACGTGTTTGACTAACACCGTTTAACAATGGAGTAACATGACTGGTGTTTTACTTTATGTGGTGACACCACAATTGCTCCAGCGACAATTGTTTAACGGGCTTATTTCTTCGATGATATAGGGTTAGGGTTATGTGGTTGCAATTGGGTGTTATGTTAGATTTAGGTTTAGGTTGAGAATATGGTACATAGCGTTAAATCCAGGGTTGAAATTGGTCATTCCATTAGTATGAAATTTACAGTGGAGTAACTGTCGCCGTAGCAAATGTCATTGAACCCTCTATGTACACCGGTTAACATTACAGTTTTTGCGTAGCACTCGTCCGAATAGATTGAAAATCAATATATGTTCGATATTTCAGAGGTGGGTAATTGAGGGAGTTCCCCCCCCCTTGAATTGATTTGAATTTCGATAACATGATATTGAATATAGAACGACCATGGAGTTAAGAGATACATGTATATTTAGAGAAAAACGAAATTATATATGTCTTTATCTAATGCGGAAATGGGTTTTCATAAACAGTTTAAAAAATATATCACCCATCCCCTATATCATCATCATCTTCTGTCCTTTTTAAAGGAAATTTAATCTCAGCTTAATGGCCTGCCACATTTTACAAAACTAAAATTGAAATGTATGAAAACTGATCAGACAACTTTTTAGAGATTTGCATTTTGTTAATTTCTGTGATATAACGTCAGCGCAATATAGTGAATGCCGTCAGCTTACCCAAGTTAATTGGCAGCAAAACTATTACAGTCTTTACTAAAAATGTAAACCATAGAAGTTCAGTGGCAAGGCAAGGTAATATCAAAATATATCAGCCTTACTAGGGAATCCTCATCAAACACCCCTCGTTTATGGAAAAGGGTGTTTTGATTGCAGCTTAATGCCCTGCCCTACTTTGCAGAACACAAATTGAAATCAAATACAAACTTTGATTTCAATAGCAACTTTTGGACATTTGCATTTTAATAAATTCCGTGTTGTTGATTTTGGTGTTTGTGATCTCTCACCTGAATGCTGAGAAAGTATACATTGTAAGCCACAAGAGGACGGACGGCTTAAGGTCCTTTTTAAGGACCTTGTAATGAGAATAAATGTCTTACCAACGGGAACTAGCGCACCAAGTTTGGATCGAACCCGGGTCCTCTGGATCAGAAACCCCTGCTCTACCGACTGAGCTAGGTATTGCGCCTCCTTGTTATAAATCTGTCACGGCAATATTATGACGTCAGCTTACCTAAGTTATCTACCAACAAAGGAATTACAGTGTTTCCTCATATTTAAATCATAGAATGGTGGCATCGCAGACACATAGTACCAATGAACTGTCTTAAAACCAGAAACCTCATCAATTCCAGGTAGCGTTTCACTTCGTGATCAACATGACGCTCAGAGACCGGTAACTTACATTTGGTACATTACCGAATAAAGTACATGATTACTGCACTCTGCAGCTACCATCTCATGTACGAAGCTAAAATAAATGAGTATACCACACAGGGAGAAAGAAACATGAATAAAATGACAAGCACTGCTGCACTTGTTAAAAATTATAATAACACTGTCATAAACATCGCGTTGACAACGGAGCCCTGCCATGGTTTTTATACAACAAACAATTTCGTTACAAAAGAATAGATGGGAAACATTCTACAACAGAGACCATCCTGCAGTACGTTTTGCTGGACACCACTTGAAATATACACACTGTAAAAACTGATGGGGTGTTAAAACTGACACCAATTTGGTGTACCTTACATACCACACCCTAATCATACCCTATACTTTCAAGAAAACACCAAGGAGGGTTAAAGTAGCAATCAAATGTGCCGTAATGAATTGTATTGAACTAAACGCACATGGATACGTGTTTAACTAACACCGTAAATTAAAACAGATTAAAATGACTGGTATTTTCTCTTCATGCGGTGACACGACAGTTGCTCCGGCGACAATTGTTCCGGCTTTATTTCTTCGAAGATATATGTAGGATTAGGATTATGTGGTTGCAATAGGGTTTTATGTTATAGGTTTAGAATAAGGTAGAGCCTAAAATCCAGGGTTGAAGTTGGTAATTTTATTAGTGTGGAATGTACAGCGGAGCACTTGTCGCCGGAGCCGATGTCATGGAATCCTCTATTTACACCGGTCAACATGACAGTGTTTGCGTAGCACTAGTCCGAATACATAAAAAATCAAAATATGATCGATGTTTGGGGGTGGGTAATTGTGAAGATTAACCTCTCAGGGGATTAATTTTAACTTCGATAACATGATATTGATCATAGAACGACCATGCAGTTCAGACATACAGGGCCTTTCCATTTCGAGGTATATAATCACGAAAAACGGAATGATAGTTTGTCTAATGCACAAGTGGGTAATTTTTTTTCATTCATTCAAGGCACTTTTCAATTGAATTTCCTGATAAAGATGACACTAAGACGGGGTCATGTATAAGGAACAAGAGTTCCTGTTTAACTGAATTGGGCTAACAAATGGATCGTTGTTATTTGGTTATTCATATGCTAATTTTTAGATGTTTTTTCTTAATATTCAAAATTAAATTTACAAGCTATTAAATCAAATTAATGATTCGATGATTCAATGAAGAGATCCCTTATTTCCAATAATTCCCCAAGACGAAGAGATCAATATACCAAATCCTGCAAAAAGAGTAATACACAATACAAAATTTGTAAAGTCATAGATTATCTCACGTGATATGACCACTGCAGATTCAGATAAAGTAATTACTGTTTAGAAAATTTAAATTGTCATAACTTCTTGTTATTTAACAACGGAATGCTACAATGGCACAAATGTAGTCCGAGCAGTTGGGCATGGGGTGATGACAATACATAAAGCTGGAAAGTTTTAATTCGGGGGGGAGGCACACCCTCATCAAGGGCTATGCATACAGGGTAGAACAAAGACCATCATTTATGGTGATGACAGTGAAATCCTCTTACGGTTTTTTATGGCTGGTTTAATGGGTCAATTTTGACCCCCCAAAAAATATCAAATTGGTTTACCAAATTATTCAGTAGTTGGGGATTACATGATTTCCAAATTCGTGCTTCCTTTTAAACAAAACTTAGAAAATTAATTTTAAAGAGTCGAAATTAATTCAATGAAAACATTTCTTACCGGTGAGAAGAAAATGGAAAAAGGTGTCATTATAATCGGGAAATCAGGAATATGGGTGTCATAAACAATTAATTATATGCCATTCCAGACCATAACACAAAATTTGTGGTAACTTGGAAAACAGCACATTAATAAATTAATAATAAAATGATAAAGGATTTGTATAGTGCACGTATCCACCTTGCTAGGTGCTCAAGGCACTCCAACATTACCCCGGCCAAGCTAGTCTACCGATTCCGATGCGGACAGCTTTTTTGAGGAATTACTTCCTGCCGGTACCTATTTACCTCAGCTGGGTTGAGTGCAGCACAATATGGATAAAGGTATTGCTGAAGGAAAAAAGTACGCCATAGCTTGGAATCGAATCCACGTCCTTCATATTGAAAGACGAGGATCTTAACCTTTAGACCACGACCCCCCCCCCCCAAATGAGAATGAAAATATTGCTGAAAGGAATGATTTTAAACATTCTTTCAAATCACATTCAAAGTTCATGCAACATTAAAAATGTAAACACATGTTCATTAACATTTGAAATACTAACTTTATTGTTTACTATCCATTATTAAACCACAAATTTTGCAGATAAATCTGCAGGGAATTTTCCTGAATAAATGTATTATAATGTTTACAATATGTCAAAAGAAGTGTCTGGATCCATTATCAGATTATTATCCCCTCGTCATATTCTCCCCCCTATCGCTCTCTCTTTGTCGATCTCTCCCTTCTTTCTCTCTCTCTCATCCTGCTCATTCTCCCTTCCAACCACTTGTTCTCTTGTCAGGAAAAAAAAGGAGATATGTTTCTTTAGACAAATGATGCTTGTGAGAGAGAGAATTCGCAGGAAAAAATTATTTCTAAAATCTCTCACTATTTTATTTTTCTAATCGATTACTATTTGTCCTTTTCCCTGCCCGTCTCACCATTGCATATCTTTATCTGTTGTTTTGTTCCCATACCTATCATCAATATGAGCCCCCCCCCCCCTCTCTCTCTCTCTCTCTCTCTCTCTCTCTCTCTCGTCTTTCTTTTTCCCTATCTCCCTCCCCACTTTTCCCTCTATTGTCGGGAAAGAGAAAAAAAAATTTTTAGACATAATTATGATGTCGTGAGGAAGCAAAGTCGGAGAAAAAAAAAATGTTTACCTTCACTGTCTGTTGGTAATATTACTATTGCACCCTCCAGTTCTGTTAAGACTCTTGGCGTCTACATTGATGCTTCCTTATGTCTCACCAAGTAGCTTCACACTGTTAATCTCTCAACTTCTATCTGTATAAGTATAACATATGTACAATAAAAAAAATGCCGATGAAGCTTGTAATCATGCTATCCGATCTCTTGTGCTTAGTAGGCTAGATTACTCAAATTCTATATTGATCAGTATCAATAAAACAGATCGTGAAGGTTGCAGCGCATTCAAAATCGCGCCGCTAGGATCATTTTCAAAGCGCGAAAGTATGAGCGAGCCACTCCTTTGTTGAAACATTTGAACTGGTTACCAGTTGACAAACAAATATCTTACATAGTTTCATTGTTAGTCTATTAATGTGTACAAAGAATGGCACCGAATACCTCGTTTACCGAGATCACCACACCGGCAACATTGCAGACTTCGTTCTAGTGAAGACGCTACAACTACAAGAAATGTGAAAACATACTTATTTTTTGTTGTAGTGTTATTGTAATATTAGAGAGTAACTTTTCTACCTGAAGCGCATAGAGCAGTTTTAATTTATTAAGCGCAATATAAGCACAAATGTATTATTATTATTGTTTATTAATCACTTTCTCGTTTTTAGATCTCTCACTGTTTTCTTTTAAATTCCTCACTTTTTTTTCTTCCTCCCTGCCTGTCTCCATCTCGCATATCTTTCCAGATGTTTTGTTCCCAATACCTATCACCCATATGAGCTCTCTCTCTCTCTCTCTCTGTTATCCCCTCCCTTTTTATTCAGTTTGACATACTTCATATTATTCATCATCAACATTTATTCAATTACCAATTAACAAAGCTTGAAGTACAACATATTGCATCATTAATTCAGCCTTTATATATCCATATAAAAGAAGAACAAAATAAAGTAGTAGAAAGAGGGTCAATATTCATAAGTACAACAGTTGTAAAAATATGATTTACATCCTTATAGTAAAAAAAATACTTCTTATATACTCATATCAGTTTGCTTCACTTGGATATAACCCATTTGACACTGATATTACATCATAGACGAAATATATAAGACAAAATTTAACCAATAATCATGTAGCAAAATTGCCGTTGCACACATGATACTGTTACAAAGTAGCTTTGTACAATCTTACTTATAAAATACATGTAGGCAATTTATACGAATCTTTAGAAATTGACATTTTATTCCACCACACACACACACACATACCCGCACCCACATGAAATAATCAGGTGTGCTTCGTTGATGTGCTTTACTCAAAGCCATCGCCAATATGCTAAAATAATGGCTATATGATTTTCCTTTATATGTTTCATAGGTTATATTGCACGAAAGGCAATATAAATCTAATCACGTGTGCGTCTCAACCAATCATACTTGGAGACAAATATACATTTAATTTCATTCTTACTTGTCCCTATTTCTGTTCAATGAATTAGAAAGAAAAACTTAAAAGCCCGATGAAATGACATTGTGACCCTCCACCTCAGCTGCGAACAAACATGTAACGTGTGCACTCATTCAATTTAAATCTATTTACCAATCTATTTACATTGTTTTGGATATTTGTTGGTGTGAACAGCAATAACCATGTATGACTAATACCATGGACCTAGAACATCTATTTCAAAATCATTTCAAAACTCAGTGGAAAAGAATATACATTGATAATCATTGTATGAACTACACAAATTTATAGGAAGTATAAAAATCAACACGAAGGGCAATATGCAAAACGTTATTGTAACAGAGGGAATTATGAATATAGGCCTACATGTAGGTCAGTGGTGTTGTCTTATTACGATTAAAGCCTCTCCAAAGCTCTCGAATGAAGATCAAATACAATTAGAAACATCGGAGTATCGTCTTACATTCAAATCTTGCAAAGGTGCTGTGAAGATTAAAATCAATATTAACTCGTTTCCATTCATTTATTCTTCAAGAACATTGAATATAGTATTTGTAGTACACCATTAACATCCACTCGGTACTGCGTTTTTTTCTCTTTTTTTTAAACCCTTATGTTACAAAGTTGTTGATTTCATTGTCATGAAAGGAATAAACAAAGACTAGACCGTGATGTTATAAGCCAATTTTACTTGAAAATGGATATTCCCTCAAAAGAAATAAAAATGTTTCGAAATATAAGCATCATAAATTTCCTTTCATATCACCGTTTCCATAACGGGGACGTTCACATTCATATATTGTAGTAATATACATGAAAAGTGACCACCGTTCGCGGCGGGTACAACCACAAATTAACATGATTAAGAAATACCAGTACCAGTATTGGTTATATCTAAAACAAAGGGTCGCGAATTATTATACTCTATTATTACCATAACAGCCAATAAAAATCATCATAAATGAATATCGCTATAATCTCATACTTTTTATAAAAGGTAGCAAGTTAAATGTTGATCTACATTGAGTTTTAATTGTGTATAATTTCATAAATCTAAACCTTTTTTAGTCAAAATTTCACCATATAATACCGTAACCTACTTGAGGTATGTGTGGTTGACTATCATGATTGTTGGTGTCTAAATGACAAATACATCTTCCTATTTTAAATGAAATTACCCTGTTGTTGCTTGCTACCTTTTGTCAAAGTAGAGAGGTTTTATAATATAAACATCCGATTATGTAAAGAAAAATATAAGATAAAATTAATACATACATGTCCAGTGATATCAAACCGATTTCAATCGATATTGTGATATTAAGATGATATCAATTGTCATTATGATACAGCTACTGCTAATGCTGAATGATCTCTTTAAGCATGGTAAATATCTTTACCTATTATACATCATGATGGGTGAAAGGGCCTCTGTAGCCCAGAATTATTCAATTCAAATTGATAATAAAAAAGATGGATTGAATCCCTATAGATGCCGGGTACAACTCATTAACCTATTCCAATGAGTGATGTAGATTACGTTTTAAAAATATTATTTTTTACCCGCTGAGCCCCCACAAGAAAATCAGCTCAAGAATCTCCTTCCTGGAGTGACATAATAGCCAATTGTTGGTAAGCTGAAACAAGGGAAAGTGAAGCTATGCCAGAGCTGACAGCAAGTTAATAGTCTTTAACATACATCATACAATGTCAGTCGTACTGCAGCATCGCCAGTAAAAAAAGGAAATGAAAAATCGGGCCCTTTACAAAATATGAAATAGATATACAAGTAAGGAATATTGCAACTTATGTCACAAAACTCTATTCTGTTCTGTAAAACAAGGTAATTTTTAGTGGAACTAAGAAACAAGAGAAATATATCATTTGCGATTAAATGATTTATTAATTAAAGAATGACATATAGTTCTTGATTTGGGGAGTTTTCATTCTTAGAAATCATATGCGAGAAGTCATAATTCATAAAGAACAAAATCTACAACTTGCCATTTATTTTATAACGAGTTGAAAATGGAATTGATACCTTTATTATATTTTGATGGATATCCGTCTAAAAAATCATCTAACTTTCCGAGTTGACATCATGATAGAAAACTCGCATGTAAAGTCGGATGCTTGATTTCCCTCTCGATGCAATTATATTCGTATTCAGTTGACACTATTTATGATATTTGCATGGCCTTAAAGGACAAGTCCACCCCACCCAAAAAGTTGATTTGAATAAAAGAAGAAAATCGAGTAGGCAAAACACTGACAATTTTGTCAAAATCGGATGTAAAACAAGAATGTCATGATATTTAAAAGTTTCACTTAATTTTACAAAAACACTTATATACACATCCTTGTCGGTATGCAAATTGGCAGACTGATGACGTCACCCGCTCACTATTTCTTTTGTATTTCATCATATGAAATATGAAAAAAAAAATCTAATTTTCTCCTCATTGTCATGTGAAACAAAATTTTATTACTCCCTGAACATGTGGGAATTACCATTATTTTTACAGTTTATGGTTAAATGAAGTTGGTCCTTATTGTCAAATCTGAAAAAAAATGAAATATTGTATAATTCAAACAATAATAAACAAACGAAATAATGATTGAAGGACATCATCGACTCTGTCATTTGCATATCGCTGAGTTGGGTATTTAACTGTTTTGTAAAAAAAAAATAAGCGAAATATAAAAATGTCATAACCTTCTTATTTGAAATCCGATTTCGATGAAATTTGCAGCGTTAATTTTGTTTTATTTTTTTTCTATTCATTCAAATCAACAATTTTCTAGGGTGTACTTGACCTTTAAAATTTCATTTCTTATATTCACATATGAGTCCTCCAAGGTCCGAGTTCTTTAGAGCTGTATCAAGATCCACCATTAATCCACCTCTATTTTTCCATTCCTGCAAAACTTCTTTGAAAGCAGCAGTCGAGTCCTGTAAATGTTTGGTCTTTATCTTTTGTGTGTAGTTATAATCAAAGCCCAACTCTTCGCAAAACTCGCTGTATTCTCCATCAGGTAGAAGCCTAGATAACTTTGTGATCTCTCCATTCGTAACTACTCTTCCGGTTGTTCTACAAATGTAAGATATAATATCAAATGTTATGTTCATGTTTTATTTAAAAAAAAAACAGATGGAAACATATATTTGTGATTTCTTTTTGTCCTTAGATGAAAGGGGGAGAGATCAGTGTCTTTCATTTAATCATCATTATGATATGTGTTCAACTTGTCTACCTCACTTTAAAATGTTTAACGCATCGAGCAATTATGGACTTCCAATAACACATAAACTACGAGCTCTGCATTGTACAGAGCAGTCTTGCCCGCAAGTGATGTCATGACTAATGAGAAAGGATAGCAATACGTTAATTTGCTTTAAGGCAAAAACCAAGACAAGAGGGGCCATACAAATAATTGTTTAGCGATAAAGAAATAAACGTAACTGGGTTTTTTTGTTTGTGTGTTTTTTTGTTTTTGTTTTTTTGCATAATTTTATTTATTTATTTATTTTTTTTTTTTTGGGGGGGGGGAGTGAAATGGTTATGAAGTTTTTTTGGGGGCAGAAAAAAACCGAGTGTCTGTGGGATGTTATCATGTGTATGTGTGGAGAGAATGACAAAGCATGGACCTATAGGTCCATGGACAAAGGAACAGATATGAGGAGTGGTGATAATTTACCGTGGGTGGGATAAGACGGTGTGTGGGGTAACATGATTGAGAGTGAGTGAGTGTGATGATGTATGTATGGTGTGTGGGTGGTGATGCTTATTGAGTGAGTCTTTGGTGTGATGCTGATTGAGCATGTGTGGCCGTGATCGTGGAATAATGAATGAGCGTGTTTGCGGGAGCGATGATGATTGAGCGTGTACGGTGTGATGTTGATATAGCCTGTGTGGGGTGTGATTGTGATTGAGCATGTGCGGGCTGTGGTGATGCTCGACCATATGTTGGTGTGACGATGATTAACCGTGTGTGCGTGTGATGATGGTTCAGCATGTGAGGTGCGATGATGATGATTGGGCGTGTGTTGGTGTAATGATGACTGATGAGCGTATGAGGTGTGTGGTGATAATTGAGCATGTGTTGGGTGTGATTATTGAGGGTATGTTGGTGTGATAATTAAGCGTGTGTGCGTAGGTGTGATGATTATTGACAGTGTGTAGGATGCGATGCTGATTATTCGTTTGTGTGAACGTGTGATGTTGATATAGCCTGTCTGGGGTGTGATGATGATGATGGAACATGTGTGAGGGATTTAATGGTGATGGAGAGTGGGTATGGGTGTGTAATAATTGTGGATGTGATGATGATTGAGCGCGTGTGTGGATGTGATGATTGAGCATGTGTGGGTGTGATGATGATTGAGCGTGTGTGGGTGTGATGATGATTGAGCATGTGAGGGTGTGATGATGATTGAGCATGGGTAGGGTGTGATGATGATCGAGCGTGTGTGGATGTGATGATGATTGAGCATGTGAAGGTGTGATGATGATTGAGCATGTGTGGGTGTGTTGATGATTGAGCATGTGTGGGTGTGATGATGATTGAGCATGTGTGGGTGTGTTGATGATTGAGCATGTGTGGGTGTGATGATGATTGAGCATGTGAAGGTGTGATGATGATTGAGCGTGTGAGGGTGTGATGATGATTTAGCGTGTGTGGGTGTGATGATGATTGAGCGTGTGTGGGTGTGATGATGATTGAGCATGTGTGGGTGTGATGATGATTGAGCATGTGTGGACGTGAGGATGATTGAGCATGTGTGGGTGTGAGGATGATTGAGCATGTGTGGGTGTGATGATGATTGAGCATGTGTGGGTGTGATGATGATTGAGCATGTGTGGGTGTGATGATGATTGAGCATGTGTGGGTGTGATGATGATTGAGCATGTGTGCACGTGATGATGATTGAGCATGTGTGGGTGTGATGATGATTGAGCATGTGCGGGTGTGATGATGATTGAGCATGTGTGGGTGTGATGATGATTGAGCATGTGTGTGTGTGATGATGATTGAGCATGTGTGGGTGTGGTGATGATTGAGCATGTGTGGGTGTGATGATGATTGAGCATGTGTGGGTGTGATGATGATTGAGCATGTGTGGACGTGATGATGATTGAGCATGTGTGGGTGTTATTATTGAGCGTGTGTGGTGTGATGATGATTGAGCATGTGAGGGTGTGATGATTGAGAGTGTGTGAGAGTGTGTGGGTGTCGTGATGATTGAGAGTGTGTGGGTGAGATGGTGATTGAGAGAGTGTAGGTGTGATGATGAGTGAGTGTGAGTGTGGGTGTGATGATGATTGAGCGTGTGTGGATGTGATGATGATTGGGCATGTGAGGGTGTGATGATGATTGAGAGTGTGTGGGTGTGATGTTGATTTAGCCTGTGTGGGGTGTGATGGTGATTGAGCATGTGTGGGTGTGATGATGATTGAGCATGTGATTATGATTGAGTGTGTGTGTGGGTGTGATGATGATTGAGCGTGTGTGGATGTGATGATGATTGAGCGTGTATAGGGTGTGATGATGATTGAGCGTGTGTAGGGTGTGATGGTGATTTAGCATGTGTAGGTGTGATGATGATTGAGTGTGTGTGGGATGTGATGATGATTGACATTGCGTGGGAATGTAGTGTTGATGGAGTGTGTGGGGTGTGCGATGAAGATTGTGCGTGTTAGCTGTGCTATTGTCTTATTGTGTGTGGGGGTGTGGTGGCGATTGATTGTGAATGGGATATAATGCCAAATGAGCATGTGTTGTTATGCTGACCGAGCTTATAAATTATCATTTTAGGTGGTTTCATTCCCTCTTGTTTGGGTTTTTCATGTGAGCGTACTGATGTTTATTTTAAAAATGAAAAAAGTATAGTTATGATGGTACTATCATAATGGAAATAAAAGATCACAACTTACTCTGGAGTTGCTTCCGTTTGTTGAAGTGGCGTTTGACCTGTAGCACCTTCCAGTTGTCCTACAAAAAATGGGAGAAAAGTGGATTATCACTTAACATTTTAATGGAATTTTTGCTTTATTTCCCCTTTATATTAAAAGATATGATATTGTACATACCAAAGTAGTCCTCCTTCGGAGTCCTTCCCCACCCACTCTCTCCCTCTCTTTCCGTATATCTATTCTAAAATGGGCACTTTTCACAACAGATGTCTTTATACTTGCTACAGTTAGGCGATTACTTCTAGAGCAATTAACCGATGCGATGAGAATGCCTACTGCAGTGATAAGTCTTCCAATGGACATCGTTTTATCAAGCAAAGATTATAGATTAGAATTAGACATAAGGCTAACGAAGCAGTTGATACCTATGTCGTGGGGCTGATAGCTAGAGGATCTGCAGTGTGATGCAAACTTTAATAAACAAAGTAGGTCTCTCGGTCGTTGCCCATTCTGACCGAGGTCATTCTTTCAGGTCCCCAATAACTCTATCGGGTTGATTGGTTAGGTCTAACTTGAAAGACGCCATCCTATCTTTTCCTCTCCATAAGTTGTCGTATTCGACAATCTATAAAAGACAGACACAACAGATAATTATATTTTATGTTTGGGACGTGCCGATCATACAGCCATGACAGCAAGAACAGCGAAAAGGAGTACTACATTTAATAGGTCAACTTGTCATCTGAAGGAAAATAAGGATAAATATTGGAAAACTATAGACATGATAGATGAAAGTGTTAGGAATAAGGATGTGACTCGAGCATTAAAATTAGTTGGTAAAATATTCATTGTACTGTGCATGTGGGTCTAAATACATGTTCCTTATATTGTTATAAATATAAATAATTGTTAAAGAAATTAGATGTATATTTATCATTTTTTTTTTCTCTAAGGAAGTTCATTGCATAATAAGAACATTCCAGAATGTTTTAGTTAAGCTTCGGTATGTAGGCATTGGGCAGATTAATGATTGGTATTTGTGCAATTAACAATGAGTCTTGGCAGACGATAGGACCTCCTAGCGGTAGTGGAAAAGGACATTAGGATTAGCTATGTTGTTTATATTGTTAATTTCACTGAGGTCATTCAAGAGTCTTCTAGAATTTAGATATACGTGTATAAGCTGGCAGTTTCATCATCATCATATCAGATCAGAACTCAGATTTTCGCACTAGACTTTATGTCAGAGCATAGTTTATGATCTTCTGTGGAATTATTTGCACACCATCAATAAACTGTTTGCATATATTTTGAGAGATGAATTCTCAGTTCTCATCCAGATCATCAACCAGAATATCAAATCAGAACATTTGTCAACCCATGGATTGCTTATCATCAAATTCGTCTTTACGGACATTTGAATTAGTTACAGTGACTCTTATTATTCATCGTGTTTCAACATCAATTTCATCATCGCCAGCATTGTGGACTTTAATTTAAGGTACCTTTGCCAGCCAACTTTGATAAATACAAATAAAAATCATTTACAATAACTAAGAACTGATACGTAAGATGTATTATTTGTTTTGTTTATTCTATGTAAATAATTAAAAAGCAAAAATAATCTAATAACAAGTTTCTGTTTTACTGTTCGGTATTCAATATCGTAACAATATTGTTGTGAACTTGAACATGTGAACTTGAAAACTGAAAAAAAAAATATATTGAAAAATTAATTTGGATGCAAACTTCGTTGAAGACTAATTTTAAAACTTACTGCCTCTCCAACACGATCGTTCTCAATGAAACAGGTCATTGTGACGTCCTCTTCTGCCGCATTGATTGGGATTTCTGTAGCAGGGTGAATACAGGCAAATCCTATGCCCTGTTCCTCTTGCATTACCATCTTTCAAAGGAAATTAATCGATATGAATAGAATACGTAAATATGTTTGTAACTTCCGAAGGTTCACATGGCGAAGAAAAAAAGAGTTTCGCGATACATATGAATTGTTTTTGTGGGCAAGTGTAGGTCATCAAAAGTCGCCATCCAAACTCGACGTTTTGACAAGTGTGTTCTTGTCGTCATCACGAGAACCCGGGTAAGAGAATTAACGAAAGTAAAAAAAAAAGCAGTCTTGATACTGACACGTTAACTTGCAAGGCATTGTGCGTGCGCCCCTGGAAGAGTATAGCGTGGCAGAGTATTAACCTGCTTAAACTTTTGCTCATTCTAAAGACGACAAGAACACATTGTCAAAACGTAAAGTTACAGTGCTCCTTTTGAGGACCAACACATGCACACAAAATAATACATGGCGTACCGTGAAGCCCCCTACACTCTCAATATGTTTGTTCTCAATAATTATCTTTGAAATCTCTGAATCCATCTCATAAACAACTGGATCGAAATATTGAACAATTTGAAGAAGTTATTCACTGATATCTATAAATTGACCACTAATATCAACATGAACTGGCTATTATCTGAAAGCAATCTACTAAAAGTTCAACAGATTTTTCTTCTAACACATGCATTGCATTTTCTCTTCAAACAATTGAAAATTTGGGCAAAATTTTAGTAGGCGTTGGTCAATTTTATCAGGAATTTGTAGGATCTATTATAAGCGTCTCATGGTGGCTCTTAACCTTCTGCAGTGTTCTTCACATAACACAATCAAATACCCCACACTGTTATAGATGGTATGGAAGTACGATTATTACACGTATATTCTTTATAATATCTGAAACCGGAATGTGATTGCACTCAATTTCTGGAAAAGAAAAACATGAGATGCATTCCATTAGTCATAATTGCTTTTTCAATATGATTAACAAACATGCAGCAAAATCAAGTTTGAGCTATTTGAAATGTTGACGTTCTTTGGAACTGATACCTTTCCCCCCGTAAGGTCATCAAAGAGATGTACACGCACGATGACAGACATTCTCTCTTCTGGTAGTGGCTTTTCTGCAAAGGGCAAGCAACACATTTGTTTCCCTCTGAAGAACAAATTCTTGATGAATTATCTATCTGCAATTTAAGAACACCCCTCTCGGTGATGCAGTTTGGAAGTCCTGTATTTTTTTAAAGGATTCTCTCCTTGACTACTGCATCTGCAATGTTAAAATGACAAAGTGATACGTTAAGTGCGTGTAGTGTGTGTATAGAGCATGCAGCCTAAATTTTATTAATCCTATACAAATCTTATATATCTATTAATTTATACAAAAATAGTTCGCGATAGCTCAGTCGGTAGAACCGGGATCCCGGATTCTGGAGACCCAGGTTCGATTCCCACTCGGTGCACTAGTAGTCTGCTATGCAGACTCTAAATGGCTCGTGCTGCTCAGTCCAAAAGGGCGAGCAAAGCGAGCCATATTATCATCTTCAAATTTTAACATGTGTTTTTAATTTATATAGAGCGTACTATCACAATCTGCAGCCACAGTAGACCTAGTCTGCTATGCAGACTCCTTTAATCAGACGTGATACACACGCTGCAGATGTGGATCTTCGTTTGTAGACCAGTGCAATAGTGTCCTTTGGTAACGCATTAATCCACATTAACACGTCCCTCAGAGAGGACCTTAGGCCGTCGGCCCTCTAATTCCCCCGTACAAGCATTCATGCTTTCTAAGCAATCATGTAGAAATATCACCAGCATTTATTTATACACGTATTCACATGCGAGGTAAAATAAAGTATGTACAGTGCGTCCCACAAAAAACGAAACCGAGATTTAGCCATTATTTATCATAACTTAATCATAAATACAATAGACAAATAACCTATCAATGTAAAGCTTAGAATCTCCTCTTTCATCTGATATTACTTAGATTATTCCTCATTCACGCATGAGTGAGCAAAAACAATTTCAAGAAAGGTTACCAAACACTCATTTGGCGGGGGTATCTGAATTTCAAAAAGAAAATCACATGCCTTAAAAGTTCAATATCTGCTCTTTTATTTGATACCTTAATCACAAAAAATGGTCAAGAGGTAAGAAAGTTATGGTCTCTCGAAACAATGCTTGTATTTCCATAATTTTATTAAATAAACGTGTTTTCACCGGTTTCCCACAGAAGCTATCGCACGGTTAACAAAAGGCTTAATGCATGGCTGATCGTCAACAAAACGGAGTGTCGAGTGAGTTTGAACGCTAGCCTGTAAAACCTCTTTATTTTATGAAATTAATGAAATTCAAACCTTATTTCAAATAACTAGAACTTTGATATGTCTTGACCATTTTCTAAAATTGAGGTATCAAATTAAAGAGCAGATGTTGAACTTTTTAAAAATGTGGTTTTCTTTTTGAAACCCAGATACAGCCCGCCAAATAAATTTTTGGTATCCCCTCTTCAAATTGTTTTTGCTCACTCATGCGTGAATGAGAAATAATCTAAGTAATTTCAGATAAAAGTGGAGATTCTAAGCATTACAATGGTAGGTCATTTGTCTATTGTATATAGTGGAATAAAAATGAGAATCGAGCTTAGTCTTTTCTCCAGACCCAGTTAATTAAAACTGGTGGAATTAATGTCTTTGTTGTTGTTTTAACTTATACGGCGCGTATTGTGAATATATGCGCTAAGAGTAAATTGAGAATCAAGCATAGTCTTTTCTCCAACTAAAACCCTATAGTAATGCGTTCATATAGCACAAAAGTGCAAAGCCTTTTTTTCCAGACCCGGTTAATTAAAAAATTATATTAGTCCAAAGTCTTTTCCCAGACCTGGTTATTTCAAAAATTATAATATCAGTCTTAACTAAGATGTGATAATGATATTCCAGTGGAATAAAAATAAGAATCGAGCTTAGTCTTTTCTCCAGACCCAGTTAATTAAAACTGGTGGAATAGATATCTTTGTTGTTGTTTTAACTTATACGGCGGGTATTGTGAATATGTGCGCTCAGAGTAAATTGAGAATCAAGCGTAGTCTTTTCTTCAGACCCGGTTACTTAAAACTAAAAACTAAAACCCTTTAACCACAAATGTAATAATTTCACCCACAAATGTAATAATGACTTTACCAACAAATGTTATAAATTCGAAGGAATTTTTGGCGGATCTGTTCTAAACTAAAACCCTATAGTAATGCGTTCATATAGCGCAAAGTCACTGTCTTTTTTCTCCAGACCCGGTTATATAAAACATTTAAACAATCTTCCAAATAAAGATCCCAAAATTAATTCTTCTTAATGTTGAATAACAGACGTTTAGCGTAGTGTTTCCTACAGACCCAAATATTTAAAAAAGCAAATGAAAAATAATAAATAATAATAATAAAAAAAGACCCCACGATCTTATTAATGTTGAACAAAATGTATACATAACATAGTCTTTCCTCCAGACCCAGTTATAAAAAAATCAGTCAAAAACAAAACAACGACAAGAACAACAACAACCAAAAACAGACCCCGCAATCTTTTCAACATTGAATAGCATTGAAATTTGGTGTAGTCTTTGTTCCAGCCCCGGTTATTTCAAAATAGCAAATCATAAAGAACAATATTAAAGGTCAAGTCCACCCCAGAAAAAAGTTGATTTGAATAAATAGAGAAAAATCAAACATGAATAACGCTGAAAACTTCATCAAAATCGGATGTCAAATAAGAAAGTTATGACATTTTAAAGTTCCACTTATTTTTCACAAAACAGTTCTATGCTCAACTCAGTGATATGCAAATGAGAGAGTCGATGATGTCACTCACTCACTATTTCTTTTGTTTTTTATTGTTTGAATTATACAATATTTCAATTTTTGCGAATTTGACAATTAGGACCCTCTTGTGTAAACCACAAAATGTTAAAATAATGGAATTCCATGTGTTCAGGGAGGAATGAAACTTTGTTTCACATGACAGTGACGAGAAAATCAAAATATTTCATATTTCATATAATAAAATACAAAAGAAATAGTGAGTGGGTGATGTCGTCTGTTCCCTCATTTGCATACCGAACAGGATGAGCATATAACTGTTTTGTGAAATTAAGCGAAACTTTAAAATATCATAACTTTCTTATTTTACATCCAATTTTGATGAAATTTTCAGTGTTATGCTTGTTTTATTTTTCTCTTTCTATTCAAATCAGCTTTTTGTTGGGGTGGACTTGTCCTTTAACAAAGACCTCACAATCTCATTGATGTTGAATAACTTGACAATATAGCGTAGTCTTTCTTCAAGACCCAGTTATCTTAAAATAACAAATCATAAAAAAGATATATAATAATAATAAAACAAAGGCCCCACAATCTTATTGATGTTGAATTACATGGAAATATAGCGTAGTCTTCCCTCCAGACCCACTTATTTCAAAATTACAAATATTTTTTTAAAAGAGTCAACAAGTAACAAAGACCCCCACTATCTGATTAATGTTAAATAACATGTAAATATAGCGTAGTCTTTAATACAGACCCAGATCTTTCAAATAACAAATGAATAATAATAATAATAATAAATTAATAATAAAAAAAAGCAAAGACCCAAAATCTTATTTATGTTGAATAACATGGAAATATAGCGTAGTCTTTCCTCCAGACCCAGTTATTTCAAAATAGTAAATTATAAGAAACAATAAAAACAAACAAGCAATATTAACAAAGACGTCACAATATAATCGATGTAGAATAACGTTGTTGTTGTTGTTGTTATCTTGGGTTTTAATGCGCGTATCATTCAGATATGAATATTTACGCCTATGATTTTTGTGGTACGCGTTATCACAGGGTTCTTATAGTTTGGAAGATGCTGGGGTCTAAGTTTTAAGATTAATGTTTCGCTTAATTTGTATTTTTAAGAGAACTGGGTGTGGGGTAAAGACAACACTCTAAACCCAGGCATTTTAACTGGGTTTAATTTTGAAGATTGGTCTTAGCTTTGATTTTTTTTTCTCAATATTTGTTCGTTGTTGGGTTTTATTGTTTTTTATTCTTGAAATAACTTTGTCTGGAGGAAAGTCTGCAATCGATCTTTATGTTATTCCACAGTAATTCGATTATTGGGTATTCGTTTTAGAATATTTGTAAAAACTATTTTATTTATTTCAAATAAATACCAAGTCTGGAGAAAGGATGTTTGCTTTACCCATGCATTATTACAATGTTTGTAGGGGTCTTAGTATTATTTTTTTTAAAAATGGGTGTAGGGTAAAGACATATTTTTTTTTACTGGGTGTAACTTTTGAAGATTGGTCTTGGATTTGAAGTTTTTTTATTCATTTTTTGAATAACCGGGTCTGGAGGAAAGAGTACGTTTTAAAACTCGTGTTATTCCACAAGAATAAGAACATGATAGGGTCTTACGTTAGAAGATTTTTTTATTATTTGTTTTTAATGATTAGGTCTGGAATAAAGACAATGCTCTAAACCTCTTTTTAAAACAGGTTCTTAGGTTGAAATATTGTTTGGTCTTAGATTGGGAGCTTTTTTATCATTATTTTATTATTATTATCAGCGTTATTTTAAAGAAAAGAAATAACTGGGTCTGGCTGAAAGACTACGCTATATGTCCATGTTATCCAGCATTAATAAGATTATGGGGTCTTTATACTGTTTTTGTTGTTGTTGTATTGTTATTTATAATTTTGGAAAAACAGGGTTTGGAGAAAAATCTAAGCTCGATTTTCATTTTCATTCCACTGTAATGTCATTATGGTATCTTAGTTTGGACTAATATTATAATTTTTGAAATAACCGGGTCTGGAAAAAACACTTTGGACTTATATTATAATTTTTGAAACAACCGGGTCTGGAAAAAAGACTTTGGACTTATATTATAATTTTTGAATTAACCGGGTCTGGAAAAAAGACTTTGCACTTTTGTTCTGTATGAACACATTACTATCGGGTTTTAGCTTTCAGTTTTAAGTAACCAGGTCTGGAAAAAGACTTTGGACTTATATCATGATTTTTTAAACGACCGGGTCTGGAAAAAAGACTTTGGACTAATATTATAATTTTTGAATTAACCGGGTCTGGAAAAAAGACTTTGCACTTTTTTCTGCATGAACACATTACTATCGAGTTTTAGCTTTCAGTTTTAAGTAACCAGGTCTGGAAAAAGACCTTGGACTTATATTATGATTTTTTAAACAACCTTGTCTGGAAAAAAGACTTTGGACTAATATTATAATTTTTGAATTAACCGGGTCTGGAAAAAAAGCATTTGCACTTTTTTGCTATATGATAGCATTACTATAGGGTTTTAGTTTTTAGTTTAAATAACTGGGTCTGGAGGAAAGACTACGCTTGGTTCTTAATTTTCTCTTAGCGCATATATATTCACAATACGCGCCGTATAAGTTAAAACAACAACATAGACATTTATTCCACCAGTTTTAATTAACTGGGTCTGGAGAAAAGACTAAGCTCGATTCTCATTTTTATTCCACTTGAATATCATTATCGTATCTTAGTTTGGACTTATATTATAATTTTTAAAATAACCGGGTCTGGAAAAAGACTTTGGACTAATATTGTAATCTTTGAATTAAAGGACAAGTCCACCCTAACAATAAGTTGATTTGAATAAAAAGAGAAAAATCCAACAAGCATAGCACTGAAAATTTCATCAAAATCGGATGTGAAATAAGGAAGTTATGACATTTTAAAGTTTCGCTTAATTTCACAAAACAGTAATATGCACATCCTGGCTGGTATGCAAATGAGGGAACTGATGACATCACTCACTCACTATTTTTTTTGTATTTTATTATATGAAATATTCTAATTTTCTCCTCATTGTCAAGTGATACAACGATTGATTCTTCTCTGAACATGTGAAATTAACATTGTTTAATACTATATGGTTCAGTCAAGTTGGTCCTTATTGTAAAATATATAAAAAATGAAATATTGTATAATTCAAACAATAAAAAACAAAAGAAATAGTGAGTGATGGACATCATCGACTGACTCACCTAATTGTGCATATCACTGTTTTGTGAAAAATAAGCGAAACTTTAAAATGTCATAACTTTCTTATTTTTCATCTGATTTTGATGAAATTTTCAGCACTATGCTAGTTTGATTTTTCTCTCTTTATTCAAGTCAAAATTTTCCTGGGGTGGACTTGACCTTTAACCGGGTCTGGAAAAAGCATTTGCACTTTTGTGCTATATGATAGCATTACTATAGGGTTTTAGTTTTTAGTTTAAATAACTGGGTCTGGAGAAAAGACTACGCTTGGTTCTTAATTTTCTCTTAGCGCATATATTCACAATACGCGCCGTATAAGATAAAACAACAACAAAGACATTTATTCCACCAGTTTTAATTAACTGGGTCTGGAGAAAAGACTAAGCTCGATTCTCATTTTTATTCCACTGGAATATCATTATCGTATCTTAGTTTGGACTTATAATTTATTATAATTTGTAAAATAAGCGGGTGTGGAAAAAGACTTTGGACTAATATTATAATCTTTGAATTAACCGGGTCTGGAAAAAAGTATTTGCACTTTTGTGCTATTGTTACGTTACCTGTCCTGGACAAACTCCCACGTAAACCTCCTGAATCCTGTTCTACATTCAGACACTCATGAACTAGAAAACAAGCCACGCCGTGTCAAATCGTTTAAAAACAGTTTATTTACAAATAAATACACATGACGATTCCGACTCACAGGTCCGTTGTTCACATAGAGATATATACTTTCACTAGTCTCTACTCCAGACTTAAACTTGTATTATTATCTCGTCACACTCCCTTCCATAAAAACATGCTTACAATTTTTCAAAGAAATTGCAATAAGTATGTTCGCAACTCGAATTTTGCTTGTTAATATAAACGAACATTATCACAATGAATATAGCGCTTAACCAAACACAGTTAATGCATTAAAACGTATCGAAATCCCTTTTTTTAATTTCACGCTCTTTGTGCAGCAATTTTGCATACTTTGGCAAAAGATAAGCATACTATAAAACATAGTATATATGAAATGAGTAAAACAGACATGTATTGATAGCGCATGCATGTAGTAAAACGTATTCATCAAAAGGTACACGCATGTTCTGAAATACATGTATGTTCGTAATAAACATAGTCATAAGAAATTTCACATGAATAATCAACATAGAAATACATGATATTACTTCCAAGTGTTATGAGAAAAGCAATATAAAAAGCATTGCTTCACTGAGTCCAAAAGTCAATAATATGAAAAATCATTCCAGATGTAAGTTCAAACTTCTGATTTCCAATATCTTCTTCCAATTATAGTTTCAGTTCAACGAAGTTCAACATCATCGCTTCAGTTAGGGTTCATTGAATGTTCATGAAGATTCACAGTAGGTTCAGATTACTTGATTCAAGATATAGTGTAAACATGAGCACAGTTGGCATCCAGAAAAAACACAAGTTCAGTTCACTTTCAAATCAAACATGGTAGAGAGTCCATTCCGGAGTATCCATTAAGTTGAGATGACAAGTAAGCATTTAGGTATAAATTCACATGATGATATAAGTTTCAAGTTCAACAGTTCACAGAAAGTGCAGTTTCCAAATTTCACCTTGATTATACACAATATCAAACGTTCACAGTTCAAATGTCACGATGGATTAAATTCTTTTAAAAATAATGTCACATCCCCTAGTCATGTATCTACCTTCTCCAAAGTACTGCCATAACATTTTATGTATAATCTCTGTGAAATCCAAACAAACGAGATTTCTACATTAAATATCAACATAACCGAATGCAATGTGTTTATGTGTTCTTTATTTGACGGAGCAGCTTGCAATTAAACAAAAAAGTCACTTTACGAGGCAAAGGTCAATGGCCGTACGCAGATTTTTGGACAAAGGTAATTCGATCTATTGAGCAAAGTTTGAATTTGTTCTCTTTTCTATTTTGTTATTAATTTTCATGATTGACATGCTTTGTGGTATATTTCACTATGTACATAAAGATCAATTAATACAGTACAAAATATTAATTATGACAACTTTCAATGCCTCTCTGCGTAGTACTTTTGATAACAAGTCGTTTATATCAATAACGATATATTATTACTTTTATCGAATTTAGTACATATCCAAATCAGATAATAATAACAAATTTATATTTATTAATTCAAATACAGTACATAAATCATGAATTAATGAGATTCCAAGAATTTCGTTAACATAATCAAATACATGTAAATAAACTTAAGCTCAGATTTTATCAATGAGCTGCATTGACCCTATGATAGAATACATTAAATGCAAATAAAAAACCTTTCAATCAGCTGCGTCAATTAAAACATGCCTGCCCTTACACACACACTCACACACCTTCACATACCCCTACTCCCATAAACACAACAAATCAATATCATTTGATCTTACACACACAGACACACGCTCATCCGTGTACGTTCGCAAAGGCAGTTCGACCTTTTGATAAAGTTCAAATTTGTTCTCTTTTCTATCTTGTTATAAATTTTCATGATTGGCATCCTTTGTGATATATTTCACTATGTACAGAAAATCAATAAATACAGTACAAAATATATATTACGACAACTTGCAATGCCTCTCTGCGTATCAAATTTTAGTACATATCCAAAAAAGAAAATAATTAAAAATGTTTATTTCATCATTTTGAAATACAGTACGTAAATCATGAATTAATGAGTTTCCAAGAATTTCGTTAACATAACCAAATACATATTAAAAAACTTCAGATCAGATTATTTCAATGAACTGCATTGACTCTATGATACAATATTCATAAAATGCAAATAAACACCTTGCAATCAGCTGCGTCAATTACACACACACTTACCCGCACACACCCTCACACACACATACTCCCATAAACACAACGAATCAATAACATTTGATCTTACACACACAGACACATCCTCATCCGTGCACGTTCGCACACTCCTTCTCAGCTACAAACGTCATGTTAAACTCATCTTGTTTATCTTTCTCTCATTCTATCTGTTTCTTTCCCTATGCTAGTAAGCAAATGAGCAAGATATTCCTGCACAATCTCGTGAATTGTGAGACTTCAAATCTGAAAGAATTTAACCACTTTTTATTCAAATAATATTGATTATTCTTGTACCATAGGAAAGGGTAAATGTTACTCTTTTATATTGGTCGTTTCTTTTGAATAAAATAATTTGATAAGTGAATTTCAGGCCTGAATAGATGCCTTAAACGGAATTTTCTTCTTCTGTATGTGGCACCTCTTAGATGGGTCAGCACCCAACTTTTTCCATCAAGATACGAGAGGAAATTTCTGGAATTTCTGAGTAGCATAAAATCCAGAGTTCTGATTGGGTGAATAATGTTTTTAAAACAACAGGCGCGGGTAATTCGAAGAGGTAACCACATTGTGCGTGTGACCTTGCAGATGACCAGTGTGGAAACGTTGGAATTTGCGTGGGTGTGTGGTCTCTTTGACAAATCGGAGTGAAGTATTCTTGTTTAATAAGCTGCTAAATGTACTTGGCCTATGAAAAGCTGGCTGGTGACCCATCTAAAATACTTCTTCTTATAAAACTAATATCATATTAAAGCTAAGATCTTCAGCTTTATCATAATCTAAAGATCATTCTGGCTCAAACAGAAATTAAGTGTAAAACAACAACTTGAAATAATTAAAATAATGCATGAAAATAATGCAAACACCCTCTAATCATGAATATCACTAGGATAAAAGAAGCTACTTTTTGAGGACCTGCCAACTGACTGCCTCTATCTAATCCTCCATTGAACAACATAGTTCATAGTTCACAAAAATCATGAGGTCCATTCAATCATTCACCAAATAGTTCATCAGCGAGACGGATTTCACCAGCCTCTTCTAGAGCAGTCTGCAAGGCTTTCAGCTCTGTATTCTTTGTTTGCTTTTTTCTCCACTTACGGAGCATTGAAAGAGTTCCCATGCACGACACGCCTGTCTCTTTCTTGTTCTCCTCAACATAACGGTCGATATCCTCTGGTCCAAAGCCAAGAGCCTTTCCCAAATCATGTATATCTTGACGTGAGGCAACCTTTTCTGCAACGGTTTCTAGAATGTCATCAAAGTCCCTCTCTCGAGCTGGATTGATCCTAGATTGTTGATTTGATAAATTATTACAAAGTGTAAACCTTTTAACACTGCTGATTTCCACTATTACTGCCATTAATCTCCCAGATTATCTCTAATCAGATTATTCTACGCTTTTTTCACTTCTTAACAATCACGTCCACCCCTGAAAAACATTGATTTGAATCAACAGAGCTAAGTGAAATGCAAATTAGAGAGTCGATGATGTCCCCCACTCACTCTTTCATTTGTTTGTTATTGTTTGAATTATACAATATTTCAAATTTTACTGATTTAAAGGACCAACTTGACTGAACCACAAAATGTTGAAACAACATGTTAATGGAGGAGCAACGCTTTGTTTCACATAATAATAAGGTGAACATGAAATAGTGAGTGGGTGACGCCATCATCATTTGGATACTGACAAGGATGTGCATTTCCGGCGCAAAATCAGGCGCAATTTTAAATGTCGTGATTTTGAGCGTTATGCCTATTGGTTTTGCATTTTTTTATTCAAATTAGTCCAGGATAGAAGAGGCATAACCTTGTTTTTTCATATATACAATATTTTTTGATGGTTTCTTGTCAATTCGAGGGCGCTGATTACGAATCTGAATGATGCCACTCGTGTAACCTTCAGCATTTTCCGCAAATTGGCAAAATCCAATATGGCCGCCAAAATATGCAAATTACCCATGAAAATCATAAAATTGTCTGCACATTGGCTGTGAAATGCATGAAATTGTGTGGCAGGAGTGAAATACTCTCTGAAAATATAATTTTTGACAAAATATTTATTTTCCTGATATTCAAAATGGCCGCCATAGGCCCTTGTATACTCTATTGTGTACAGTATGAATAGGGAAAACTAATTTTCACAAGAATGAGCACTAAACTGCAAAAAAATCGCGATGTATGAACGAAGTAATATATGCAAATCACCATTACTAACGAGATATATCATTTATTATGTCATATAAGGGAACATTGCTCTATTTTGATATCTAAAATAGCCGCCACTGGCCCAAACAGTAATGACAAGAAACCATAAAAAAATATTGTATATATAAAAAAACAAGGTTTGGTCAATTTTCTATGGGACCTATCCTGGACTAAATCAACTCTTTCACAGGCTGAACTTGTCCTTTAAGTGCGTCACGCACGTTTCACGTTTCTACCCTCAAAATGAATATTTCGTTCTTTTTATGTCCTGCTGTCTTGGATATTGTTCGTGTTTTTAATTCAACAGGGGATTAATAAGAGCAAACCAATATATGTATCTTTCAGAAGCTATCAATTACTTAATTTGTATTATTTTCCCCTTTTTTCCCCTTTTCAACAACTTATTGAGATTATAAAAGCTCCCATCCATCTTTCTGAAAAGTAATACCAAAGGTACTCTTTTCTGCGTAAATCAATTGGCAATGTTAGCAATTATTAGAAGTATTTTAATGATTAAAACGTACCGTAAGGTTTCATCTGATGTCTGCTGCGCCGGTAAACTTGTTGCACCGTGTTGTACTCCTACTAAAAAAATCAGAAAAAGTAATTTCGATAACTTTGATTCTCTCATGTGCATAATCATATTTTTTCAAATTCTAAGAAGGGATTGAAGAGAAAGAAAACGAAACATAAAAAAAAACATATCCATTCAAACCAAGTGTGAACATTTGCTTGTGAAACAATAGGTTTCGTCTCGTTTAAATCATATATCTTTATTCACTTCTAAAATAAGTTACTTATGTCTTAATGAACGGATTAATTGGGAATAAAATTTACCATTCAAAGTCAACATGAATATGGGTTATTATAACAAGTGACTAGATGACATTATGCATTAGTTCAAAATATCAATTTTGATATCAAACACGATGTGGGATTTATTTCGTATCTTCCATTTTAAATTTCTAATTCATTTCATATATCTAAAGAATAATAGTTGAATAAACAAATGACGTAATTATTTAGATCTAAATTCATGTTGATCTAAATTCATGTTGGTACTCCTGGAGCTCTCAATAATGCACTGGTTAAACTCCAGAATTGTATATCAGATATAAGACAGTGGATGATAGTGAATAAGCTAAAATTAAATGACAAAAAAACTGAATTTTTTGTTGCGGCCTCTACTTATAACTTGCGCAATCTTCCAAATGTTCAACTTGATGTTCATGGTACACTCTTTAGACCATCATAAAAAATAAGAAACCTTGGTGTCATATTTGATTCCCGCATGTCAATGTCGTACCATATCTCTCATATCTGTAGCACAGTCACTTTTTATTTAAGGAACATTTCTAGAATCAGAAGGTTCATTGACCAGTCTGCCTGTCACAATGCTGTTCGTTCATTGGTTCTGTCTCGTATTGATTATTGCAATGGGCTCCTTTCTACAATTCCCATTAATCAATTAATTCGTATTCAACGACTACAAAATTGGGCAGCACGATTAATTTTACAGGTTTCCCGAGATCATCCTTCCCAACCACTCTTTAATTCTCTTCACTGGCTTCCTTTTAAACAGAGAATTACGTTCAAATGACTCTTGATTGTCTACAAAACACTGAATAAACAGGCTCCACAGTATTTAAGTAACTGCTTGAATCTGTATACACCAACGAGAGCACTTAGGTCGGCCAGTGATCACCTTCGCCTCACATATTCATTAACTCGTACATTAGCTGGTGACAGAACTTTGACAGTGTCGGCTTCAAAATCCTGGAACGACCTGCCACTAATAATTAGACAGTCTCCAACATTAGCAATTTTCAAAAAGTCATTAAAAACTCATCTCTTTCGTACTTTGTAGTTTTTTAAAATATTACATTTAATTAATTCATTGTAAGCGCTTTGGGCCTAATGGGAAAAGCGCAGTACAAATAATAAGTAATAATAATAATAATACTACAAAATCTCAAAAAGGCATTAAATAAAGACTTGGGTTTTTTAATATTTTGAATACACTTGTCTTATCAAGAATATACATAACAATGGACAGACGACAACATTAAAGCTAAAGGAAAGATTAAATTAAAACAAGTGGAATGCCTCTGGCCGTCTCACCTGCATCACGCGATTCAATATAGCAGCAGTGCTGATTTTGAAAACTACTATAATTCGCACAAGATGTTCAGTGATACTTGGTTACTCTTATTTCCACGTTTTATGAACTAGACCAATACACTTATAGAGATATGATGGCAATTCAACAAATACCCCCAACATGGCCAAAGTTCTTTGACCTTACATGACCTTTGACCTTGATCATGTGACCTGAAACTCGCACAGGATGTTCAGTGATACTTGATTAGTCTTATGTCCAAGTTTCAAGAGTCAGATCCATCAACTTTCAAAGTTATGATAATAATTCAACAGATACCCCCATTATGGCCAAAGTTCATTGACCTTTGACCTTGGTCATGTGACCTAAAATGTGCACAGGATGTTCAGTGATACTTGATTACTCTTATGTCCAAGTGTTATGAACTAGACCAACACACTTTCAAAGTTATGATAATAATTCAACAGATACCCCCATTATGGCCAAAGTTCATTGACCTTTGACCTTGGTCATGTGACCTAAAATGTGCACAGGATGTTCAGTGATACTTGATTACTCTTATGTCCAAGTTTTATGAACTAGACCAACACACTTTCAAATTTATGGCTGTAATTCAACAGATACCCCCAGTTCGGCCAAAGTTCATTGACCCTAAAAATGACCTTTGACCTTGGTCATGTGACGTGAAACTCATGCAGAATGTTCAATGATACTCGATTAACCGTATGTATAAGTTTCATGAACTAGGTCCATATATTTTCTAAGTTATGATGACATTTCAAAAACTTAACCTTAGGTTAAGATTTTGATGTTGATTCCCCCAACATGGTCTAAGTTCATTAACCCTAAATGACCTTTGACTTTGGTCATGTGACATGAAACTCAGGCAGGATGTTTAGTAATACTTGATTAACCTTATGGCCAAGTTTCATGAACTAGGTCTATATACCTTTTAAGTTATGCTGTCATTTCAAAAACTTAACCTCAGGTTAAGATTTGGTGTTGACGCCGCCGCCGCCGTCGGAAAAGCGGCGCCTATAGTCTCACTCTGCTATGCAGGTGAGACAAAAAATGAAGCGTAAAGGTTTCTGATCTGTAATTGGTTTTCATTAATTCATTGCCCCGTAATACAAACATGACAAAGGTTGGCGATTAATTGTTGCTTTAAAAGAATAGTTCTGATTAGTTCCTCTTCAGTCTACTGAACAAAATGCGCATGCAATGATGATCGTGATAGGTCATTCCATTTAGGAATAATCGCTAAACTTGGAGCCCCGATATAACGTATGTACTTATGTGGAGTTTTTTTTCTAATTGTCATTACAATTCAGATGTATTGTGATCAGTCATTTCATGATCGAATATAACTCCCAAATTACGGGTTGTTTGTGACGGATCGATAGAAGTGCTACTAATATCTATGTGATATGAGTGATTTATTACTTATTTTTTCCACTGTGGTTGTATGACTTTTTGAAGTGGGCGCAGATTATAGAAATGTACGCTAAATTTATATAAAAGTGCCTACTTAATCGCGCATAGGTTAACCCTTCGTGCTTAAAGAAATTAAATACTTCTTTTTGACCGAGTGATACAAGTACTACCAATATGGATGTGACACGACTGATAATCAATTTTTCCTTTATAACAAAAGTTTGGTACAATAATAAAATTTTAGATTTATCATCATTCAGTTTCAGGCTATTAGGTACAAACCAAGTCTTACGGTTTCGTAGACAATGTTTCAAGTTGTGTGATAGCCAAGAACAGTAACGGAATTTTAGGTTGAAAGGACAAAGAGATATGTGTGTCATCAGCAATAACAATGGTAACCTACGCCGCATTTAAGAAATATTTACTGATTGGTTGCATATAAACTCCTCAAAAACGTTTGGAAATCTGAGTTTGGCCATTAATTTCTCTAAACTCCTAATTTCAAGCAATGCATATTTGATATTATTAAAAACATCATTTAATTCTCCTTAGAATTATACCCTACATGATATGATTATGGTTCACATGGAGACATGATATGATTATGGTTCACATGGAGGTGCATTGCGTTGAAATGTTTGGCAAGGTCAAAATTCAAAAGTTGCTAAATTATACAATATTGAAAGTCACTGTTCTTTTATTTCCGTGGTGATGAGTGAGCTTCTCAGCGGTTTCTTTTGTTTTCATGCTCCTAATATCAGCATTAACAGGAAATCAAACACACCTCTGCACAAGCAAACAAACAAACATGCATGGGAATTTCAAACCACAATTCAAAAGAAAAGATGAAAATCCATATTTTACCATTCGAAATAGACATGAAATGAAATACTCCAAAAATTTGCTTCGCTCAATTAATCGTGGGCCCGGCAGCCGCTGTGCAGCGCCAGTTCGACGTGGCTTTATCTCTTTAATCGTTGAACGCCAAACAGGGTAGCAGCAACTCCCATTTCTTGACGTCTTTTGGTCTGACGCGGCCGGGGTTTGAACTCCCGGTTGTGAGACGAACGCTCTACCAATTGAGCCAACACACCGGTATCAAACCATGATATCTCACGGATCTCCATGTTAATGTTGATATTAAAGTGCATGAAAACAAAAGAAACCGCTGAGAAACTCACTCATCACCACGGAAAAAAGAACAGTGACTTTCAATATTGTGTTATTTTGCAACTTTTGAATGCCTCACATTTCAAGGCACTGCACTCTATGTGAATCATAATCATATCATGTAGAGTATAATTTTCGCATACATTCGTAATTCCAACGCTTCGTTATTCCGAAGGTTCGAATATTCCGAGGGTTCGTTATTCCGAACACGAATAAGGTTCGTAATTCCGAAGGTTCGTTAGTCCGAAAACGGAATAAGGTGCGTAATTCCGAAGGTTCGTTAGTCCGAAAATAAAATCAGGTCTGTAATTTCGAAGGTTCGTTAGTCCAAAAACGAAATAGGGTTCGTAATTCCGAAGGTTGATTAGTCCGAAAACGAAATGAGGTTCGTAATTCCGAAGGTTCGTTAGTCCGGAAACGAAATGAGGTTCGTTAATCCACAGGTTCGTTACCCTTCTTAAAGTATATATTTTAGATTAGAAAATCAAAAATTTGTTTGGCTATTGTTATTAGTTTAGTAAGGTACTCGCCGCTATTGGTTATAAAAAGACTTAGAATATCAATTTTTCAGGCTGGAATATCTATTTAGCTCGCGCTTACATGCATATATCCTATTCATGAGTCACTAAACACAGTCCTTAAATAGTTCCTTTTCTGGTCAATATACTTCAGCTCATACTTCGCACTCGTGTTAATTCTTCAGTTAGATGCACAACTGTTTAATGATTGGAATTACTGCTCAGAATATTTTTTTATATTTCTTATTGACATCTCCAAAATTTTGAGCTTGCGATTCACACTCGCAACAGCTCCCAAGCATGCCCGTTTAATAGTATTTGACCCCCCAAAAAACGGGTTTTACATCAGATTTGAAAAATTTTCCGACCCGCTCGCCCGTTGCACTTACTCACGAAAAATAAAGCCTAAATATATATCTTACCATAATCAGAAATCACTTCAAAAATATTTTGCTCTACTTGATTCTACTTTGCTCCGCCCCCTTCATTTTGCTTCCCATTCCGGTTCTCCCGGCTACGCCACCGATTATTTCATTTTTCGGATTAACGAACCTTAGGAATAAGGAACCTTATTTTGTTTTCGGATTATCGTACCTTCGGAACAATGAACCTTATTTTGTTTTCGGATGAACGAACCTTCGTAATAACGAACCTTATTTCGATTTCGGATTAACAAACCTTCGGAACAACGAACCTTATTTCGTTTTCGGATTATCGAACCTTCGGAACAACAAACTTTATTTCGTTTTTTGGTTATCGAACGTTTGGAACAACGAACCTTATTTCGTTTTCGGATTAACGAACATCGAGATATAGGCAATTTACGTTTTTCGGAATTACGAACCTTCGAAATAACGAATCTTCGTAATTACGAAGTGTAACTATAATTTTAAGATAATTGAATGGTTTATTCATTATTATCAATCACAAATTAATATTCACTAAAACCGAGGACGGATTATCGATCAAAGTCAGATTTCAAATTTTTTTTGAGGAGTTTAGATGGGAAGGAGAAGTGTGCCAAACTTCCGAGTAGTTAAGCCGGAAATCAGATGGCCTACATATTGTGATCATTCAGATATACATGAAATAAAGCAATCGAGGGCGGTCTTCCCTTGATACCTAATAAGTTAAGCCTTTAAATTATGAAAGTGTGATCTGCAATTGATCTACCATGTCTAACACTGAACAAATGGCGTAACAGGCGGGGGGAAGATGTCCCCCCCCCCTGGCGGATTTCACCTGGGGAATAAAAAAACGGAGAAAAGATAAAAGGGAGGGAGAAAGAAAGAAAGGGAAATGGGAAGGAGAGGGAAAAGTGAATAGAAAACGAGGAAAAAAATATATTTTTAATGAAAAAGGAAGGAAAGCTGGAAAAGGAACGAAAGATAAACATTTGAGAAAGAACAATTTATTCTGTAATAGGCCTATGTCATGCAATAGCACGGTGGAATATTAATTAAAAGATGACAAAGTGGCAAACAATAGCGGGAAATGAATGTAATAACAAAGAAAAGGGACAAGAAAAAAGTAATAACACGACCGGGCTGCCGAGGATCGAAAGTAAAGAGCGGTAAGAAAGATATACAACATACAACATTGTGCTATAAGTTTGCTAAATTGTATGCAAATAAGCAACCGGGGCTTTGCAACAGACTTCACGCAGTAGGGGCTCTTCATCTATAACCTTCAAATGGCTCTATAACGCCCCCCCCCCCTGTAGGGAGGGGGTATTGGTTCCACACCCAAGATGAAATAAAATAAATTAGAGGAGACAACGTATGATGAACTTAATGGAAACAATGAAAAGGAAAATTTATCACATAATTAGAATTTAATTTCAATAGGCACTTTTTTGCAGCTCGCTTTGCACACTGGCGACTCGTTACAAATTTTCCCACATTGCTATGTTTTGCCCCCTCAAAATATTTTGTTCAGTACGCAATAGGGTTGAATAAATGTATTGTTTAAAGATGTATATTTTGTACATACCCGCGATTTGAATAAAAATAGCGGCAATCTGCGAGGTTTAAATGGCTTTGATACCAAGACGCCAACCGCATTGCACTGCCGTATAATGGTTGCGCTTTTTGGTTGGGCCATGGCCCCAAAAGTTCTACAACCAAGTGCAAAAAAGGAGGAAAGAAAAGCAAAGGAAAAGTTTAGGGTATGATTATATTTACTGAATATAGTGTCAAAAAATATCTCAAAGTCAGATTCTCATGAAAAGGTGATTTTTTTCTTGCTCGCTTCGCTCGCGCAGATCTTACTGTATATTAAGCAGCTTTTTAGCACATGCGCCATACTGCGCCCCTCGTTTCTTTTGTACTATTCACGCCACTGCCGCAAAGAACCATGTTCACAGTGGCGTACAGACCACAAAAAATAAGGAATGCAAAGAGAGAAGAGTGATATATATTATTCTCTGGATACCATGTCTAAATCTATCACAACATGGAATTTTTGTATCAAAATTTTTGATCGCTTGCTTCGCTCACTCGCAACATTTTTAAGATAAATTCTGCCCGATACACAATATCTGGCCCTCTCAAAATCGTCGCCTCATTACACCATTACGCCTGTTCATACCATGATATGACCGGGATTTTTTTGTTGCTCTTGCCCCCAACCCCCATCCCCCCCCCCCCCCTGGCCACCGACCACTGTTACGCCGCTCCACTAAACTCATATCAAGCATAATAGTAGTAAAAACCGAGCCGAAATGTTGCCATTATCCATTCCTCAAAAGATACATGTTGACTAGTAGTGTATACACTATAACCGGGTCTGTACGCATGTTGACATGGTATGGGTTGAACAATTCATACTCAGATAATTACCTTGTGGAGGAACGTTCTCCTTTCTACGGGGAATTGGGAAATCCAACCTGAATGAACAATTGACCTCCAGTTCCTTGGTTTGTCCGGCTCTCATGGATATTTGAACATTATCTGGCTGTTTTGGGACATCAAATTTGACGGGTTCACAAATCTTGGGTCCGTGTATTAGTCTACAGAAAGAAATGATCTGCATAAACAAAAAATCACTACCACTGTTATTATTATAGTTTAAATTATTTTCAATTTGTGTTTATGTAAGCTATTTGGTTAAGAAAGGGGCATGGGTATCATCAACAAGCTAAGTTATTACAATCACGGGTCAATGAAGAGCCGTGGTTTAGTGAGTCTGACTCTCGCTTTGTAAACAGAGGGTCGTGTGTTCGAATCCAACCGCGGTGTAGCGACCTTTGGCAAGGCGTCAAGCCACACTTTGCCACTCTCGACCCAGGTGCTAAATGGGTACCCGGTAGGATGCGAAAGTTATTGTACCAAGGAGCTTCCTTGATTGTACCGTATGTTTGAATTCGCCAGCGCCAATATGAAGCTGCGAATAATGCAAGGAATGCTCCCAGGGAAGTGGAAAATGCGCACATCTCGTGCGGGATTGCAATGAATCCAATGATCGGGATAATAATAAGATGCAAAGCGGTTTGGGTCGTTCTGGGAAAAGCACTATATAAAAATAGCCTATTATTATGAGAACGTATAGAGCCACCCCGAAGTACATGTATTGCTCAGTCAGTTCGTCCCTTACTCCCTTATGCATACGTTTTCTGTCCATCGGCCAGTGGGACAGGCCTTAAGAAACCAAATATTTATATTATATTGGATGGCTCAGAATGGAATACCAGAATATTCCAAGAGTTTGGGAAAATATTCCAAGGGGGGCAGGGCGGGCAGACAGTCCCCCCCTGACGAGTCACAAGCAAAAAATAAAAGAAACGTAAAAAGGAAAGCAAAAAAGAAAAGCGGAAGAACCAAAGAGAGAAAAAAGGAGGGAAGGGAAAAAAGAAGAAACAGTTTAAGAGAAAGGGGAAAACAAAAACTGAACTGCAGACTGTGATAAACTGTCGGGCACAAGGGGCTGTTCCAACTGATTCGGGTTTTTTTTAGTTCCACCATCTTTGTACGTATATGTCATTTAAGCTTTACAGTTTTATCGGTGAATTGTGATTTTTACGCAAAGCGACTTTTAGAGCTCTCTGTACCGATAGTACAGACGGACTAGGCTGACTAGGGACAGAAAAAGGGTAGAGAACAACTTTTACGTAATATAATTATAACAATAAAAAATTCGCTCGCGCTACGTGATCTCATCAAGGTTTTAGCTGGATGCATAAGATAAAACTTAATGTCTAGTTTTCACGTCAAAATATCAAAAAATTTCAGCTCGCACTTCGCGCTCGCGTCAATTGATTAGTTAGAAACCAATTTGTACGCGGTTACCTAATAACCAGTTCTTAGGCCGGAATATCAAGAATTTCAGCTCGCGCTTCGTGCTCGCATATAATTGTTTAGGCACATCCATCCTGGTTATAAATGAAGTGATTATAATGTCCGGTGTGCAGGTCGGAATATTAAAAAAATAAAAAATATATCATCAGAAACCAATTTGTTAACGGTTACAAATTTGCTAAAAATATCAAGTTCTTAGGTCGGAATATCAAAAATTTCAGCTCGAGCTTCGCACTCGCATAAAATTCCATCCTGTTCATAATTGTAATGTAAAGTTGTCAGGTCGAAATATCAAGCATTTTGAGCTTGCGCTTCGCACTCACCAATTAATTATTCAGTTAGAAACCAATTTTTTCACGGTTACTAAAAGTGCTGAGAATATCCAGTTCTAAAGCCGTAATATCAAAGGTTTTCGCTCGCGCTTCGCGCCCGCACGACTGTTTAAATACCTATCCTGTAAAACTGTTTAGAATGTCTAGTGTCCAGTTAAGAATTTCAGAATTTTTAGCCTGCGCTTTGCGCTCGCATTATTTATTAATTAAGATACCCATCCCATTCATAATTAAGTGCACAAAATGTATCGTTTTAGGTCTAGATTATAAAATAAAACAACTCGCGCTTCGCGCTCGCAATAATTATTTTTATACTATTTTAATGTAAAGTGCAGGCACGTGCAAGTGAAAGTGAAGACTTTTTGGGGGTGGGGCTTGTCAAAATTGTTGTAAACAATAATGTCCCCCTATAAAATCCTCGATCTGCCCCTGGATTGGATATAAATGAGTATTGGTCGTCGGACGTCGGTAATCGGTACTGATATCTGTCCACCCCCTCCCCCCACCACTGTAAAAGGCCTGCTTACACATTCCTCTGGTTATTACCGTCTCTCTTTCTATCCTATGTACCCGATCCCTTCGTCCGCCCATGTATCTTTCTCCAATTTCAAATCCCTCAACCTTCTGACATTCCTAGTGATATATCATGTTACTGTCACATATTTATTTTTCATGAGTGAATGGATGCATTTATTTTTTGTTTTAATTGTGTATGTGGAAATAAAACAAAGTGCAAATCAATAAATGAATACAACTGATTTCAATGTCAAATACCTCTTTTATAACGTCTCCAAATGAGCAATCGCCCGATAGTAAAAGTAATAATATTAATAACTAGAATTTTATTTCGTCATGAGGACGAATTAGGTGTCTGTCTGTGATTTCATGATCAGGGAGACAATCAGCATGTTCATTGAGATCAGTATGATGATCATCATGATGAAAACTGAACTTCTCTTATGAAAAGAACGTGTTGAATAATCTTGAAAAAGAGGGAAATTAAAAAGTTGTGTGAAAAAGTGTAGGTCATACACATATTGTACAGGAACATTGTACATTAAAAGGGATTTTAATCTCTTTTATTGTCCAATGTTTTATCTTATATACATTGTAATGGTCATAAAGGACCATTTGTGAAATGTTAAAAAAAAAAAAAAAAAAAAAATCTGATTTTCACCCCTGCCCGCTGGGCTCGAACCCTCGACCTTCAGGAAGCAAGTCTCATTCCTTACCCATTGAGCTACGCACTTCCCATAGACTTCACACATAAGCAAAACAAGAGGATCTCAAATCCAATTTTGCAAGTGAAATACAAGCATGATCCCGGCATCTGATTGGAAAATTGAGACTACATTTGCGATAGCTTACAGTCTCAGCTACAACATACTCCAAGCTCAGAGAAAACCGTCAAATATAAATGGAGATATGGCTCGCGAAATAGAGGAATGTAAAATCCAGTTTTGAGAAAAAGTCATTTCCCATAGAGATTGCACACAAAATGAGCGAAAATGATGTCTCTATAACTTGCCATTTTTCGGGGTGATTCGTTCCTTTAAATGAAAAGACAGTCATCAAATGAGAAAGAGTATGTCCTCAGCTACAACATATTGAAAACTGAGCGAAAATTGGCCAATATTTACGGAGTCAAAGTCAAATAAGCATAATTATGATGACGTCATAAGTAGCAAAATGGGAATTTTGCGTTCCGACGCCATTTTGATGACGTCATGATAAAATTTCGGATCAAATGTGACATGAAATCATATCTCCCATTCATACCCTATTCGAATATGAAAAAAATTGGTGGTCAACGGACTTCCTGAAGAGCTAAAATGAATTTTGTATAGGCATGTTTTTGCACGTATATGGTCTATGGTTAGTGCGCGCGCGCGCGCGTGCTGTACACTTTGATAGAGGCTAATTCCGTTATTACTTGTCGTAGAAGGTTGATCAAGGTATCAAATTGTTAAGAATTATATTATCGGTGCATTGATATAAAAAAAATCTTATGTTGCATAGTGCCGTTACGCGTGAGAACGCGCGCGTAACCGTGCGCGCGCGCAAATTTTTGAAATGCTTAAAATGACCTGATTTATACTCTACTTTGGTAAAAAGTTATTTTGAGCCTTTTAAAATTTTGACACGCGCGTACGCGCACGTCGTGACCTTTACATGACCTTTGATGACACGGACAGTTGACCCTTGACCTGAAGTTAATGTGATGTAAATATGGTTAATTTTTTATAATTGATAATGAAGATATGATTGATAATGTGATTTTACAAAATGGCGTCTAGATGACGTCACGATGACCTTTTGACCTTGAACTTGTTTCATACAGATGACATGATAAGTCCCCATACCTGATGATTTTGTAAAGAAAACTGATGATGTGGATTTTGAGATTTTGCGCTAACAAGAAAAGGGCGGAAAAATAAAAATAGATAATAAAGAAATAAAAAAGAAAATTCGTACGAAATTAATAGTTGATCTGTCGATTGACATATCACCTAATAATAATGATAAATGTGATTTGTAATGCGCCAAATCCACTCTTATCTGCAGAGTGCATAAGGCGCAATATCAGTAGTAGCAATATCCCAACTGTTTTATTGGGCACCCTTGGGTAACCTTTCCCACCATCAGTGCCACTTCCAGACCTACACATCCAAACGTGTATGGGGAAGGGGGTGGGCTGCAAAATGCAGAGCAACGAGGACTGCGAGGTGCCCAAATATCATCGTGTATTGGTAGTTTTATGACCGAATGTATAATTTCTTTACGTTTCACATCATGTAAAAAGGCTGAATAATAGTTGAAAAAAATAAAACATTCGCACGCTTCGCTCGCTCGAATAAAACTGTGAAGTTTATAGTTGGGCAATGATAATCAGCCCCCCTTGAAAAAAGTGTGCCTATACGTCCATGCTTACTACCCCCGCCCACCTTGCTCATCCTTGTCGCTTGCCCCCCCCCCCCCTGACGAAATATGCCAGGTAGGCCCACTGCCCTAACGAGTGGAATATTTCTGGTATTTTATGAAATAAAGCCATCCAATATAATTATCATCTATACAACCCCCCCCCCCCAAAAAAAAGAAAAAAAAAAAAACTCACTTATCACATTATGGCATCATCACTTAAGGACCAATTTGGTCATTGACATGCGACTTACATGTAGTTCATCGCATACATTCGTAATTCCGAAGCTTCGTTATTCCGAAGGTTCGGATATTCCGAAGGTTCGTTATTCCGAAGGTTCGTATTTCCGAAGGTTCGTAATTCCGAAGGCTCATTAGTCCGAAAACGAAGTGAGGTTCGTAATTTCGAAGGTTCGTTAATCCGAAAAAGAAATGAGGTTCGTAATTCCGAAGGTTCGATAGTCCGAAAGCTAAATGATTAACTAACCTTATTTCGTTTTCGTACTAACGAACCTTCGGAACAACGAACCTTATTTGGTTTTCGGATTAACGAACCTTCGGAATAACGCCACAAATGTTCGGATTAACGAACCCTTTTACGTTTCGGATTAACGAACATCGAGGTATAGGCAATTTACGTGTTTCGGAATTACAAACCTCCGGAATAAAGAACCTTTGGAATTACGAACCTTTGGGGGCCCGTTGCAGAAACAGTTGCAATCAAACGCATCTCTAAAAATCATGCGCAACTTCATTTTCAACCAATCAACAGCGCGCATTTTGGACTTGCGAACTGTGACAGGGTGTAAACGCGGTGCAACAGTCAGACCGCAGGTCCCTATGCTAATGAGCAAAAAGGCCAGATTCATCCAAATCATCTCGTGGCTGAATCCTCCTCCTTGCAAAATCTCGTGATTCGTGAGATTTTCTTTCTCTAAGAATTTACCTGTTTTAGCCTCAATTTAAATGAAATATTATTGCACCATCAGATAGAGTAAATGTTACTCTTTTACTCTTCCATATTGGTTATTTATTTTGTATACAATATTTTGTTAAATAAGTAAATTTCTGGCCTGAAAATGTGCCTCAAAACTGAATTTTCTTCCTCTGTTTTCTTTTGCAAATTGTGCAAAACTTTTTATTTTGAGCCTCAATGATATCTATATCACCATAAAGCTGAACTTCTGTACTTTCTTACAATGCCACTGTTGATATGCGGCACCTTTTAATCGGGTCAAGATCACACTTTTCCCACCAAGGTACAAGACGAGATTTCTGAAATTTTGTACTTGCATGAAATCCAGAGTTCTGATTGGCTGGATAAGGTTCACAGAACAACAGGCGCGGGGTATTTGAGGAGATTACCACATGGGAAGTGTGACCTTCCCTGAACACATGCACTGGAACCGTTGGAATTTGCCAATGTGTGGTCTCTTTGACCAATCAGAGTGCAGTATTCTTGTTTTCAAGCTGCTTTATGTACTTGGCAAATGAAAAGTGTGATCTTGACCCGATTAAACCAATTCTAATTTTGAAACCTATATCATTTTAAAGCATACATATTCAGCTTTATCATGATCTAAAAATTATTTGGGCTCAAACAAAAATAAAGTGTGAAAATAGCAGCTTTTGTCAGGTGAAAATAATTATTTTGTAGCATATTTTAGATCAATATTTTAACCTATATTACAAAATCTTTGAATAAATTCAAACACATGACCTGAAAGAATGATGTTCCTTCTTTACAATGATACCAAATTCATGAAATTCGATGCACAATTAGAGCAGCAATGACCGAATGAAAAGAGGTGTTTTGGTCCGCATCAAGCTCATTAAATATGCAAAACATCTCAAGTCATGAATATCACTTGGATGAAAGAAGCCACTTTCTTGGGACCTGCCGTCTGACTGGCAAGATAAACCAAAAGCCGATTCTGCATCAGCGTTTGGTTCTGAACCAAAAGCCGTCACATGTAAACACGGTTATGGTCTCATACTGACCGGTAACTTTTGTACAGGAGCCTATCGGATAGGCCTATTTGTCGGAATTCGGTCATTTAAGGAATACGCTCTGATACTGCACAGGCAATTGATACAGACCAAAATAAGCGTTTTTAATGTGTGGCTAAAACGCTCTTTATAGATGATAATTTATTTTTATTTCATACGTTTTCCACTAGAATATTCCTAGATTCCGGTCAGCAAACTCTAGACAGTTAAAAAGGGGAGGACACACTGCCCCTTTCGCTAGAGTTGAGTTGTTAGCTTCAAGTTGTGAAATGGGTGAAGCTTGATGTACACAGAGTTAAAGAACATCGGACTTTGGATATCATGTTATGTTTTAAATCTTGAACATAAATTAAAGACCAAAATTTTCAATTTTGACTCGAAATATGTTCAATAAAAATAATACAATAATTTGTTTAGTTTTCTTTAGCTTAGATCAGTATTTCAAACATAAACAAGGCATAAGCGATTTTGTGTCTCGACGTCTTATAAAAATAACAAAAAATATCGTGATTTGCGAGGGCACACAACAAAATTGTATAAATACTTCATTGTGAAATAACTGGGATGGAGTAGCATTTCTCATAAGCGTCTTGCATGTAAACTTTAATGTTGACCTCTAAATGAACAAATCGAGTACATATTGAGTGGAGAAAAACTTACAGAATTCAGGCTTAGATATAAATCATTACAGTCCATCGAATCGATGTTGCATCTAATGTGGATTATTGGTAGATCAATTGATTCCATGGGTCAGATCATCTCTCCAGCTAAACCATTTCGCATGCGTTGGTATATACACAGCATATATGCAATAGGCCTATCCGTCTGAAAAACATCCGAATTTGCGTTTTTTTTTCTTTTGCTCCTCCTACACAAACGGTAAGCCATTTAGCACACAATGCAATTGGCATTATGTTTTACTTTCCCCCGAAACGGGGGATTAGATTAAACTTCCTGGGGCCCGCTTCCATTGACGAGTGGATACCAGGCGCGACCTTGGGGTTTCGAAAAGCACCCTTAACAAGGGAAGCAAGTCTTTTCCAGATTATGAAAATGCATCCCTTAACAAGTATTTGGCTTGTGAAACCCTACCCTTAACATGTATTGGAAATAAACCCCTCAAAAAAAGTTTGGAAATCTGAGTTTGGCCATTAATATCTCCCAACCCCCAATTTTACACAATGCATATTTGACATCATTCAAAAGATCATTTAATTCTCTTTAATATGTTTAAAATGATACCATGCTTGTTATGATCATGCCATCATGAAAAGAGCCGGATTCAAAAGTGTAGGATGAGGTCTGAATTGAAAAGCTGCAAAACGAGCAAAACAAGTTTGAAAATCTGAGTTTGGCCATTTATTTCTCCAAACTCCCAATTTACACAATGCATGTTTGATATTATTCAAAAGATCATTTAATTCCCTTTAAAATGATACCATGTTTGTTATGATAATGCCATCAAGAAAAGAGCAGGATAAAAAAATGTTGGATGTGGTATGAATTGAAAATTTGCAAAACGAGCAGAAATAGTCATGAAGGGTTAATACAGAACATGATTCTTTTGTCTGTGTCAATTGTTGTGGTTTATGTAGTGATGGTTCTGTGAGATAACATGGTTTGAGTCGTTGTTTGAAATACCCATGCATCACTAGCGTACCTAAGGGGGGTGCAGTCTCCCCCCCCCCCTCCCCTGACGAGTCACAAGCAAAAAAAAAGGAAGCGAAAAAGGGAAAGAAAAAGGAAAAGAGGAAAAAGGAAAGAGAGAAAAAAGGGGGAAGGGGAAAAAAGAAACAGTTTAAGAGAAAGGGGAAAACAAAAACTGAACTGCAGACTGTGCTAAACTGTCGGGCACAAGGGGCTGTTCCAACTGATTCGTTTTTTTTAGTTCAACCATCTTTGTCGGTAAATGTCAATTAAACTGTACACTTTTATCGGTAAATTGTGATTTTTACGCAATGCGACTTTAAGAGCTCTCTGTACCGATAGTGAGTACGGACTGGGTTGACCAGGGACAGGAAAAAGGTACAGAACAACTTTTAGTTAATGCAATTAAAACAGTAAAAATTTCGCTCGCGCTAAGCGCTCGCATCAACTTTTTAGTTGGACACCTCAAAATAAATGTCTGGTTTTCAGGTTAAAATGTCCAAACTTTTCAGCTCACACTTTGCGCTCGCGTCAATTGATTAGTTAGAAACCAATTTGTTCACGGTTACAAAAAGTGCTTATAATATCCAGTTCTTATGCCGGAATATCAAAAATTTCAGCTTGCACTACGTGCTCACATATAACTGTTTAGGTATCTCCATCCTGTTCATAGTTAGATGAAGTGTTTAGAATGTCCGGTTTTCAGGTCGGAATATAAAAAAAAATCAGCTCTAGCTTCGCAAACGCATAAAATTCCATCCTGTTCATAATTAAAGGACAAGTCTACCCCAACACAATTTTGATATGAATAAAAAGTGAAAAATCCAACAAGCATAACAATGAAAAATTCATCAAAATCGGATGTAAAATATGAAAGTTATGATATTTAAAAGTTGCGCTTAATTTCACAAAAAAGTTATATGCACATCCCGGTCGGTATGCAAATGAGGGAACTGATGACATCACTCACTCACTAATTCTTTTGTATTTTATTATATGAAATATGAATTTCTCCCTGAACATAATGAATTACCATTGCTTAACATTTATGGTTCAGTCAAGTTGGTCCTTATTGTCAAATTCGCAAAAATTGAAATAATGTATAATTCGAACAATGAAAAACAAAAAGAAATAGTGAGTGAGGGGCATCATCGATTCTCTCGTTTGCATGTGACTAAATTGTGCATATAAATATTTTGTGAAATATAAGCGAAACTTTAAAATGTCATAACTTTTTTGTTTTGCATCCGATTTTGATGAAATTTTCAGCATAATGCTTGTCTAATTTTTCTCTATTGATTCGAAACAACATTTTTACGAGGTGGACTTGACCTTTAGATGAAGTGCTCAGAATGTAAAGTTTTCAGGTCGAAATATCAAAAAAATTCAGCTCGCGCTTCGCGCTCACACCAATAAATTGTTTTTAACTACCATCTTGTTCACAGTTAAAAAAAAAGAAAAAAAAAAGGTGCTTAGAATGCCCACTTTTCAGGGGGAATATCTCAAATTTTCAGCTCGCATCTATTAATTATTCAGTTAGAAACCAATTTGTTTATGGTTTCTAAAAGTGCTTAGAATATCAAGTTCTTAAGTCGGAATATCAAAAGATTTAGCTCACGCTTCGCGCCCGCACGACTGTTTAGATACCCATCATGTAAAACTACTTAGAATGTCAAGTGTCCAGTTAGGAATATCAATTTGTTTAGCTCGCGCTTCTGCGCTCGCATGATTTACTAAGGTAGATACCCATCGTATTAATAATTAAGGGCACAAAATGTTTAGTTTTAGGTCTTTATTTAAAAAAAAAGCAGCTTGCGCTTCGCGCTCGCAATGATTATTTTTATATTATTATTTTTAACTGATTTCAATGTCAAATACCTTTTTTATAACGTCTCCAAATCAGCAGAATTGGGAACATAATGTAAACACATTCAAAGAGGAATAAAAGAAGTATGTTTACAATGTATAAGCATTACAATTAGCACTTGATTAGAAATATATCGATCACGATCCAAAACATTTCATTCCTGTAATGATATACAAAAAAAAATTAATTTCGACAATAAAGTGCAATCGCCCGATAGCAAATATCAGTAGAAGCAAGATCCAAACTGTTGAGCACCCTGGGTAACCTTTCCCATCTTCAGTGCCACTGCCAGACCTACACATCCAAACGTGTATGGGGGGTGGGCTGCAAAATGCAGGGCAATGAGGACTGCGAGGTGCCCAACTATCCTCGTGTATTGGTAATTTTATAACCGAATGTATAATTTCTCCACGTTTCACATCATGTAAACAGGCAAAATACTAATTTAAAAAATGTTTGCTCGTTTCGCTCGCTCGAAAATTAAAAACTGTGAAGTTGATATTTGTGCAATTATTATCAGCCCCCCCCCCCTTGAAAAATTGTGCCTATATACGTCCATGCCTACTACCCCCCCCCACGTTGCTCATTCTTGTCACTTGCCCCCCCCCCCCCCCTGACGAAATATGCCAGGTACGCCTCTGCCATGCATGTTTGTTTGTTTCTTATGTGTTTGCTTGTGTAAAGGTGTGTTTAATTGCATGTTAATGTTGATGTTAAGGTGCATGAAAACAAAAGAAACCGCTGAGAAACTCACTCATCACCACGGAAAAAAGAACAGTGACTTTCAATGTTTTGCAACTTTAGAATTTTTATTCTGCACACGAAACGCAAATTGAATGTTACCGTTCCAGATGCGAAACGAAAAAAAAAATAATATTATGTCACACAACTTTAATTGCAGGACAGTGTTTTACGAGGGGCCCAAAGATCTCTTCCAAAATCAATATACGTCGTAAAGTCCGTATGCGTTGCACAGCAAAAAGTCGGGATTTTTGTGACGGACGGACGACATTTGGATCCCCAAGTCTCGCCTCGGTGGGCGAGACAAATACCCTTTTTACACACGCTGAAATTTCCTTAACCCCGTACTATAGGTGGGGCTAAATTGCCATTTAGCCCCACTTTTACCCTTTTTACACACGCTAAAATTTCCTTAACCCCGTACTATAGGTGGGGCTAAATTGCCATTTAGCCCCACCTATAGTACGGGGTTAAGCTTAGCCCACTTTCTTTTTACACAGCATTTTTGCAAAGTGGGCTAACCCCACATTTAGTACGGGATTATTTGGCCCTGCAAAAAAGCAGGGTTATCCCAGCAATTGCGGTGCTAAGAGCGATAGTACGGGGTTAAGATTGCTAGTGTAAAACGAAAGTGGGCTAAGCTTAACCCCGTACTATAGGTGGGGCTAAATGGCAATTTGGCCCCACCTATAGTACGGGGTTAAGGACATTGTAGCGTGTGTTAAGGACGTTCCACAGTTAAAGTGAAATCCATGTCATTTTCACCAAACTTTGCACATAGATACTTTAGAACCTTAATATTTGAAATATGCACAAATTAACATAGGTCCATGTGCTTGATTTTTTGCTATAGAGCTTCAAAGTTCACCCAAATTGATGTTCTTAAGAATTGCGCATTCAAAAGAATTTGGCATTTTTAGACCGCCCAAGATTACTACAATGAGTTTAAACCTCCATTACTCATTCAGAATACATGAAAAAGTCATCAAATTTCGCAAGAGAGTTAATAATTGTATCGTTAGAATGGAAAATCTATTAATAGTGCTATTTGTTTGCAATTTTAAGTTTAACAGCACTGTCAGTTCTTAAAAAAGGCGTAAAAGATAACAAAATCCCAATGTAAAAAATGTAAAATTTCAGTAACAAACTACTAAAGTACAATAAATGCTGCACTTTATTCAAAATCCATGTCATTTTCACCAAATTTTGCAGAGTTGTAGAGGAAGGTATACCTAAGAGGTACAAACATTAAAAAATAGGGGTTCATGTGCTTATTTTTAAACTATCAGCATTTTTATTAGAGCAAATGTGCTTTTTAAAACACCAAAAATGCGCCGAATGCTTAGTATCTATGTGAAGAATAAATCAAAACCACTCTACCATTTATTCAAAATCGGGCTAATATTCGTGATTCTTGGCAGCACTGCAGAGTAAAGTATTTTGAAATTGTAGAGAATATTTTTTTAATGGTCCATGGAATAATTTAATTTTTTAGCTTCATGAAATAACGCATCGGATCAGTGCAGTTAAAGTGCAGAAGATGAGAAAAATCAGCTCATACCCGCAGCTAATTAATCACCTGTTCATCCATTGTGACGTCAGCGCGCAGAGTGTAAACTATGCGCAGATCATAATGCGCACAAATATAACTGTGGAACGTCCTTAAATGGTACGAGTGAAGTACTTGTACTACGAATGATCGACAAAAACCACTAGTCCGGGGTTAGCGAGTTTCGTGTGTGAAAAGCAAGCATTCCTTATCCGGGGTTAGCAATAACAATTTGGCATGTGTAAAAAGGAAAAAAAATAGTACGGGGTTAAGGATAGTACGGGGTTAGCGATAGTCCGGGGTTAAGAAAATCCTGTGTAAAAAGGGTACTATAGTACGGGGTTAAGCTTAGCCCACTTTCTTTTTACACAGCATTTTTGCAAAGTGGGCTAACCCCACCTTTAGTACGGGATTATTTGGCCCTGCAAAAAAGCAGGGTTATCCCAGCAATTGCGGTGCTAAGAGCGATAGTACGGGGTTAAGATCGCTAGTGTAAAACGAAAGTGGGCTAAGCTTAACCCCGTACTATAGGTGGGGCTAAATGGCAATTTAGCAATAAATGGCAATTTAGCCCCACCTATAGTACGGGGCAGTGGCGTACCTAGGATTTTCCACAGGGGTGGGGGGGGGGGGCAAATCGGCCGCCAAAAAAATTGACAAGCAAAAAAAAAAAAAAAAGGTCTTCAATTAAAAAATAAAGGTTTTCGTACCAGAAAAAAAATTGAAAGGTCTTCAAGCTCGTCAGGGGGGGGCAATAAAGGTCTTCAAGCTCGTCAGGGGGGCAAAAAAGGTCTTTTAAGCTCGTCAGGGGGGGCAGGTATATGTCTTTTGTATGGGTTGTGGCTCGTCAGGGGGGGCAGAGTGCCCGCCCCTCCCTGCCCCCCCCCCCCCCCCCGTAGGTACGCTAGTGGTACGGGGTTAAGGACATTTTAGCGTGTGTAAAAAGGGTACGAGTGAATGAGCTACCACTAGTCCGGGGTTAGCGAGTTTCGTGTGTGAAAAGCAAGCATTCCTTATCCGGGGTTAGCAATAACAATTTGGCATGTACGGTGAAAAGGAAAAAAAAATAGTACGGGGTTAAGGATAGTACGGGGTTAGCGATAGTCCGGGGCTAAGAAAATCCTGTGTAAAAAGGGTAAAATAGGCCTTACCGCACTTCGTTCTTCGTTGCCGTCCACACAATATGTCACCTTAAGATCAACTTCTGCCTTCTTAATAAGCACATGTTGTTCATCATAAGCCGGTTTGTATCCTAGTTCCTCTTGATCGCTCTTAACCGTCTGTCACCAAAATATAAAATCATACTGCTACACAAAGATCAAATAATATAATATGCAAAGATTTCCCTCTTCGTTATCGTAAGCCGGTTTGTATCCTAGTTCCTCTTGATCGCTCTTAACCGTCTGTCACCAAAATATAAAATCATACTGCTACACAAAGATCAAATAATATAATATGCAAAGATTTCCCTCTTCGTTATCCAATATTAGACAGTACCTGCTTCCAAAACGCACAACGGATTCAATAACATACGAAATATTTTGTCAAATATCATTCATGACAATATACAACCAAGAAGTTTTTGTCGAAAATTGGTGAATCAAAATAGCAGTTTAGTCCTGAACTCTGGACAAACGATACATTCGAAATCGTTTGTCAGCGCGGAAGCTGGACGACGAAACTGCTGTTCTTGTTCACCAATTCTCGACAATAACTTCTTAGCTGTTCAATAACATGTGACGGGCGTTTCCAATACCCTTACTCTTTGTTTAATACGTTGTGCGTAGTGGAAGCGAAAATCACACTTCATGACCGTTTAAAAAGATGTAGTGCTTCATTCATTGCATTTCATTTATCCTGGGAAGTCACTTCAGTTAGGAAACTGCTCTATTGGCGGGCCATATGCATAACATAATATGTTGAGCGATGAGCAAGAAGTTAGAAGATATCATTTTTTATGTCTTTGGTATGACTCGGTCGAGGGTCGAACCCACGACCTGCGTTTACGAGGCGGACACTCAACCACTGAGCCACCGTGCCCGGATAGATCATCAAAAGAGTATTTTCATTGAAACATGGAAACCATAAAGCCTACCTCCTTGTTCCCTTGCACATCATCATAAAAGTTGGCATGTAAGATAAGAGGTGTCTTTGTCAAGGTCAAGTTCTTCTCTTTAAACGGCACGAAGCACATCCTTTTTCCGCGAAAGAAGAAGTGCTTGAACATGATCTTAATCTTCGCCCACGAAAAATGATCCATCCTGAGTTCGAGCACGTCCTTCCTGATTTTGCAACATGGGATTCCAGTCCGTGACAGTACTTTCCGTTCTTTGATAACTGCATCTGCAAATACATATTGAAAAAGGATAAAATGGTTATGGAATCTTTGATGGAAGGGCATGATATTTGCGAAAGAGAATCAACGAAAAGATATCATTTAAAGGGATAGTGAATTCGTTTTGATAACAATAAGACAAAAATGTTGGTGAGGGTTTGATGAAAATCCTTCAAAGAGCAACATAAATAACAATGTGTAATGTTGAAGTTTTTATGTTGTGATGTAACAAACAAGGAGCTCCTCCACCTAAAGTTGTGTGATAGATACTAAACAAAGACAAAGTCCCCCTATATCAAAATGCTGTAACTTTCGAACGGAATAATTTGGAGATATTATATTTTAGCTGGTTTTTGACATTCATTAGGTAGCTCTTGGGAAAAAAAGATTTATGGGTTGAGTCATGCATGATCAATCAAAGATTGAATTAAAAGTGACTATTTTTGAAAGGCACGAGAGTCTTTTTTCAAGTTGTGTAACTACAAATTTGGGCGAAGGTTGTTGGTTGTTGGATAAAATGATGGATGATAAAGAAAAAAACAGCAATTAGGTCATGTTTGAAACTAAATTCGTTCCCATTATTCCTTTATAACCCCTCAAAGTGAGACTGTGCCATAAGAAATGCCACCCCCCCCCCCTTGATGCATGCTCACTAACCCATAACTAAGCATACCAATTTTACGTTTGCACATAATTCTGCCCATAGGTTGATAAACATTACTGCCAAATGACATTGCCAAAGACAGTTTTGAAAAAAGAGTTCCACCATATTGAATAAGGGGTCACTTATTCTAAACTTATGCACCCCCGATGTACACAATGTCTATGAAAGAGTAAATCAAAATTTTAACAAAAGTGAAGTAAGGGTTTGTTTCATGGACGATATTGGTTACTTCTGCCAACAGTTTTTTTTTTTTTCATGAAACTTCGCACATGGCTTTACAGTGACACTGTTCATGAGGAGCGCGCGCGCGCGCACACACACACACCCACACAAATCATTCGATAAGGCACAGAATGGGGCCAAGGCATTAAAAAAGAGCTATTCACATTCCACATGTTTATTTAAGCGCGAATCTTTGATTAAACGCCTTTGAATCATCGAAGCATGTTAATTGGTCATGAACAATTAAAAAGTTGATAAGACAATTTCAGCTCCTAAAATGAAACAATACTTGCCTATGATATTTGAAAATCGCTATTTCGTTTTCATTAAAATGCGCATTGAACCGTGAAATTATGAATATTTTTCAAGGTACTCATGCCAAAAATAGATGTCATTTTATTCCATAATTTTGTATCGATAGAAATGTGCAATTCATCTATTATAGCAAATTTTGGTCTCTGCTTATTCAACCAAGAAATTTAGCAAAAAAGTTGTATCGTCTATAGAAAGTACCTTTTGCATGCCTTCTAAGCATTTTTCATGATGGTAAGGTGGAATTCACTCTGATAAAATGGCTTGTGATTTTAAAAAACTGACACTTTTACCTTCTGTCGGTGCTAACTGTATCATGACATAAAAGTTATCCTTAACATTCACTCAGGTAGGTCATAAAATTACCTGCACGCCCATGTAAAAATATTCTTAAAATTGGAGGTTCGTTTAAAGGGGAATTACTTGTTGTCATGGTTGTTGTGTATACATTCCCCAAAATGCAAGTTTCTAAAAATACATTTGTTTGTATTATTTTATATGGGCTGGGTTATATAATCATACACATTGGCCCGAATTCACAAAGGTCGACTAAAGTTATACCCGGGGTATAAAACGCGTCATTTGACGTCATTTTAATCCATGGACTAAAGTTAGCACCTAGGGGCTAACTTTTGCGATTCACAAAGGTGGACTAAAGTTATACCGGGGTATAAAACGCGTCATTTGACGTCACGACTTAGTCAGCTCTTTGGGGTGGACTAAATCGGTGGGTTAAAGTTAGTCCACTGTTTTAACCAATCAGAGAGCAGCATTTCGATTGCGGAAAAGTTTGCTGCAAGAAAAAAGTGTTTTGGGCAGAGACGAGATTCGGTGTGATCGGCTTATCTAAAGCTTCATATTCCACGACTTCGACCGAGATTGTAAGTAAATTACATAATTTTTGGAGCTTAAATCATGACGGAGCCTTTAGTTTCATCTGTAACTATTATTGATAGCTTTAACTTTCCAAAAGGTATACTCGAAAACTTGAAATGGTATCTGAATCATCGTTATCGTCGCGTCTCTAAGCTGCTCAGTCCCAGCCATGTACTTTTGTGTGCGTTCATATCTATGAGCATTGCAGTGCGAGACGCAATTAGCGTACACTACACAGGCCAGGTAGGCGTGATTGAAAGGTCGATACTATTTGCTAGTTATGTCAGGCAGTGATTTTCGATTTCGTGTGATTTTCATGGAATTTTTGTTGTCTACGATACCCCTGCCACTCCTCCTGGCCCTGCCAACACAGCTACTGTGCATCTAATTTTGTCTGAGACTGAAGCAAGGCCAAGGCAAGTCCAGGAGAGCAGCAATACAAATAAGTTTTTTTTAACACTACAATACAGAGCCGGTCTAACTTAGACATTCTACTCTGGGCTGGCTTTGTCTTGGCTTGGATAGATGGTCAAGCTATGAAGCTTACCTGGTAGCCATGTTAGAGTTAGTCCTACAACATCGTTGGAGTAAAAAAAATATTTTAATAAGGCCAGGGTCAACTCTAACTTAAGGCTAAGCCCTGATTAAATTATTTTTTGAAAAAATATTTAATAAAGATTGGGTTCCACTCACCGCTGTTTACTCCAACAGCTATAAATGAGCTGATTTTACTTTTACTAAAACTAAGTTTTACTGACCTTCGGCATTGCATTTGCGATCACTTATAGATTTACGGTGTCGTCAAAACATTAAAAAATAATGGAAATCCTAGGCCTAATTAATTATTTGAGTAGATCTAACTGAGGTCTAACTTTGAAAATTCTCTCTTTTGGGGGTTATTATAAACTCTACCCCACCCTCTTTGTTTCAAGTATTTTTTTTTCACAAGGAGTCCCAATGTTATATTCACATGAGACCACAGACAAGTGCATTTGATCTTCAGTCCTCTACATTTGTAGTAGACCGATAAATAGGTTTATTTCTGTCAGGGATATGCTCCCCTGAGATTTCATGTGGCTCCGCAGCATCCCGTCCCACCAAAAAAAAAATCAGAAAATGTTGAACAACTCCTCTGAAACAGCGGATTTTATCAATCTACATTTGTAGCTGCTTTATTATTTTTTTCTTTGATATACCTTGACATTGCAGTATGATTGATGAATAAATATTTTTTTCCTTATTTTTTTTCTTCCATATCAGCAACAGACCATACATACTCGGCAGATTGTGCTCAATCAAGACAAAGCAAACATGGCTCAATATTTTGAACTGCTGTGCCGTCTTGCAAGAGAGTGAGGTATGCCTTATCAATTCATATTTAAAAAAAATTAAATGTCATTAAAATGGCCTTTTTTAATAAAATATTATTTCTGGGATTTGAATTCATCATGTAATTGTAAATGTATCATGTGACATGTATGTTACTTTTTCATTCTTGTCATAGTAATTGACAAAAAAGAAGAGGGGGGGACCTTGCTTGTGTGTTATTAACATATATATTTGTCTACTGGTCACTAGGCTTGTTGATCTCCAATTAATCCTGACATTTTGTTGAATATTTATTTAAAAGAGAGAAAGAAAGCATTGTCAGTCTGATGAATGCCGGGGGGGGGGGGGGTAGAAAAAAAAGGTTTAATGAGACTTTGATGAAGATTCATGAAAATATGTTTTATTCGAAAGTCACTCGCAAGCAATAACCTCTATTTGTGTAAACAAAGTTCCATAAAATTAGTGCCTTGCCTTCATTATTAAAGCCAATTGAAAGTGATTCAGTAAATCAGTTTTCATAGAAGCATCTCTATGACGTGCAGGGACCTATCCACGGAGGATTAGTCTATTGTTACTGGGGGTGCTGAGCATTGTCACAGCACCCCCAGTAACAATAGATAATCCTCCGTGGATAGGTCCATGATGACGTGCGTGGTTTGATCAATGATGATGATCAGCAACAATTGGCAGGTTTTTTTTCTTCACTTTTACAAGTAGGTAAATAGAAAAGCTACTCATGTCAATTAGAATTTTTATCCTATCTTTTTTTAAGGATTTCTGTATAATCTTTCACATTCTGTTCCTCATTTTAAACACTTTTGAATTAAATGAAATTCAAAGAGTAAATTGCCCATTCATGGTGACTCTTAAACACAATCTTTTAACTTCCATGCAGATTCAGCAACACATAGAAAGACCACAGCATGGATTAAGAGACAGGAAGAATCCATTTGAATACTACGAGGATGAACCTCTCAGAGTGGGGTACCAACAGAGAGAACCACACATTGCCTGTCATGTTACAGGTTTTGACAGGACTTTGTTTTATGTCATTGGTGAGTTTTCATGTGCGAATTATAAAGCAGAGGGTAATGGGGGGGGGGTCAAATTATGTTCTATGAAAGTGATTTTCCAGGCCAAAAATGATGAGATTTTGATAAAGAACAATTCGACTAGCAAAAACCATCAATATTGGATGGAGAATTATGAATTGATTCAGTTTTAAAGTTTTACATAACTTGGGGGAAACAGTTCTGTGTATCTCATATGCAATATTCATATCCCCACTTGTTCTCTAGTGATCTGAAATCATAATCATTATTTTTTTTCCTCCAGGAATGTAAAAATGGGGTTGACTGCTGATTATATATTTAAGATAGTTATTGCGAGTTCAGAATAATGTAAGGATCAAGGATTGGAAGTATCTAGTCATGAAAATTAAGTTTTATGTTTTGCTTAGCATGCAGATTTTCCATTGAGTAATTGTCGCCAGAGCAAATATCATGGAACCCTTGTACATTAATGTGTGGAAAATGTGTGGATGTGATCTGCTAACTTTCCTATTGCAGGAGAAATGAAAAATAGGAAAAAAAAATGCATTTTGCTTATTCAGGTAAAGGAGGTATTAATTGCTTGATCAATGAAGATATATTTGCAGAAAGAATACCGAAGAGCAAATTTTCTAATATTCATTTTGTTTTGATCCTTATTGCAGGTATCCGTTGCTCCCCTCTTTGATGAATTCCTGCCTGCATTCTGTTGTCAATAGAAAAGGACGGTGTGCTACGGGTATAAGCATTCCATTGGATTATCTGTGCATGAAAGTGGACACTTGTGATAAAAAATGGTAGCTTGGTTGTAGTGGCGTACCTAGGATTTTCCACAGGGAGGGCAAAACCGTTTGGCCGAAAAATTTTACAAGTAAAAAAAAAAAGGTCTTCAATCACAAATAAAGGATTTCGTACCAGAAATAAAATTGACAAGCAAAAAGAAAAGTTGTTCAAGCTCGTCAGGGGGGCAGGTATACGTCCTTTGCATGGGTTGTGGCTCGTCAGGGGGGGGGGCAGAGTGCCCCCCCCCCCGTAGGTACGCTAGTGCTTGGTTGATAGGATGTATTCATGCATTCCGATTTATCATTAGTGATCAAATGACCATCTTGCTTTTTAAAAACCCAAGTTCACAACATTTTTCTTGTTTGATAAAAGGTTTGGGACGTGAATTCCACGATATAAATGACACATATGATGGGCTAATGTATAAGCAGGGACATGAGAGGTATAAGCAACATTTTTTTCATGCTTAATTAAGTTTGGCATGAGATGGACTTGGTCTTTCTTATGATTCAAGTCTATTTTATACCAATTTTGTTTTAATCAACAATCAATGTTTTAAGTCTCATGATTTCAATTTCAAAACATCTTTGTTAATTAAATATTCATTTTTTCCTTAGCATTTGCATCTTCTTAATTTATCAAATTTAAATTATAAGATATCATTTTTGCTGAATATCCTTTTTTTCACCTATTTTCATAGGCCCTAAGATACATTTCTGTAGTAAGCACTATAAATACATTGCAAGCTATTATCATTTGTTTGATATTACTATTTTATAGAATCATCTTTTAATTTCTTTCAGAAAGATATTTGACAAATTACTTGTGATATCCATGCTTTAGCTGTAGAGTTTAAAATCTTCATTAAACTTTATTTAATCCGTTGTTTATCTATTTTCATTCAGAGTTTCTGAAAACGTAAACATATAATTTGTATCATGTAAAGAATTTCAATCTACCTTAAAAAGTAATGCACTAAATAAACTGCTCTGTCTACTACACATGTACATATAAGTTTTGATTTTAAAGGTCAAGTCCTCCCCAGAAAAAAATTCGATTTGAATTAATAGAAAAAAAATCAACCGAGCATAATGCTGAGAATTTCATCAAAATCCGCGTCGGTTGTAAAATAGGAACGTTATGAAATTTTCAAGTTTGGCTTATTTTTCACAACACAGTTATATGCACAGATCAGTGACATGCAAATGAGACAGTCAATGATGTCCACATGTTCAGGGGGGGGGGACTAATCTTGGTTTCACTTGACAATGAAGAGAAAATTTGAATATTTCATCTCGTAGAATAAAAAGAAATAGTTTGCATGCCGACTGGGATGTACATATAAGTTTGTAGTCAAGCAAAACTTTAAAAATGTCATAACTTAATATCTTTACATCAGATTTTGATGAAATTTTCAGTGGTACGCTCGTTGTGTTTTTCTCTTTTTATTCAAATCAACTTTGTGGGGGTGGACTTGTCCTTTTATATTGTTTTCAAGTAATTGTGTCAGGAGAAAACAAAAATGAAATTCTTTTATCAATTCTGTCCATATGTTGCATGGTTCATCGTTCTTGCAGGAGGCAAAAAATAAATTTATATAAGAAAGTCTTATTTTATTTACTTTCAGATAAAAATTGTGCTAAGGAGAGATTAAGGTTATGTGTAAGACAGGGGTGGTGGTAATGGTATGTTGGTTAAGGATGTGTATGAAGAAAGTCAAGTGATTGCTTGCTTGTGCAGGAGGATATACTTCAAGAAACTTGTTGTAAGGCATAATGCAAAATTATTTATAATAGAACTTAATTGAGAGAAAAGTATTTTGCACGTTAAGATGCACAATAATGTACATGTGATTGAAGCAAATGAGAAATGAAAGGAGTAAAGGTAGCTACATGTGTCACTGAGAGAATTGCCTGTGGTGTTATATTTATAGCATAAATCTTTATTTTAGGAAATTTAGTCCCTTCAGTTTGAAAGTATAGAGGGCGGACCATGGACCACTGACCATGGAAAAAAGTCCCCCCCCCCAAAAAAAAAAAAAAAAAAAAAAAATATTACCAAGAAAAGAAAGAAAGGTGAAACACATTATTTTCTGAATATTATGTCAAATCTATCACAAAATTGGATATTTGATATTAAAATTTTGAATATTTTTCCTTGCTCGCAAGTTTTTATTTTACCTGATATGCCATATTTAGCCCACTGATATTTCCCCAATTTCAAATATATTATTATGATTGGGTGGAATACCCTTTACACTTATCCAGGATTGATAAGTCTTTATTTTTCTGATAAGGAAATTGTGTTTCCTTTAAGGAAAAAAATACTGCAAGCATGGTGAATAGCTTGACCCCCCCCCCCCCTCCAAAGCAAACTGGAGTAGGTTAAGGTTGGGAATAATGCGATTGCAAGAGTGACCAGTGAGTGTGGAGGAGCTACTAATGAATATCTCAGCTCCTTTTAGAGATGTCGGTAGAACTGACGTATATAATAGGGAGAGGGGGGGGGGGGGCTTGGGGCTCTTGCCCCCCCCCCCAAAAAAAAAAAAAAAAAAAAAAAAAAAGATGTGAAAATCTAACACAAACTAGGATTTTAATGTCAATTTTAAAAAAATTTTGCTCGCTTAATTTTTTTTTAAAATCAATTTACCGAGATACACCATATAAAAAGACAAGAATAAATAAATGAATTAAAATATTACTTCGAATGGGAAAGTCAATTCTGAGGGAAAGGAAAAGAGGCACGCTTGTGGACGCGAGATCAGATCAAGGTCATGTCGCTTCGCCCCACGCGACGCTGGCCCCACCATTTACCAAGACCAAGTACATAACCCAAACAAAGATTCAATTCCACTGATATTTCCATTTTCTATCAAAGCTAGCTCCGGGCAAAGTTCCACCGGACTTCGATAAGGTAGGTAGGATTATACAATCAGATTGGTTATGATTTAATTCAAACAAATGTGCACTTGATCTAGATGTAATTGGCGTGTAACGTTAGATTTATTTTTCCGTAGATCTAAGTAACTTCCTCAGGCCTAAAACGCAGTTACGGCACGCTATTATAGGCCTAGATCCACGTCTAACTGCACTGTAATACGATGGCGATCGATCTGGACTTCATATTAGACCAAAAAGGAAAAAAAAAACAACTTTGGTCTCTGTCATTGTTCCGCTGGACTCCGTTGCCTCCACTAACCAATTGAGAAATAAGAAATTGAAAAAAAATGTGTAAAACCCCCTCGAAAAAGCCGGCTGCTGCAGCTGTCTAAAAAAGGTTAAAACTTCTTCACGTTGCAGTGCACCTACCGCACGGTACCGTACACATTGACGGAGTTTGAACTTCTCGATACGGTACGATGCTGCAGGCGCAGTCGAGCTAGCTCGCACGCAGGCAGCGCTAACGTTAGTCCGAACCTAAGTTGGTAAATATTAACAAATAAGTAATGACAATGTTCGTTGTCAACACCTCATTGCTAAGAAATTCAAGTTCATGCTGCTGATACATGATTTTGGGGTTGAGTTCTGCTTCCTAACTCATGTGATGCAATGGCGACATTTCATATGGCCCTAGCAGACGAAACTCTCAAATACGGCACTGAGCATGCTCAGTACTGCTTTATTACACTGAGCATGCTCAGTGCAGTGTTATAATAGTATGCTAGCTTCAGTCCATGATTTAATCCATGGACTAAAGTTATGACCGGGGTATAACTCAGCCGTGGGTTAAATTTAGCACCGGGTGCTAAAGTTAGTCCATGGATTAGTTAGTCCACCGTTTGTGAATAGCGCGGTGGACTAACTTTATACCCCGGTATTAGTTAACCCCCGACTAAATTTAACCCCGGTATAACTTTAGTCGACCTTTGTGAATTCGGGCCATTATGTTATACCCTTTCTACAAGACCAATATGTGTATCCATCTTACATCAAATAAAAAAGGGAATTATGAAATTTAGTCATTTAAAACGATTTATGGTGTTTATACGGTTACAGCCCGATAGACCGCGGGTCCGATAGACCGCGGGTCCGATAGTCCGCGGGTCCGATAGACCGCGGGTCCGATAGACCGCGGGTCCGATAGTCCGCGGGTCCGATAGTCCGCGGTGTGTGTAAAGTTATGATAAGGATATAGTGAGATCCAATGTCACCAAAAGGTCAATGATACGAGTCCATGGGGTTCTATAACGATGACCCAAAGGACAATCGCCCCCTGACAACTACTTCAAGGAAAATATAATCCCCATATTTTTATCGTCGGGGACCGGCCCCCCCCCCCCCGGAAATTTACCCTCTAGACGCCAATTACCCCTAGTACGGAGCCTTTCAAATGCCATTGACTTGACGACATGGCGAGATACTTTATCTTGCCATGTCGACTAAATAAGCCTATTATGTCCGCATGGCGAAGTACGTTATCCTGCCAAGTCCACATATTATAAAAAAGTTATATACGTCAACATGGTGAGATATTTTATCTTGCCAAGTCGACTTGTAACAAGTTATATGTCTACATGGCGATATATCGGGATTCTCGCCGGGACTTGTACACTTCATATCTCGCCATGTCGACTTGACAAGATAGAATATATCGCCATGTCGAAATGATAAGCTTATTAATTATACATGGCAAGATAAAGTATCACGCCATGTCGTCACGTCGATGGCATTTTAAAGGCTCCGTACTAAGGGTAATTATCTGGGGTAATTGTCTGGAGGGTAAATTTCCGGGGGTAACAGTCCCCGGCGGTAAAAATATGGGGATCATATTTTCCTTGAAGTAGTTGTCAGGGAACGATTGCCCTAATTGGGTTATTGTTATAGAACCCAGGCGCGGATCCAGGATTTCGTGAGAAGGGGGGCCCAAATTTGACCTGATTCTTGGCGCCCATGTGTACTTTTCGAAAAATGGCGCCCACTCCCTCTTAGCCAGGCTAACTTAAGTGCCTGAAATGGATTTTGAATTATCTTATAATCACATTAAAAAAAAGGCAATTAAAGACCACTCTTTTAATGTGTTCTTGAAAAAAAATCCATGAATATATAATGAAATATCAATGGGAGCGCGAAGCGCGAGCGATTTTCGGGGTTTCAATTTGGTTTAACTTCTCTCCAGAGTAGGCCCTACTAGAATATTGTGTGAACGGGAGCTGTTGTTTCTTTACTAGTTGTTTTAGAATAGCCTTCAATAATATTAATGATAACTTCTTGGGAATAATGCAATCTCGAAGCAATCGACTCATTCTCCTCATTAGTGGCGTATTTATTCAGCATGGATGCACGGGGGTGGGGGGGGGGTTCTCGTTGAACTTTTGTAGAGGGCACCAAGGTAAAAAAAATAAATGAAATGGGGGGGGGGTAAAGATTATCTGAAATTTTATTTTTAAAAACACATTGAGGTATTTCACAAGGCCTAAATAAATAATGAGAACGCGAAGCGCGATCTGATTTTTTTTTTTTTTCATGTATTTTATCCTGAAAGCCTAATTCCGGGGGCGGACCCAGCTTCCGCAAATAAGGAGGGGGGGGGCGAATTTTTTCACCCATATTTTCCCCGATCGGCCGCTCAATGTTGATTTTTTTTTTTGGTTTCTTTGAAGGGGTTGTTCCAGTGGCGTAATATATGCTGACATTTTTATTACAAAATATGCTGACATTTTTATTACAAAAATACAAGGTTGTGATAGATTTTGACATAATATTTGGAAAATAATATCATATTTCATATTTAGCTAATCCTTTTCCTTTTCTCTCTCTTTTTTTTCTTGGTCGTGATTCTTTTTTATTTCATTTGTTAATTTTTTTTTTGGTACGTTTTTTAGTACGTTTTGAGTAAGATCAAGCTGCGTATCTCAAAAAACATGCGTGCGCGTGTTTCAGAGTTTGACATAATCTGCATTCTGAATACATTTCATTTTTCATCATGAAAATCAATAATGCGAGCGCATAGCGCGAGTTGAAAATAATATTTGAAATTCCGATATGAAATGAGTCAATTTAAGCACTATTTACAGCACTGTGTATATAGGGAAATTGTGACGTCGATGTGGAAAGCACTAAATAAATGATGCGAGCGGGAAGCGTGAGCTGATATTTTATTATTATTTTAACCTAGGATCGAGACATTTTAGGCCTGAGGATATTTTGTCATCATATAAGAATGATGAATATCTTCATTTTCTTTTCCTAAAACGTGTCGATATTTATTTATGAAAAAGGGACAATTTAGTTATTATGAATTCATAAAATTTTGTATGTCGTATTCATTAATCTAATAAGCCTAATGAGTGTGTGAAATTGGTTGACAGTGTATGATGCCTGAAAACTGGAAATTTTAAGTATATTTGTAATCATGAATAGGATTCATTGGTTGATATATTTTGTAGCAAATAACGCGAGCGCAAATCGCGATCCGAAAATTTTAAATGGGGGAATTTAAGTAGTTTGTTATATAATTAATATATAGGTGTACATAACTCACCAAAATGCGAGAGCACAGCGTAAGCATATAGGCCTTCATTTTTTTTTTTAGAATCGAGACACCTGAAAAAGAATATTTAGATAATCTTATATGAAATACAAAAAGACAATAGGTAGGCCTACTTAGCAAATAATGCGAGCGCACAAAATGTTGCAAATGTTGATTCACACCTTAAAACGGACATTTTCCAGAGCACTTAAAAAAATAAATTGGTAAATAAAAAAAAGAATGAAAGATCGATGTCCGAGCTGAATTATGTTTCGTATATTGACTTAAAAACTTGATATTTTGAACTATATATCAGCCTATATTGACCGAGATATGTATCTCATCGAACAGGCAATGCGAGCGTGATGCGCGAGCGAAATTTTAATATAGTGACATTAAATATTTTCAAAAATTATTTTCCAAGTCTTCTCCTGACCTTATTTTATTCACTCGTTTTCCTCCTATTATGTTTCGTCTTCTTTTTTTCCCTATCTTTCCCCTTCTTTTGTTCTTTCTTTCCCCGTTTTTCCCAATTTATTTGCTCCGTCAAAAGGGGGAGGGGCCCTCGGGCCCCCTGGATCCGCCTATGTTACTAGTTGTTAAGAAGAACACGATGTATATCTATTAAGAAATGAATGCGAGCGCGAATTAAGCGCTAGCTGAAAACTTTTATAATAATGATGAAATGAAAAATACATTTTCAGTTGTCAGGTTAGAATATCAAATATTTTCAGCTTGTGCTTCTCGTTCGCATAAAGAAAACTGTGAGGTCGGGATGCGTATATAACTAATCAATTTATTGATGCCAGCGCGAAGCGCGAGCTCAATTTTTTTATATACTGACTTCAGAAGGACTAAGGTATAATTCCTATTCTAATTGCTTGTCTTTTTTCTCTTCTTTTTCTGTTTCTTACCCCTTTTTTGCGCCACCATGGGGGGGGGGCAAAATCTTTGTCCCTTGGATCGGCCTATGTATGTTGACTTGAAAAACACTAACACTTACATGTGGGATTGATGCAGAGGATGCATACCTCATTGATGAAATATTGCGAGCGCGTAGCGTGAGCTGAATTTGATAATAATCCTTTTTTGTGACCCTGAACAGGATATCTATCTCGCTAAACAGACTTAAAACTCGAAAACATTGTTTTTGTCTATTATCGTAAAAACGGGATATTTTAATTCAGCCGCATTAATTTAAGCTTTTTGGGCAGGACATACATTTCACTTTAAACAGGCAATACGAGCAATGATGCGCCCCCGGTCGAAAATGAATTTGCATGAAGCCCCCTAAGTTCCAGGTCACTTTGGCGCCCTCGTTTGAACATAAAATTGGCGCCCCCATGTGAAGTATAACTGTGCCCTCCCCCCCCCCCCCTCTGAAACATGTATTTGTCGCATTATGGTCAAAATTCAATTTAGCGCTCCCCTAGTTCGAACATCAATTTGGTGCCCCGCTAGATCGAACATCAATTCGGCGCTCCCATAGTTCGAACATCAATTTGGCGCCCCCCTCCCAGGTCAAACATCAGTTCGGCGCCCCATAGATCGAACGTCATTTTGGCGCCGCCTATAGTTCGAACATCAAATCGACGGCGTCCGGGTCAACATCTCCCTCTTTTGTTTCCCATCTCCTTTTTTTTTTCTTTCTTTCTCTTATCCTCATTCCCCTTCCTTTCCCTTTCTTTCTTTCTTTCTTTCCACCTCTTCCTCTCCCTTTTTCTTCCTCTCTTCTTTTCCTTCCTCCTCTCTCTCTCTTTCTCTTGTCTCTCTTGCCCCCTTTCTTCTCTTTTTTTCCCCATCTTTTCTTCCCCCCTTTTCTTCTCTTTTTTCCCGTCTTTTCTTTCTCTCTTTTCCTCTCACTTTTCTCTTTTTTATTCTCTTCCTCCCCCCTTAACCTTTCTTTTTCTCTCTTCTTTTCCCCTCTTTCTCTCTCTCTCTATCTTTCTTATCTTTCTTCCCATCTTCCTCTCTATTTGAATATTCTTCTCTTCCTTCCTCTTTTTTTCTTCTTCTTTTTCCTCCTTTTCCTTTCTCCTTTCTTTTCTTCTCTTCCTTTTCCCTCCTCTCTTGTTTTTTCTTTTCCCTTTTCTTCTCCCTTTTTCTTTGTCTTTCCTTTCCCCCTTTTTCTCCTCTTTTTTCTTCTCTCCCTCTCCTTCCGCTCTCTCATTTATTTTCTTCTTTTCCCATCTTCCTCTCTCTCTTTTTATTCTCTTCCCCCCTCTTTTTTTGAGCTGGGGGTGGGGGGTGAGGCAGTTCCCCCTCGCCCCCCCCCCATGGATCCGCACCTGATATATCCCAATGGTCTCGTATCATTTGACCTTTGGACCTCTCGATGACATTTGATATATCTGATCATAATTTTACACACACTGCGGACTATCGGACCCGCGGACTATCGGACCCGCGGTCTATCGGACCCGCGGTCTATCGGACCCGCGGACTATCGGACCCGCGATCTATCGGGACGTCCCCGTTTATACTACGTGATAAATAGGGGTCTGCAAGCATATGACACATGACGTAACAACTGTTACTCTTTAAAGGTCAAGTCCACCCGAGGGAAATGCTGACTTAAATAAATAGAGAAAAATCAAACTAGCATAGTGCTGAAAATTGCATCAAAATCGGATAATAAAATAAGAAAGTTAATATCCACTCAACATTTTAAGGTTTTGCTTATATTTCACAAAACAGTGATATGCACAACTAGGTGAGTCAGTCGATGATGTCCATTACTCACTATTTCTTTTGTTTTTTTATTGTTTGAATTATACAACATTGCATTTTTTTATAGATTTGACAATAAGGACCAACTTGACTGAACCATATATAAGCAATGCTAATTCGACATGTTCCGGAAGGAATTAATCGTTGTATCACTTGACAATGAGGAGAAAATTAGAATATTTCATATTTCATATGATAAAATACGAAAGAAATAGTGAGTGGGTGACATCATAGTCTCCTCATTTGCATACCAGCCAGGATGTGCATATAACTGTTTTGTGAAATTAAGCGAAACTTTAAAATGTCATAATTTTCTTATTATACATCCAGTTTTAATAAAATTGTCAGTGTTATGCCTGTTGTATTTTTCTCTTTTTATTCAAATCAGCTTTTTGTTGGGGTAGGCTTGTCCTTGAAAATTATCTTATTGTTTGGTGAATTTTCACCAAACCTTTACAAATATTCTTTATTTTTTTTATTATATGAAGACTAACTTGTCGTCATGGTGAGCTTTCCAATGAAGTTAACAAATTCAGTTTACGCTTTACTCTTATGATCACAGTCGTTACTGATGCTTTGTTCTTTTCAAACAAAAAATTGAAATTGTTTCATTTGATTAATACGGAAGCTTGAAAATGTCACCTAAAATATTCATATTATCATATAATCTCATTTACCCCCCCCCCCCCGCCCAGATGACATTATTTCAGATCAATTTATGTCTACATCCTCAGATACTTTGATCTTGCAACTCGTCATGTCTATGCAGAATTGAGATAAATGATCAGATGACGCGACCTCGGATCTCGTCGTGTGTACACCCTGTGGAGAAGAAATGATGAGATGACAAGATCTTCGATCCATTATCAATGGGTCTGATCATCTCTTCTAAAAGATCTTAACATGACGAGATCCGAAATCTTGCCGTTTGATTATATCTTTCCAAGGATGTACACATTACCAGATCTAAGATCATAGCATTTTATCATTTCTCACACAGGATGTCGACATGACGAGATCTAAAATTACGTTATCTTATCGTCCCTTTTACATTATGCAGATAAGACGAGATCTCGTCATCTGACAGGTTTTTTTTTGTGAGGATTACAGACATAACGAAGTACACATCTGGATGACACCTTTAAGCCTCCATAATATGTACACAGAATAATGAGATAAGCCTTTCACGTTCAAATTCTTACGTGGTGAGTATTCCCCCTCTCCTGAGTATAGGACTGCCTGTAAACTGGAGTACCATGTTGCAACAGCGCAATGAGGTATTGTGTAAGTCACCGGGGATCTCAGGGCTAAGTCATCAGGAGCTAAACACTGGACACCAAAGCAGAGTGACATCTCTTCGTTGGTGTCACTAAGATTAGGAGTATCGGTCAGGACACACAGAGAGATTTCCTGTGGCTCTTTGCTGTCGATTGCACCAGGAGGTATGTCAAGTTCAATCCCAAAGGACTGTAGCTGCAGTGTGCCACCATCAGCTCCAACTCTTTTGCAGCATTTCTTCATGATCGGTTCGACATTCCCTTTATCAGGTACTGGAAAGTTAATAATATTTTTATTGAACTTTTGCTAACAATTTATTTCAAAATGATAACAAATCAAGAGTGTTAGGCGATGGCGGACATTCTGAAACATCCGATGTAAATGATAAACGAGTAATATACGACATGAATAATTCTCATTTTTACAACTTAACAGATCTTTGTAAATTTGTTACTCTTTTGGTGCAATGTACCTTTCAATTTAATTCATAAAAAAGATACTGTTGTAGAGTTCACTCTATAAACAAAGTGCCATAAACATCCTTTAATTACACAGGTGAAACGCTGTTTTAAATTTCATATCAAGCTGTTTACTATGTTAACCTTACAGCAGTTGTTCAACAACCGTGCTTAATTCATTGAGAATTAAATATACAAAATTGCACTTTGTTGTTAAAGATTTATACACTTCTAAAACTGTTAAAACAATTACTATGATTTTCATATAATAAACATCGTTGTATAATAAATTAAACAGCATTATTTTGTACTGTGTACAATAATCAGAAGTTTGACGATTATCTGTTGTTTACACTCCCGTTATCATGGTTTTTCTGTATGTATTACAAAGAAATCTACCGTCAAAAACCCATAATCGCCCGCAAACCAGTAAACATATTTTAATCCCAAACAAATCCATTTATGTAGCACAATCGGAATTTGTTTTCTGGTGTTTATCGTCCTTCTAAATTAAATTGTACAGAACGGGGCAGGCTTCCTTGGTTGACGTCAAACTTCACTTCTTTTTCTTCCGATTCCATTTCTTCTCCACCTTCGGGGTTCTGCGGGCCTATTTCTTCATGAAATTCGACCTTTTCCCCAACAAGTTCATCTGTGTATCAAACACGGTTAGTTTAGAGGAACACTCCTTTCTTTAAAACTAGTTACATATTGACTACGAATTTCGTTTATATATGATATTCGTTAGGACACATTACATAGTAGAAATCATTACATCTACATGTATTTCAACAGAGAATCATCTCTTTACACACGGGAAGATATTAACGAATCATCTGAATCATGGTACTTAAGAAGAAATATCAAAAAATGCACAGGAGATAGTTTAGACATATATCAACAAGTATGCCTAAATTGCATGAGGAAATTTTCCAATTAAGTCTATTTCTTCAGAAGTAAATTTCCAATAACCCTGGAAAATTTGTGTTTGTAAATGCAAACCTACTGTAAGATTTTATCTATTTTATTTACATATTAAAAATAGCCGCGTAAATGTTATTGTTTTCCATTAATGTAAATTTTGATCAATCATTGCTTATGTAATGATTATCATGAAGAACAGTCAACATCAACTCACCTATTGCACAGGGTTGGGATGGTTGGAACAAGGCCTTGTCCAAATTGGAAGGTATCCCACCACCCTGACTCTCCGGTGTTCCTATAGTAGTCACTTTGATGTCAGGATACAACTCTGACAGTTTTTTCCTGTCAGATTCGGAAAGTGGGCTTTCTGAAACAAAGAACCTGATTTCCCGCAGTGTACCAAGTTCATCCGGGCTTTGCGGGGACTTACGTCCAGATTGACCAAAATCAATCTTGCAACTGACAAGTGTAAGGACAGTCACCTCTTTAAGGTCACTAGTTGTAAGATCAATCAACTCGGTCATGGGTACAGCTGCTGATGCACCTTCAATTTGCAACTCACAGTCTGAAGATGTTCGGGACCATTCGACACTCTTCATTACTACCTCTCCTAGCTCTACACATTCTACTTTGACAAATTTCAAACTAGGACTCATCACACGACATTCATGTAGTAAGTCCGCTAAAAATTGAAATGCATAGTGCTCTCCAAACATATGAGATTGAAGATGGATATCAGTCAGATAAGGTAATTTACATTCTTTAGTGGCTGTGCTTGACTTATCCCATTTGAGAGTTCTATGGCTTGTGACGGTGAGGAATTCAATGTTTGGACAGGAAGAAAAAAGCAAGACAAAGAGGTCAAAACTATCGAGGTCACGTTGGATACTTGTACGTAATTCCAATCTTCTCAGTGCAGACAGCGGGATGCCGGAAAAATGTTTGGAAGTGAATCCAACTACTAATGTTAATTCACAATCCAGCACAAGACTCTTTGCATTTGGAAAACACCTACTGACGGTCCATAATGAGTCATGGGGTGGTGCAAAAATTGGGTAAAAGTGAACGGCAATGACAGATCTCATTGGAATGAAAGGTTGTGATCCATGCGTTTGACGATCCAGATAATCGTCAAAGCCTATGGTAATATGTTCCGCTTTTTGACACAATGGAGCCAGTGCAGAGATAATTTTTATGAGATTTAGTGGTGATCGGTCTTCAAATACTATCCAAGCTCCATCGTCATCGATATTCCAAGATATAAGCCTACGCTGATGATATTCATTTCCATATCCAGAGACCTCGGCTGAAAAGAAATTCATGAAATAGGATTTATCAGGAGTATCTCATTTGAGCTAGGACGAAATTATTTAAGTGATAGGAATTAAGAAATATGCTAATGCGTTAGTTCCTGGTATTGATATCATCACACAGCAGGGACCTGGGAAGCGGGGGTGCTGCGTGTATTATTTTCCATAGGCAGCACCCCCACGAAATCAGGTTCCCCCCTGTATTTTTTTAAAATATGTTGTACTTTACATAACTATCACATCCGACAATCGAAAATCATTTACATAGTCTTTCACATATTCCAATAACATCCCTCCTATAACGCGACTCAATCAAGCTCCGGCATTCCGAAACAGACGTGGTCGCGCGCGATACGTGATAACCATAGTTTACACCATAGAGTTATATAAACCTAAACACTCTATGGTTTACACACTACTCGATAGCAGGGAGGGACTTAATGGGATATGGGTGTGGTTGGACTTGAAACTTCCAGGTTTTATGTCGAATCAAGTGTGCACGCGCCCGACCTCCCGTGTTTTGTATAAACAATTACAAGTCAGGCAATAGAAATCAAAATTCACAGTCTTTTTCGCCCTGCCCCATGGCCCTGGGAAGCGGGGGTGCTGGGGGTGAAGCACCCCCAAAATTTGGGGGTGCTGCATGTATTATTTTCCATAGGCAGCACCTCCTGGAAAGCTAGTGGTAGGTATGATAAATGACAGATATGTAATCAAAATGAACGACGTTTTGTAGAACCCCCCCCCCCCCTCCTTCAGAATGTTCCGACACAGTACTTAAAATAGTGTTTAAATTCTTCATCCTTTTTCAGATCAGAATATCAAATATTTTCGGCTCGCGCTTCGCTCTCGCATTATTGATTTTTATAATTCAAAAAAATGTATGTAGAATGCCCAGATACTAGGTCTAACTCTAAACACGCGCACGCATGTTTATTCAGATACGCAGCTTGTTTTTTGGGTACTCCGGGCTGAAAATATTTATATCAAATACATTTTATCAAAATAAATAAATTTCATGAAAATCTGATAACAAATAGTTAAGTTATTTAATTCTACAGTTTAGCAATATTTTATGAAAATGGTGATATGCATGTCGTCATAAATACTTAATATGTGAGTTGAGATGGGCGGAAATCTGTCCCCAAAGGTAGGGGGACCAGGACCTGTAAAATTTGACAAGCAAAAAATAAATAAAAAGGTTATCACCCTAAATGTAAGGTCATTTTAACCCTAGCAAAATTTGACAAGCCCCCCCTCCCAAAAAAAAAAAGGTTTTCGCCCAAAATGTAAGGACATTTCGATTGTGAAGTGATGTATTTTTCTCCATCATGAAAGACCAAAAATTGTACTAGGGGGACGTTTGCTCTTGTGTCCCCCTATCATTTTTGGTAGGGGGACACGTCCCCCTATCCCCTCTGGGATTTTCGTCCATGTGGGTTGAAGATGTCACATTCCCACTATCCTGTTTCTTGTGTTATTACATGGAATCAAAATTGTTTCATTTTTTTCATACCAGTGTGAATGATATGTCTCCCTTATAATGAAATAAGATGCAGCAAAGAATATTTAATGGACTATATCAGTTGTCAATTAAACTGTTTTTGGTTCTTGAAGGGAAAATATTGAATAAACCTAATTATATGTAATAAAATACAAAAGAACAAGTGGGGATATGACATCATCAATTTGCTCATTGAATATTAATTAAGACATGCTTAAAACTGTTTCACCGTAATAATGCTAATCTTTAAAATGCAATAACTTTGATATTCCTTGTCGGATTTTGATCAAATCTTTATTCTTATGTTCGTCTGATTTTTCTTTATCTGTTCAAACCATATTACATTCAGTGCGGAGTTTCAGATCAGAATATAAAAAAATTTCTGCTCGCGCTTCGCGCTCACATTATTAATGTCAGAATATATCCAACTACCCATCATTTTCTTGATTTACAAAACACGACTAGAATGTCCCGTTTATATGTCTGAAATCTCTATTTTGTTTCCGCTCGCATCAATTGTATAGTTATATACCTATCCTGTTCTTAATTAGAAAAGTGCTTAAGATGTCCTGTTTTTAGGTCTGAAATTTCATTTTTATTTCCGCTCGCGCTTCGTGCTCGCATCAATTGTATAGTGATATACATATTCTCTTCATGATTAGAAAAGTGCTTTGAATGTCTCGTTTTTTTGTCTGAAATCTCAATTTTGTTTCCGCTCGCGCTTCGCGCTCGCATCAATTGTATATTTATATACCTATCCTTTTCATGATTACAAAGAGTGCTTAGAATATCCAGTATTTAGGTCGGAATGTCAAATTTTTCAGCTCGCGCTCGCATTATTTGATTTCGTTGATAAATGTATGTTCTTAATGGGTAACTGCAAATAGTCCTTATAACATGTCCCTTTCGATCAGGCCAGAGCGTATATAAAAAAATATCTGCTCGCGCTGATCATGTTCGCAGTTATTATTTGTTACATACGCATCTTGTTCAGAACCACAAACATTGCTCAAAATGTTAAATTTTCAGGACAAAATACATGAAATTCCCCCCCCCCCGAAAAAAAATAGCTCGCGCTTCGCGCTCGAGTTATCTAATTATATATATATGTTCTTTTATAAGAAGAAAGCTAAGAAGTGACTGTCATATATATGTATATATATATATATATATATATATATATATATATATATATATATATATATTGTAAAGAAATGGATGAAGAGAACAAAGGTAGGCGTAGCTTAACTCAAAGTTCCCCAGAGCTATCTACCCTTTGGAAAAATTGGTGATGCCGAAAAAATGTCCCTGCCGGGAATCGAACCCGGGCCCCCAGCTTTGAACGCCGGTGCCTTAACCACTAGACCACATAGACGGGTTAGTGGCTAGGGCGACCCCGATCCGATTGACCGTCAGATAGGCAGATTTTCGACACCATGCCAATTATAATTTCCTTTGTCGGGTGAAGGTGGGTTTTGAACAATGACAAGCCGCCATGCCTCAGCTGGATCAAAGCTATTGCTTCGATACAGTACACGTATGGGAGAAGAAATACAAATGTGTAAAGTTATACATGTACAACAGCTTTTGGCAACTCTTTTTTATTTAAATATTGTAAAGAAATGGATGAAGAGAACAAAGGTAGGCGTAGCTTAATTCAAAGTTCCCCAGAGTTCCCGGCAGGGACATTTTTTCGGCATCACCAATTTTTCCAAAGGGTAGATAGCTCTGGGGAACTTTGAGTTAAGCTACGCCTACCTTTGTTCTCTTCATCCATTTCTTTACAATATTTAAATAAAAAAGAGTTGCCAAAAGCTGTTGTACATGTATAACTTTACACACACATGTGTGTGTGTGTGTGTGGGTGAGAGGGTGTGTGAGGGTGTGTGTGGGTGCGGGTGTCCCCCCCATCTTTGAGGAGAGATTTCATCACCCCCACTGAAAATATCGTTCCCAGGTCCCTGTCACACAGACGGGTAAACAGGGTACTATAAAATAGACTGAAACATGTTTCATTGGAATATAATAGCTCTGCTCAACAATTAACTTTCACTTCCTTCCGGCAGCAGAATGTTTCATTAAGGGGTTCGTAAGTTATGTATTTTGTATGCATTGTAACATGTTCTTATGTGCTAAGCCAGCTGCAAAGGGTTACATAATTCAACAAACGATCCAAATTTCATTTCTTCTGAAAGTGCCTCTTACTATATGTTGTTTGTACTATATTTTCGATCCGCATGATCAAAATACAAAGTCACTTTCGAATGTTCCACTAATAGTGGAATGCTATTTCATTTTCCATCGGATTCAATTTACAGGGCCTGACTGCAAATCGCAACCCATGGGAGGATTTTCATAATAAAGCTAATGTATATGTCAGGAAAGAAATTCAATTATAGATATGTTTCAGTTAAAGTTTAAACATGTGTTAAACATATTTATTTGATCCAGGTTAGGGTAGGCTTATAGACAAGCATGTACATATGTTTTGAATATTTCAAAAACAAGCGTTGGAAACGTTTGATACCCCCCCCCCCCCTAGAGTACAAGTGTCCCAGGTTTATGTCATATTTTGTACAGGTGTTATAAATAGCCAATAGTGCTTTAGCATTATTGAGTGTAGATGTACAGATACACAGTAAGTGTCTTTTATTAAAACTGTCCGTCTTCCTGAAGACGGACAGTCAACCTGTCCGAAACGTCGAGTCTCTCTACTACTCATCATCTCTACTCGCCGACTCAAGCCAGCATCTCCTCATCAGCTCTACTACTCAAGCTGTTCTCAACTCATCAATCTTTCCTGGTTTACAGTCCTTTTCAGGACTACTTTCAAGAAAGAATACTCTACTCTCAAATCTCCACTTTCTCGCCTATCCATTCCTTCTCTTCTTATATCCACTGTTTCTATAACATTCCACATGGTGTACCGTAAACCACATCAGCGAGATTTGATTAAATCTTTTAATAACCGTATTCATCAGTTTTACGTAGTCCTTATTTGGTGTCAAGCAGCGGTAGGTAATTGAAGAAAGTCACTCCCACGTAACAGTATACATATAAACATATGACCTTGTGTGCTGATCCGTACACAAGATAATAAATGCCATTAGAGAACAACGTCAAAATCCATAATTATTTTCTGTGTAGAATTATTAATTTGCACAATGAAGTACTTTCATAAAAAAAACACACATGGTCGGGCTGTATAATTATGATACTTTATGTGAACTTCTTTTTTGTATTTTGAGTCCAGTCCGATATTAATCCACTTACTAGTATAATGTTCAAGCTTTAGGTAGCGATCGGTGTTTACATGTATGTTATACTCATGCCATCTGTAATGATCAAAAACATGTAGTCTCTGTGTGTCGGAAAGGGCGTCATTCAAATCGCTTGGCTGTTGAAATAGATAATATAAAGTTTAAATAACACACACAAAATCTTACTCTCTAAATAATATCCTACCCAAACTTTATGAAATATATGCCCTACAGGATTCTTAAACAAGGAACAAAATCCTCCCTCCATGTTTCTATCTAAAACAGAAAGGCAATATTGAAGAGAACGCCCTTGGTATGTAAAGCTCACAAACAAGCAGCCCATATACCAAGTTATCTGACTTCGTAAATTAATTTTAACTTGATAAGAACATTAGGTCTTAAATTGGTAGCCACCTAATTGACAAAACTGTTCAACCATTGAACTTAAAATTCTGAGCGCCAAGCTTAAAAGGTCAAGGTATCATTCCCTTTGGTATCATTCAATTAAAGATTAAAGCCAATGCCTCGTGTTCTTAACTTGTGTGTTGAAAATGAGATTTGGAAACAAAATACCAAAAATAATTGTTAATAATGATAACATCCGAACCTTTATCATTTTGTACCTCACCCAATATGCTTTTAAAAATGTGACATGATGTTTTTCTACATTTTTCGCGCTAAACGGGCTGAAACTCAGACTACGGACAAACTTGGTTACGTTGCATTTACAGTGCTCACTGGGTTATTTGGGCCACTAATAAAGGTCGCATAAAATCCACCAGGGACAAATTACTGGTCTCCTATGGGAATGAACAGATCCCAGTAGTGATGTTAAGAATTAAGAGAAATGTAATTAAGTAACAGTAATATATAACGTACAAACTTTAATTCTATCGGTGCCTGGCCTCGTAGGTTTTCTTCTGTTAGCTCTTTGACCTGAAAATCAAATTGCAAATATGCTCTACTATGTGAAAATTATTGGGAATTCCTGGTACAAAATAATAGTAATCAATACATTCAATATTATACACACTAAGAAATCCCGGTTCAAATGGGATGTACGATACGTGCGTACACCCTTTAATAAGCCAGTTCGTAGTTCCACTCTGCGCATGATCAGAAGATTCTGCGCATGATCAGAGGAAGGGCATTTGTACTAAAGTGACATGGTGGTTTAAAATTTAATGAGATAAGCACCAAATTCGATGTCTTGATTATACAAATATTATTTTGAATTGTGTTTTTCATTCACATCCACAAAAAAATGCGTCCACGAATGACTGGTATATTTCACAGTTTGCCAAGTACATTGTACAACATCCTCTAGTATGCATTCAAAGTAGAAATGCAACAAATAACTTCATAGAGTATTCATTGATGTGCTATTCTAGTCTCCTGGTCTATTCATTTTCTTCATCCCGCTATGTAAGGCATGCATACGTAATATCTTGCTTTGAAATCTACCTATCTTAATGAAAGAAATGAAAGGTCATTTGACCAAAATTGTCCCAGAAGTAACTATGAACTGGTCTATATCTTTGAGGTGCAAGTTAGCTCTTACGCGAGATTCCGTGTCTGTTGTACACCCATGTACTTTTACGTGCGCCCCATCAGTCTCGCTGCTAGACGTATGGTATAGATAAAGTTGATTTGTGATCGAAGATTACCCGAAATAACAATGCACTAAAGCCACACTTAATAGAAGTGAAATTATTTTAAAAATATTTTATATTTATGTGATAATAATTGTTTCAAAAACACATTTCATTAAGTATACTTTTGGAGAAACGGTGAATAGAGCTACTTGAATCACAACTATCAGCACAAGACAAAAGTATCGAATCATATCGCTAGAGATCTCATATGGTCTCGGCGCTTCTCGCTGGCATAGCGGGAAGAATCTTGACTGCAGATAAAAGGAGATGAGTTTGAGTCTCAACTAAGGTAACTAAGAAAATCGATACAGAAAGTGAATGGACGGGAAGTCTCGACAATCTTTTTTATTTTAGGTGAGGGTACATTATGCACCCTAAGGGGTAGACGTGTACGCCATCTAAGGTGCAGTTGGACACCCCAAATAGGGCTCACATGAGTATTACAGACCCCCATTCAGTCACGTGTTAAATCATAGCTCTTCAAAAAATCATCAAAAATTAATCCCACCATAGATTTTTAATTTACTGACATTAGTCACAATTAACAGTGTATTAAGACTTGATATGTCAATCGGGTACTTGTCCAGCTCAATCAAAAGTTAAATGGCCTGAAATAAGACTAACCATAGTTTCGGCCAGTTCATTGCCAGAAAAACCCGAACTGCATTGTGGGTAATAATAATTAAAATGAAATCCAAAAATGCAGTCTAGCCTCCCCAAAGGCCTTAATTATGAAAGAGTATGAACATGACATTGTTTCGATCATTTATATTTTGATATACAAACATTTTGTATATTTTTAATGAATTATTTTAATCAAAAAAGTCATGTGATCTTTACGTACGCCTGTCCGACATGCTTTGCGCGCGGTTGAATTTCTCTCATGTGCCCAATAGGGGTTCACACTGTACACCTCTATTCGGGGTGTACGTGTGCACCGATAGGGGCACTCGTACAGGGACAAGCCTGTGCACCCTAGGGGTGTAAAATTGAACCCGAATTTCTTAGTGTGTAACTGGCAGTCACAGACTAAATTGTACATGTTTACACAATGCTAATATATAAATATAGTCAAGATGGAAATAAATAGATACAATTGAAATCAGATATGTGCTGTTGAAAATAGTTAAAATGGATTTTAAGAAATGATAAATAACACAATATTACACAATTATCAAACAAATTGCAGACTTATTAACCACGTTATTTGTTTAATAATAATAATAATAATAATAGTACAGTTCTTAAATACGCATAACACCTACAGGTCTCTATGCGCGAGTAAAGCGAGAAATGTGGTGAGAATTGTAAATTTAAAAATTAGACATCAAATAATTATACATAAGATCAAAGAATATTAAACAAGGATTGGACCTACATGTGACTAAGTTAAAACATTCTGAAAGAGGTGGGTTTTTAATTGTACTTTGAATTTCTCAAGCTGGGTAATATTTCTTAATGTCGCTGGTAAAGAATTCCATTGTGCTGGTGCAGCTTTTTGGAAAGCCCGATCCGCATATGATTTGGTCTTGACAGTAATTTCAGAGAGAATATTTTGTGAGCCAGAATAATCTTGTCAGACTTTGAAGAATGCAGTTCTTTTTTTTTTTTTTTTTTTTGGGGGGGGGGGTTACATGGAATCACCTTATATTTACTCATCTGTCGTAAATTGAAAGCGTTTGTTTTCAGTGGAGGTAACCATTTTATTCTAATTTTAAAGCGAAATCTGTCCCTTCGACTTTAAAGTGATGTCAAACTCAAGGTATTTAGAGCCATGTCATATGATACATACTTGGTTCCTAATACTTTTCTGCCCTTTTCTGGACAGTTTCAATAACGTTTATCTGCTTCAAAGTAAGAGAAGCAGCGAAAAGATATACTAGTACACAATACTATGGGGCTGGTCTTACATACCTAATATACACTGTTAACAAATCACATTCTGGTAGATATGGTAGATTGTAAGCTTTTAATCTTCTTGGCATATATAATTTTATGTTGCTTCTTTTTCATCATTTGAATATTATTGTAATTCTTAGGATTTTCACTGTAGTTACACATTGTAATGGGGTGTTATTTGTATAGATCATTTGTGGTTGAAGAGGTGATGATGTTATGGGCCAGGAATAATGATTTATGGCGTAAAATAAACCAAACAAGGAATAGGCATTATGCCTATAAGAGAGCGGGGAGATATACGGTGTGTCCCAAAGAATATACTGATTACACGCATGAAGTACCGTGAATCTTTTCATATACGTCAATTTGTTCATTTTATTCAATCCCAAGATTCAAATGCATTTAATTTTTCCATAGTAGTAAAATCAACGTGAATATGTATGATTTATCATAAAAAAACATCATTTATTACAGTAAAGACAAAGTACAGAAAATGGGATGGCAATTGTTACTGTGTGAAAGCATTAATAATTCGGTCAGCAACCATGCTTGCATATAAAGCCTAGAAAAGTCATAAGAAAATGAGACTGGTTTAAAAGGAACCTATTCATTATAACTATGGATAGAACAAAACAAAAACAGTGTGGATGTTGCTAGAATCTCAGACATAAAACATAACACATCGTTGATTACATGTGTTAAACTAAAAAAAAAAAAATCATGAATTGTATTACATTTTATTTATGGACAGGGGATTCCATATTGACATAGTATATGGTATCTGAAAGAAAGTACTGTATACCTCATTGAGAAAATTACATTCTGTTCTGGTAGAACGTGTATGGTTTCTTTATATTTAATATTTCAATATCAATTAATCAAATATTGTGCTCATACTGTGATCATATATTTTCCCTATTGATGATACTATGCACTGTAAAAAATGAAGTGCTAATCTAGCACTTACAGTGCTTGTATAGTGACTGCACTACGAGTGCAGTCACTATACAAGCACTGTAAGTGCTAAATTAGCACTTCATTTTTTACAGTGTATATAGCCTGGTTTACAGCTCCTGCATGAAAGGTGCTGGTGATCCAATCACATGCAAGTTCTAACCCAACCCATTTGTATGTCATGTCATCAGGTCTATATTGATATCAAAGAATACACACATAATATACATGTTTTCCAGGTTATTTTATATATTTTTTCTCCTCTTATACACATCATTGAATCCAGTTTGCTTGAGTCCACGACGGCATGTGTTCTATCTACGTACAGCAGCACCCATCCATCTTCTCAGGGCATTCTCCCCCTTTTCCCTTTTTTTTCTTCTCAAGTTTTTCTGGGGGGGGGGTGGGAAGGGTAGATATTTTTAGGACGGGTTGTTTTGTCCTTCACCAAACTGTATATTTTTTATTACTTTGTATTTATTTTGTGAGTATTTCCCTCTCATTTATTCATTCTTTTCTCATTTGATTATCTGTATTTATACTTTGTTATTTTGTTATTTGTTGTGTTATCTATTTCTTGAGGGGCCCACATTGTACAAGCATTGGTTTTTAGTGGGTCCCTCCATTTCCATCTAAATTTAATTTCTATTGAAAAATAGTATATATATTTAAAACCTACAGTGTGTTGCCCAAATCGTCTAAGTGTTTTTTTGTTCACTACATATGTATAATTAATTTTGTTTGCAACGGATACAAATATTTATGTTTTATATATGGTATACAATTTGTTTTTGTTTGATGGAAGTGAAATAAATGAATTTGAATTTGAATTGAATGTATCTATGATTGAAATGATATCGACAATTTAACAAACACAAACCTGGGATAAACCAGACATCTCTTTCTGTGATTGGAGTGATGGCTCTTTAACCTGAAAGTGAAATATTTTACAGATCATTGATGTGAATGAAGCACTTACAATACCTTGGCCCTTGCATAAAAAGTATCTACAGTACTTCCATCCAATAACTTCAATTTGATGCTCGATTTTGATTGGATAATATATACTGTTAGTTGCCATGGGATGGAACCCTACAATCGTTCCTATGTAATTGATTTGGTGTCTATGCATGGTCTACATGTATGTGTCACTGCCATTAATCAGTGTGAACATAATATGCAGATAGTATTGTCTCCTACCTCGCTTATTAGAAATATGATTAAATATTTCAAAATCTTTAGTTGCTATGGCCATGATGAAATTAAATTGGTATTTACAAAAACCATATTATCATGTAATCTTTTAATTCAAGCACGATAAATGATAAATGATTGTTGCCATAATAGACTACAGATACAAATGAATAGTATGAATAACATAATGGGTTAATATATCTCATTCTGGGTTCATAGTCATGCACTCTTTGCCTATCAAAATATACCTTTCCATGGTTTCGCCCATGGAGCTCTGTGTTTTATAGCTCCATGGTTTCGCCCTATCCACATCCATTTTCATCCTGGATTGCAAAGAATGTATGGTTGACATAATATTAACACATACCTTTGATGAACCGGCCATTACCGTCGATGGCTCGTCGAATATCTTTATCTCTTCCAACTGAAAATAGATATAAGAAATTAAGACATATCTTTTCCACATCACACTCAAACATTACAGCAAGGACGGACAAAATAAAATATGCAGTGGCCAGTGGCGTAGCTAGGATTTTTTTTCCTGGGGGGCACTGGGGGTCCTTGCTTTTTTCAAGGGGGGGCAACTTTTTTTCTGTGTGTGTATGTGTCACAAGGGCGGATCCGACTTTCGCCAATAGGGGGTGGGGCCCGAAATTATCTTCACCTACATTTCCCCCAATTAGTCACTTCTTAGCTTTATTCTTATACAACAACAAAAATATGAAATAATCTTATAAACCCTATAAACAAAGTGCGAGCGCGAGGCGCGAGCGAATTTTTTTTAACTTTCATGTATTTTGTCCTGAAAATTTAATATTCTGGGCAATGTAATTTGTGATCCTGAACAAGATGCGTATGGAACTAGATAATTACTGCGAACGCCAAGCGCGAGCAGAAATTTTTAATAACTGTTCTAGCATGATCGAATAGGTATCTGTTAAGGACTGTTTACAGTTACCCACAAAAACGGTACATATTTCAATAATGGGAGCGGTACTTGATTAACCTAATGTCCAAGTTTCATGAACTAGATCCATAAATTTTCAAAGTTATGATAGTAATTCAACAAATACCCCCAACTTGACCAAAGTTCATTGACCCTAAATGACCTTTGACCTTAATCATGTGACCTGAAACTCAGGAAGGATGTTCACTATAAATACTTGATTAACCTTATGCCCAAGTTTCATGAACTAGGTCCATATACTTTCTAAGTTATGATGTCATTTCAAAAACTTAACCTTCGGTTAAGATTTTGAAAATAATTCTCCCAACATGGTCTAAGTTCATTGACCCTAAATGACCTTTGACCTTAGTCATGTGACCTGAAACTCAGGCAGGATGTTCAGTAATACTTGATTAACCTTATGTTCAAGTTTCATGAACTAGGTCTATATACTTTCTAAGTTATGATGTCATTTCAAAAACTTAACCTTAGGTTAAGATTTGATGTTGACGCCGCCGCCGCCGTCGCCGTCGGAAAAGCGGCGCCTATAGTCTCGCTCTGCTATGCAGGCGAGACAAAAAATCGTCAAAACATTGTCCTATTTGACGAACTTTGAATTTGTCAAATAAATTTGTCATGCAAGCAGATTTCCTTGACAAATTGAATTTGTCAAGTATTTATGGGAAAATATTTGTCATTATACAAATTTTAATTCGTAATGAAAAGTGGTCTTATTTGACGAATTTTCACTTTGATTCGTCATGCTAAGAAATCGGTTTGTCATGCATGGAAATTAATTCGTAATGTATGACAGATATTTTGTCATGCATAAAACTTAATTTGTCATGTAGCACTGCATGGAAACCCACTGCATGACAACAAATTTGTCATGGCATGCACAACTTTAAGATTGTCACACAAATATTGACAATGACAGTTACACTAGAGCTGTATAGACCTAACTGTTGAACATGTAAGTTAGAACTCCAGATCTAGATTTTAGATAACTTAATAATGTGTGTGATCTGAAATGCAAGACTAGATTCTAACTTATCTAGATCTAACTTAGAATTACAGACTCTATCAAATAAAAAAGGATAGACCCTAGATCTAGAGGTCGAGGCCTACACTCCACGCAGACTAGGACCTAGCATAACTGTTAGGTCTAGTTACGAATACGAGTGGGTAATGAAGTGGAACTTTAAATACGTTAGATTCTAAGTTAGATCTCAGTTAGATCTAGGTCTAACGTTAGATCTAGTAGATCTACATTACTAAATTAGAGTTCTATATATTATGTAGGGGGGGGGGTTACATGGAATCACCTTATATTTACTCATCTGTCGTAAATTGAAAGCGTTTGTTTTCAGTGGAGGTAACCATTTTATTCAAATTTTAAAGCGAAATCTGTCCCTTCGACTTTAAAGTGATGTCAAACTCAAGGTATTTAGAGCCATGTCATATGATACATACTTGGTTCCTAATACTTTTCTGCCCTTTTCTGGACAGTTTCAATAACGTTTATCTGCTTCAAAGTAAGAGAAGCAGCGAAAAGATATACTAGTACACAATACTATGGGGCTGGTCTTACATACCTAATATACACTGTTAACAAATCACATTCTGGTAGATATGGTAGATTGTAAGCTTTTAATCTTCTTGGCATATATAATTTTATGTTGCTTCTTTTTCATCATTTGAATATTATTGTAATTCTTAGGATTTTCACTGTAGTTACACATTGTAATGGGGTGTTATTTGTATAGATCATTTGTGGTTGAAGAGGTGATGATGTTATGGGCCAGGAATAATGATTTATGGCGTAAAATAAACCAAACAAGGAATAGGCATTATGCCTATAAGAGAGCGGGGAGATATACGGTGTGTCCCAAAGAATATACTGATTACAAGCGCATGAAGTACCGTGAATCTTTTCATATACGTCAATTTGTTCATTTTATTCAATCCCAAGATTCAAATGCATTTAATTTTTCCATAGTAGTAAAATCAACGTGAATATGTATGATTTATCATAAAAAAACATCATTTATTACAGTAAAGACAAAGTACAGAAAATGGGATGGCAATTGTTACTGTGTGAAAGCATTAATAATTCGGTCAGCAACCATGCTTGCATATAAAGCCTAGAAAAGTCATAAGAAAATGAGACTGGTTTAAAAGGAACCTATTCATTATAACTATGGATAGAACAAAAAAAAAACAGTGTGGATGTTGCTAGAATCTCAGACATAAAACATAACACATCGTTGATTACATGTGTTAAACTAAAATAAAAAAAATCATGAATTGTATTACATTTTATTTATGGACAGGGGATTCCATATTGACATAGTATATGGTATCTGAAAGAAAGTACTGTATACCTCATTGAGAAAATTTCATTCTGTTTCTGGTAGAACGTGTATGGTTTCTTTATATTTAATATTTCAATATCAATTAATCAAATATTGTGCTCATACTGTGATCATATATTTTCCCTATTGATGATACTATGCACTGTAAAAAATGAAGTGCTAATCTAGCACTTACAGTGCTTGTATAATGACTGCACTACGAGTGCTGATTTTCTAGTTCAAATTTAAACTAGAAAATCAGCACTAGTAGTGCAGTCACTATACAAGCACTGTAAGTGCTAAATTAGCACTTCATTTTTTACAGTGTATATAGCCTGGTTTACAGCTCCTGCATGAAAGGTGCTGGTGATCCAATCACATGCAAGTTCTAACCCAACCCATTTGTATGTCATGTCATCAGGTCTATATTGATATCAAAGAATACACACATAATATACATGTATCTATGATTGAAATGATATCGACAATTTAACAAACACAAACCTGGGATAAACCAGACATCTCTTTCTGTGATTGGAGTGATGGCTCTTTAACCTGAAAGTGAAATATTTTACAGATCATTGATGTGAATGAAGCACTTACAATACCTTGGCCCTTGCATAAAAAGTATCTACAGTACTTCCATCCAATAACTTCAATTTGATGCTCGATTTTGATTGGATAATATATACTGTTAGTTGCCATGGGATGGAACCCTACAATCGTTCCTATGTAATTGATTTGGTGTCTATGCATGGTCTACATGTATGTGTCACTGCCATTAATCAGTGTGAACATAATATGCAGATAGTATTGTCTCCTACCTCGCCTATTAGAAATATGATTAAATATTTCAAAATCTTTAGTTGCTATGGCCATGATGAAATTAAATTGGTATTTACAAAAACCATATTATCATGTAATCTTTTAATTCAAGCACGATAAATGATAAATGATTGTTGCCATAATAGACTACAGATACAAATGAATAGTATGAATAACATAATGGGTTAATATATCTCATTCTGGGTTCATAGTCATGCACTCTTTGCCTATCAAAATATACCTTTCCATGGTTTCGCCCATGGAGCTCTGTGTTTTATAGCTCCATGGTTTCGCCCTATCCACATCCATTTTCATCCTGGATTGCAAAGAATGTATGGTTGACATAATATTAACACATACCTTTGATGAACCGGCCATTACCGTCGATGGCTCGTCGAATATCTTTATCTCTTCCAACTGAAAATAGATATAAGAAATTAAGACATATCTTTTCCACATCACACTCAAACATTACAGCAAGGACGGACAAAATAAAATATGCAGTGGCCAGTGGCGTAGCTAGGATTTTTTTTCCTGGGGGGCACTGGGGGTCCTTGCTTTTTTCAAGGGGGGCAACTTTTTTTCTGTGTGTGTATGTGTCACAAGGGCGGATCCGACTTTCGCCAATAGGGGGTGGGGCCCGAAATTATCTTCACCTACATTTCCCCCAATTAGTCACTTCTTAGCTTTATTCTTATACAACAACAAAAATATGAAATAATCTTATAAACCCTATAAACAAAGTGCGAGCGCGAGGCGCGAGTGAATTTTTTTTAACTTTCATGTATTTTGTCCTGAAAATTTAATATTCTGGGCAATGTAATTTGTGATCCTGAACAAGATGCGTATGGAACTAGATAATTACTGCGAACGCCAAGCGCGAGCAGAAATTTTTAATAACTGTTCTAGCATGATCGAATAGGTATCTGTTAAGGACTGTTTACAGTTACCCACAAAAACGGTACATATTTCAATAATGGGAGCGGTACTTGATTAACCTAATGTCCAAGTTTCATGAACTAGATCCATAAATTTTCAAAGTTATGATAGTAATTCAACAAATACCCCCAACTTGACCAAAGTTCATTGACCCTAAATGACCTTTGACCTTAATCATATGACCTGAAACTCAGGAAGGATGTTCACTATAAATACTTGATTAACCTTATGCCCAAGTTTCATGAACTAGGTCCATATACTTTCTAAGTTATGATGTCATTTCAAAAACTTAACCTTCGGTTAAGATTTTGAAAATAATTCTCCCAACATGGTCTAAGTTCATTGACCCTAAATGACCTTTGACCTTAGTCATGTGACCTGAAACTCAGGCAGAATGTTCAGTAATACTTGATTAACCTTATGTTCAAGTTTCATGAACTAGGTCTATATACTTTCTAAGTTATGATGTCATTTCAAAAACTTAACCTTAGGTTAAGATTTGATGTTGACGCCGCCGCCGCCGTCGCCGTCGGAAAAGCGGCGCCTATAGTCTCGCTCTGCTATGCAGGCGAGACAAAAAATCGTCAAAACATTGTCCTATTTGACGAACTTTGAATTTGTCAAATAAATTTGTCATGCAAGCAGATTTCCTTGACAAATTGAATTTGTCAAGTATTTATGGGAATATATTTGTCATTATACAAATTTTAATTCGTAATGAAAAGTGGTCTTATTTGACGAATTTTCACTTTGATTCGTCATGCTAAGAAATCGGTTTGTCATGCATGGAAATTAATTCGTAATGTATGACAGATATTTTGTCATGCATAAAACTTAATTTGTCATGTAGCACTGCATGGAAACCCACTGCATGACAACAAATTTGTCATGGCATGCACAACTTTAAGATTGTCACACAAATATTGACAATGACAGTTACACTAGAGCTGTATAGACCTAACTGTTGAACATGTAAGTTAGAACTCCAGATCTAGATTTTAGATAACTTAATAATGTGTGTGATCTGAAATGCAAGACTAGATTCTAACTTATCTAGATCTAACTTAGAATTACAGACTCTATCAAATAAAAAAGGATAGACCCTGGATCTAGAGGTCGAGGCCTACACTCCACGCAGACTAGGACCTAGCATAACTGTTAGGTCTAGTTACGAATACGAGTGGGTAATGAAGTGGAACTTTAAATACGTTAGATTCTAAGTTAGATCTCAGTTAGATATAGGTCTAACGTTAGATCTAGTAGATCTACATTACTAAATTAGAGTTCTATATATTATGTAGACTAGTCTAACGTTAGACCCAGATTTAGATCTACTGTAGAAATCTAACGTTAGAAAAGAGTCTAGCGTTAGATCTTGAGATAGAAAAAGATGAAGCTAGACTAGGCCTAACTGTTTGTCAGACGGCATCAGACCACGCTAGAACGGGGTCAGACTCAGAACATCAAACTTCGTTGCATTGATCTAACGTTAGATCCAGATCTAGAGATCTATTTACAATTCGAAAAAAACCCATGTGTGTATTGCTATGGCATAACAGTTAACGCTAGAGGCTACCGGTAGGCCTTGTTACAACCGATAATGGGCATAATCGTGATATAGTCCCCAAATCCAAAAGTGGGGATTATTAGAATCACACCTACCAGAACGCATGAAAATCACCTCCTTTCTCCATAACACATCGCACAGCTCTTTAGCTTGCGAAATGATAACACACACAAATGAAACACACAATGTATACCGGTATATACACTTGGGTTCTCTCCCTATTATATACTCGTGATACAGTCCCCACTCAACGGGAATCAAGCTTGATTTTCACGGCGGTGGGGACAGTTTCAACAGTATAGTATACTCGTGATGCGGTCCCCATGCTATGGGATACACAGTTCACTTCGCACGCAGTGGGGACAGTTCCAACAGTATAACTATACTCGTGATATAATCCCCACGCTATGGGATACACAGTTCGTTTGGCACGCAGTGGGGATAGCTCCAACAGTATATCATACTCGTGATACCGTCCCCTCACAACATAAATTCGTGCTCGTTCAACAAGGCGATGGGGACAGTTTCCCGATGCAATGTAACAAGGATAAAACACCTTTGGGTATGGTTGCGGAAGCTGTGGGGGGGGGAGAGGGAGGGGGCAGTTTCCCAATGCAATGTGACAAGGAAAAGGCACATTTGGGTATTACAGGGGCCGCGAAAGGGGGGGGGGGACTTCAGCCCCCTACCTTTTTCCAAAACATAAACGTAAAAAATGTGACCATAGGATTATTATTTTTTTGCATGGTCAGCCCCCCCCCCCCCCATTTTCCGCGGCCCCTTTATTATTACCATCATCATCATCATCATCGTTATTATTCTGTATTTATTGTGTTAATTGTTATTGTTATTATTATCAAAATAATGATATCATTATTATAGATATTCTTTATCATTGAAAATATGCCCCTTCCATCCATTCTGTTTCTTGTATTTCATTTAATTCCTTCAAATAAAATCGCTGTAGACTCATAACGTTTGGTATTATTATCATAATTATTATCATCATTATTATTGTCCTTTTTTCTTAATGTCATTTATTTTTACTTATTATTGTTATAATAATTTCGTTTTAGTTTTTTCTTACTATCATGCATATTTACTTATTATTATTATAATAATTTCGCTTTACTATTATTCTTCTTTTATTATTTCCTATAACAATGATTATTCTTATTTTTTATTATTATAACCATTGTTATTATTATTAACCTTTCTTATTATCATAATCATAATTATCACTATTATAATTATCATCAACATCATTATTGTTATTCATTATCATCAAATTACCCTCATCATTATCATTATTGATGTTATCATTACCTTACTTTTCATTTCCGTCACATATTTGTATTGATTCCTTTATTGTTTTGTGGTTGACTCTTTTCGTGTCATTCTTAATTCATTCATTCTTGCCCCCACCCCCACTTCCGAGTTTGGTGTTGGAGCCCTTGCGCTTTCTCCCTCATTGTTGTACTTTCTTCCTTTCCCCTTCTTTCTTTCTCCTCTATTTCTTTCCTTCTTCATTCTTTTTTGTACTTTCATTTTCTTTATTTTCTTATTTAAAGCAGGCCGGGCGGCGGAGCGAAGTTGAAGGGGGGGGGGGCACAGTAAAAAGTGGGCACCTTTTCTTTCGGGATGGGCACCTTCTTAAACATGGCCGTATGCAGAAATTTTTCGCTGGGGGCAGCATGCGTAAACTGTTGGGGAAAAAACTAAAACGCGAGGGAGCAAAGCGACCAAGCTTATCATATTGAGGGGGCTTTGTATTATGGTAAATGAAATTGATGGATGTTTGTGCATACTTTTAGTGAATTTTGTGAAAATCTGCAGTAAAAATGTAAGCTTTCACCCCCCCCCTTGCTGCGTACGGCCATGATCTTAAAACAAAGAAAACAAATATTATCTAACCCACTCACGCGTCTCATGAAAAGGCACGTAGGAATATGTTTACAATTGTTTTAATTCATTGGGTTCTATGCACTTGCAGATGGAAGCAAAACGACGCTTAATAAAGAACCCAGGCGCCCATTGGCCACGAAAAGTCAGAGTGTTTTTTTTTTTCAGGACAAATTTATCTGATTTGAAGAACAGGCACCTATGAGAAGGACAAGGGGGCGCTCGTAACACATAAAACAGGTCCCTCTCAGGTGAAAGAGACTAGAACACGCTCGTTAGGGGGATATTTTTTGGGGGTAAAATTTGGCACTGATACGATATATGGCATTTGATGTCACATAAAAAGGGTCTTTCTCAGGTGAAAAGGGTGTTAACAGGCGGTGAGGGGGCATTTTTTGGAAGAAAATAAATTGGCACTTATACAAAAACGGGTACTAGGTAACACTGAAAACGGGTCATCTTCTGATGAAAGGGGCACAGTACACGTTCGTAAGATTGCATTTTTCTTGCGTATGAAGTGGGTACTTTTTCAGTGCTTCAAAAAGTGGGGGGCAATGTGCCCCCGGCCCCCAGGATAGCCACCCCTGCTTTAAAATTTGAATCAACGTCTCTTCTGTACACTTTCCTCATTTTCTTTTCATTTCATCTTTTCTACATTTCTCTCTTTTGTTTACATCTTTTTATCGACACCCCTTCTTAATTTATTTCCTTTATCCCTCTCATTTCCTTTTCTTACAAATTTCTATTTCTTTTCCCGCCCCCTTTCCCCCTCTTTATTTCTCTCTGATTTCTTTTTTTTTTTCTTTTTTTTCTTTTCTTCTTTCCTTTAATTTGGTTTAGTAGCTGTTTCTGATCAATGTTAGGAAGGGGAATTATAGGTGATGGTATCTGCTCCCCTTTCCCCGGTTGTTAGGATGAGTATAAAGGCCATTAGGGAGCTTGTCAAAAGTCCATGCACCGTTCTATACCGTCTTTACTGCATCCGGGTTTTCGCTTCGGCTTTCCTGCCCAACGTTCCCTTCTCTTCAAAGGAACGGCCGCCATCAAAGGCCCATTGATGCCACCGTTCTTTTGTTCGTCTTTCCTGCAAGTCTTAATTTCTGTCGAAATACCGAAGAATCTATTCTAAATAGCTCCCTCTACGACCAAAACAAATGCGTGCCTTCAATTTGACTGTCGGATTGGAGAGTTCGGGTCACTGTTCGCATTTATCATGTCTTTGGTTCGCATCTATCATGTCTGTAATGGAAGTTCGGGTGCATTCATAAAGCCACGGTAGCTTAATAAAAAATCACGCACGTTTCATAAATCGTTACGGATCTTTCGAATTTGCTGCACTAACCATTGAAACCTCTTTTTTGTGCAATTGGAAGAGAGTCAATTCATGATGTTTTAGGTTGGAAAATAAGATTCCGCACATTTTCGTTTCGTAGGCCCAAGCCATTCGTAGAATTCACGTCAATTTGTAATGTTCATTATAACTCGCATCTGTAACAAATGTCGGGAGCCCCCCCCCCCCAAAAAAAAAAAAAGACAGAAGAAAATAGAATGATAAAATAAATATGACCGGAACAAGCTTGACACTATTACGCATAGATATATCAAAGATTTATTAGAAATTGTTTTTAATAGTTTGTTCAATTTTTGGACGGGCAACCATTTCTTTATCTCCTTGTTTTAAAGAAGCGGGACCAAATGGGAAGGTGAAAAGAGGAAGAAGAAAGCTAACAAGTCATAGGGAAAGAAAAGGAAGGGGAGACAGAGAGAAATAGGAAAATAATATTGGGATGGAAGAAGAGGAAGGGTGTACCAAAATTAGGGAGGAAAACAGTTGAAAGAGAAAAAAAAGGAAATTTGAGAGGGGAAGAAATTTACGATCGAGAATCAACGGGAGAGGGGGACAAAAATAATATGGAAATGGATAGAGACAGAAAATAAGGGGAAAGAAGTAAAGAGAGCTGGTGGACGATGGGGGAGAAATAAAGGGGGAAGGGAAAGAGTGAAAGGGGAACAGAGGGGAATTAGACATGGAGTGGCCATGCTGAAACGGTTCTTTATTCTTTGTTCATTCAGGTAACAAGAAGAAAATGAAGAAAAATGAAGCCTAAAAGCTCGGAGTTAAATTGGCCGCAACTTTAATCTGATTGCGAACCCCTTCTAGCAATATTTCATGAAAAGATATACAGAGCAAAATAAGTGAATAAAAAAGAAAAATGAGTGAAAAGAAATTGAGAGAAGAAAAAAATAACTACTAAGATTTAAGAAAAACATGAGAAAGAGAAAGGGAAAATCGTGTACCGAAGAAATATAGTTATCGAATTGCTAATGTAGGAACCTAAAGCACTTATACCACATCAGTAATTATCAGGATAGGAAAGATAAGAAAAGCAACATGATTATAGGGGTTGAAGCGGGCTCCTATTTGCGGCGACGGAAAAAATGGATTAAAGATTCAAAGATAAAAGGAAGAAGAATTAATGCAAGGAAACATGACAAGGGGAAGGGATACAGAAATGAGGGGGTAAAAAGATTAATAAGAAATACAAGTGACAAAAATTGAGAGGGAGAATTGCAAATAGGAAACCCTACACACCTGCAGATCGCTTCCCTAGCTCTGTCATTGCCCATTAGATCTTGGACCTATGATATATTTACCCGTTCCGCCCGATTGGAATGACTGGGGGAACGTCGATTTCATTTCACACGAAACAGAAGACCATGCCGTTGCCACCAGTAGGCGGTGCTTTACAGATAGCGTTTCGCCAATTGAAAAAGTGTTCTCCACATGAGCGATTCCATGTCCCTCGACGTCAATGTGCGATTGTGTTAAAAACGACTGTCATCGATTAATATTCATCTTTTCTTGTTGTTTGAACAAATGCGTGTTCATCCCGATTTCTGCCTCTGCATCGAAATCAATATTTATGAGAGAGCAGAGTTGTGTTTTCGCAAAGGCCGTGATCAGGTGGGGGAGGGGGGGGGCGAAATTATTTTTTCAAAAATTCATGACTTGCGTCTTCGCATGCGCGTGGAATGGACATTTACAAAATTGATTGTGGTCGTCTATTTAAAAAATTGCATGCCATGAATGAATCAGCATCCTCAAATTTTCTGGGGATTCAGGGGGAGCCGCCCCATGCCCTTCCATATTAGGAGAGGCACAGTTAAAATTTGTAATGTAAAAATGCAGCGTAAACAAAAGTGTGCCCCCCCCCCCTTGACAGCGAAACGTCTTTTCCCCTGTCATGGATCCGCCCCTGACCTCTAGACATTATGCTGTATAGACCCAATTCTTGGTTGGATTTACATTTACATAGGGCCCGCCCCCCCCCCCCCCCTATTGGCGGAGCAAAAAAGGGAAACAAAGAGGGAAAGAAAGAAAAAGAATTGAAGTCTGTCCCGATAGATGCTTTCCAATACAAAATACGCAGACATTTTGTTCGGTCGCCAAATAGCTGGAAACAACAACAAAAAGAATGTGTGAAAAGGGCTAAAAAAATTCCAACAAAACACATTTGATTTCATACCTATCACATCATAATCATTTTAGGGCTATGCTCATATAATATAATAATCAGGAATGGAATGGTTACATGAACTTTTCTGACCGGGATTTACCAATATGATTATAAACTTAAAAGCTTTAAATCATAAAGAATTAATATAAGCGGACACACTGCAGTTCAAAAAATAAGAATGAATTAAATAGGAGGCCTACATGAAGCAAAAATTGTGTGTGAATTCTATTTCATCAAAAAGTATGTTTCTTGGTATTATTCATTGAATGTGTGACTTTCGTAACTTTCAGTATTTTCATTTATTATAAATATCAAGGCTACCGCTACCACATTCACTACCACCACCACCATTATCATCAGTGTTAATTATCATCACTATCATCAGCAGGATCATTATAGCCAATCATGTCAACAGAACCATCTATGTCATTATCGTAGTTATTGAAATTTGGATAATTTTGGTAAGGAAATAATAAAAATGAGAGAAAGGTTGTAGCAGGAGGGGGGGGGGTGAGTTTGTTCTAAAGAAAAATCAATGTGAGTAGAATTAAATTAATGTTTTTATCTATATTGCAGTGATGGTAAACATCATTTCAATACTAGGATACCATGATGTTCAATAAAAAAAGCTTCAAAACTCAGTACTTCACGGGTGAAGATGGGGCCGTAAGCTGCAGGGAGATATGTAAAATAATATTAACATTAGATCATTACTCTAAAATAGATGGAATATAATTATTTATTATTAATATTAGTTAGTACACTTACTGGCCTAAAAGCAAAAGCAAATAGGGCCATGATATAGTCTTCTCCATCAAGAGAATTGGACATGATTGTCCTTTAAGGATTGCTTGGCATTGATACTCATCGAACTGTTCTTAGTCATTGCCCAGGACTATGATCATGAAAAAGCAAGATCACTCACCCGTATAGTAGAGAATCATTGACAATAGCATGCTCAGCGGGTTCGCCACAGAAAACAATGGGAGACACGCTCAATACTTTAATTCCCCATATCCGCTGTCGTGATTATTGTCGTAATTTCAATAGATGAACCTACTTCAAAAGACCGTTGGCCCGTCCGATGGGGAATCTTTTGTGATAATAGAGTGTAATAAAGTACGTGTATGCAGTAACTACTTCCCGACTTCTTTTGTGCTATTTAAAAGATTCTTTCAACATCATCGAGTAGCGATTAGCGTGTAAAGTCGCATAAATTATCTCACATAACGGATCTAATGTTCATGATTACCAGCATCACCATGATCTTTCATATATTTTTAAAATATAAAATTGATACTGGAGAACGATTGGAAATAGAGAATGAATGAATGATGATGGTGATGATGATGATAACAGTGATGATGATAGTGATAATCATAACTTTTAAGTGATATTAACGGACATGATATTACGAATAATAATATAACTTATAATGTTGATGATTAAATATTAACAAATGAAGATGATTGGTATATTTTGCGGCAATTAACCATGTACTTGAGACTCCCCTTCGACTCCCCCTTGAAAGAAACCAATAAAAATAAGCTTTGCGCGGTAGTTTTTTTTTTTATTTTATTTTTTTTTTTGGGGGGGGGGCATTTTGCGTCCTCTCTCTGTATTGACGAAAGCTGGATCCGCCCTGATAAAAATGATTCATTTTAAAGCTCGCAATTCACGCTTGCCTTCTGTTCTATGAAACTTGATATTGTAACATTTATATTAAAGATGCATATGAACAAATCATATTTGGTTTACATATTATAAAGCGCCTTCTCATATTCCAATTTTACCTTAAACGTAAGTATTTTATTTTCAAACGAAATCTATGGAAAGGGTGCAGTTAGGCTTTCATTTTGATGCCAAATAGTCTCATAATTGGGATATAGTTGCAAACACGGTTTTTTAATAGAAGGTACATCGGGGAAGATACGAGTATGAAGACAGTCACCCGCGCTGACAAAGTGATAATCTCCATTGAAATACCCCTACGAATCAAGAGGTCATCTTTCTATTGAAATCCGCCACCAGTCAGACCACCTCTATGTTCAAGAATATAAGGTAATCTCCTCAATCAAGAATGGGGTAAGAATGGGGTAATTTAAATCTACCTTGACAATGGAGCAAGCCGTTAAATACAGCTTGCAATGCGCTGACCCGTGCCATTTTCAATGTCCGGCTTTCGGGGAATTAAAATGAGCATTAAGTGGGTAGTTTTCTTGTTCTCGTTTTGTCCCCATACTAGAACCTTGATTTTGTTTCTTTTCGTAATGTGCATTTTGATATGGTTTCCATTATATTTCTCAACATTTCGACATTTAATGTAGTTTAATAGTTGCCTTTATAAAGAGCAATATTACACAAAACCTGTTTGGCGAAGCAGATTATAACATAACGTTCGACTGATATTTTATCAACACATGTTTAATTAACCATTTAACTTCCCTCTTCATAGGTCTACTCTTAATGTGAACATTCGAGTTATATTCTTTGCCTACCATCTCTCTGTGCATTTTAATAACCAAATATATTTGGAAAAGGGGTGTTACCAGGCTAACGTGAAGGTCCTCACTTGTGTATGAACGACATATTCTCATTAAAATACATGCTGTGAGTTTCAAAGGGGGCACATTTGTTTAAAAATGGCATATTTACATTAACAAAATTGATAATGGCTCTCAAGGGGGTGGGGCGCACGGGCCGGATGCCCCCCCCCCCAGATTCACTACATAACTGTACCCTCAAGGTGCAGAATATAGACCCACTGACTTCTTTCAGTAGATGTCACAATATAGACCACAATACTTTTGATAGCCCAACTATTGTTCAAAATAAATACGGCGCCTATTGGATTGTATTGTGTTACTCCGGCAGGATCCGCACCAGCATGCACTCCATCTTTGTTGATCTAGTATGCCAAATACTAGGTCACGTTTGTTCTAAGGCGAGTCGAAAACAGTCGTTTTAACAGTTTTTGTAGCAGCTAAATATAGGAGGTTTGAATAAAATGAATAAAACGGCTGTTTTCGACTCGCCGTATGGCCGCCGTAGAGCAAATGTGACCGAGGTATTACCATTTCCAGTAAGTTTATTGATTTCTTGTGCATATTTAAATATGCAAGCTATACAGAATGCAGATACGATTAAGAGGTGAAGTACAAAGTTGGAAGGGAAACTAGGCCAACGAGGCTTTCGTATTACTAACTTTACATCGGTAAAATATGTTTACCTTAGACAGATATTTGATAGGAAGAAGAAATCAACGGCAATATACACGTATTGAACAAGTCAAACGTGAATGTTAAAAACAGAATAGGCTTAGAAAGGATCTTAAAAATGGAAAGATGTAGAACTGGAAAAATGAAAGAAATAATTAAGCCCCCCCACCGAGCGGACTGGTTTGAAGGGGGGGGGGATCACCATGCATAAAATCATGGTACTTGTGATGGCCTGAGCCCCAGACCCACTTCGGTTCTGGGCTCCTGGATGGTAATCAAGAACACTAGGTCACATAGTACTCTACATCACAGGGGAAATTTATGTAAGAGAATAAAGACGGATCCAAGGTAAAAAGATAATATAGGTTTTCCTGTCCAATATCATGTCGGAGTTACTTAAATGTGTTAATTTGCATTTTAATTCACGCAATATTTTTCATCGGTCATTCAAAGTTTAGAATAAGATTCCTTAGAAGACGCTATAATTTCTTTATAAACACTAAACTCAATTCATGGTCAAGACTACCTCAACTTTGATACTTTCAATATTTGATTTTTAAGTGCTTTTGATTTCGTTCGAAGGTAAAGATGTTTGTAACGGTCTTACAAAGTAATGAAAGTTCTTTTTGTTCTGAATTTCGGGCAATGAAACTCAAGAATAATACATTTAAGCTACAATTACCGATATGACTGCTTGAACATCCAATTTAATTTTTAAAGTTCAAATTAATGATATTTTATTTGTTTGTTTTGCACGGCATCTGTATTATGTGTGAATATATAAGTTTCTAACATGTCAATGTTTAAACATGTGTATAATAATTGATTTGCACTTTGGCTAAATTAGATATAGGCCTATGTTTAGCTCAAATTTGAATTTAAACGATGCCTTTAGTTTTAATCCTTTTTTTCCACAAAAAATTACACTTGCATTTTATGTATTTTTTTGCCACAGTAGCGTTTCAATGTATAAATTTAAATGCCCTCATTTTTGGACCCAGGTATGATTTATATTGCAATTTTTGCAAGGGGTTTTGCATTTCGTTTACAAAGATGTTAAAGGAAAATTCCATATTTTTCCTTTTCACCCGACAATGCTGACTGTATGGGCTCAGTGTGATGAAAAAAATCTTACCCGCGCCTAAATACTTACTTTTAGAAAGTCAATCTTAACGGTATATTCTTCAAAATAAAACAACATGCTAAAGGGCTAAAGCTTTATTGTTCTATTAAAGAAATGAAATCTAAATCTAACTGAAGTTTGTCATATGCTGAAACCCGAAACGAAAAATTATCAAAAGAAATTGTGAAAGCGTAACTTTGGAAAATATACCAGGACACAACGATATTCAGATCAGTGACTAGAGATCGGGTGTTCAATAGTTTGCCTAAAATGCCGATATCGTGGACATAGAGGGCGCTCATGCAAAAACACCTTATCGGAGAGCCAACCGGGGGGCGTCAAAAGAAAAGATAAAAGCGCACGCTTCCGTTTTCGCTGCAAAAGTGCACGATGGCGTCTTGAATGGCAAGAGCACTGACCCGTAGGTAAGAAAATGGACAATGTCACGCTCAGCGGTTTCGCCGTGGAATATAAAGGAAAAAACGCACACACACTTTTGACAACACGCCTTATCACGTATGATGATTATGTTACTCGGATCATGGTTATGAAATGGAAGTTTTTCCTCCCCGTATTTATCCTATAAAACCTGATATAATAGGATATTTTAAAACAAATTCAAGCAGACAACATTAATGCATAGTGAAAGAGAATAGGAGAGAGAGTCAGGGAGATCGAGAGATGAAGTGAATTATGCATGACGAAGAGTGACTGTATCATAATTAAGAGATAATCTGTGACCAAAAAACCCGCAATAAAGATATGATTGACCTCAGATTCTGAGTGTGAGAAGTGAAGATGAAGTTGCAAATAATAATTGTTATTATATATTACTTCTTATTATTATCTTTATTATCATCGCTATTAGCTTATCATCATAATTGCAATTGTCATTATTTTGTTATAAATTTTATAGTCATCATCATCATCATAGCCCATGACAAATTCGTTTTGTAATAATTTTATTCATGATCAATTTTACCCTTTTCAAAATATCAAAATTTATATTTTTTTCAGAAAATTATTTTGCAGCAAATAATATTTTTTTAAATCATGTATATTTGGTACAATATATTATATTTTAATTAAATTGAGGTGATTTTATTCTAATTTACTATTCTTATATTCATTTTGTTTCAGAAGGAATTTGTGAACAGCTAATGAAAATGACTTTAAACTAAATAGAGGAGAGAGAAAGAGAGAGGGAGGGGGTATAGGAAGGGAGATAATTATATTACATAGTTTAAAAATAGGGTAAAAAGTGTTGATTTTTTTTTCAAAAAAAAGTAAGAGATAATCTTTAGATCTTTCTTGGAGTTGTGGTGGCTCTTAGAAGAGCCGTTTGGATTAGACGAATCGTCTATTGGAAGTCATCATCTGATGACAATTGGACAAATGCCCCTCTCTCGTAGTCGTTTGGAACGGGTCCCATCTGTGCAGTTGGTGATGCTGGTGGGTTGACGTGCCGATACCCAGCTGGAGCGCAGACACGACGAGTTGATGGTTTCCTTTTCTTCCCCCTCTTTGAGCTGGGCCCTGGTGTGGAAGAGTGTAGGGGTGTAGGGGGAGATCAGCATCGATGTCATCGTCCTCTGCGTCGCTGATTCTCTGCAGTGATGTGTCGGCGTTGCACCTCGACCATGTCTGAAAGAGAGGGACTGCAGTTTCCAGCAAGGGTGGGCCGGTCAGTGGATAGCACTCGCGGATGAGATCGAAGAATGCGACAAAGATGTTCTGCCCTCTGACGTGGTTACGCCAGATCACCTCTGCCAGGTGTGCCTCGAAGTTTGAGAGGTTGGTACCATTTGTCTTTCGAAAATGGTCCTTTGCATGTTTCCAAGCCCCCTCGATGGCGTTGGTGCATACTTCCTTTCTCTCTCCGGTAGCCTCATCCTCGAATATCGCCTTGAATTGATCTTTGTGAATTACCGAGAAGTGGCGGTATCCCTCCTCGTTTAGACGGCTGTAGCCACTCCACCCGTCTGTATAGATGGTGGAACCAGGGACGACGTGGCGCTTGATGATTGCCAGCAGCGTCTTCTCTGATCTGTCGTCGGCAGGATACAAGATCAGTTTGTTAGTGGCTCGTTCCACCAACCCCACGATCCACACCTTTACCCCTTTCTTTCCATCTCCTCGATGATACTTGCAACGTCGGCCGAAGAGGGACTCGTCGATCTCGACTTCACCCTGGAGTTGGACCGAGTTTCGACGTTGTAGTTGGTGTCGACGAACTTCTTGAAGAGGTCGCGAGTATAATTCGCCCAATCTACCGATGTTTTCTTGTAGTCCATCCCTGCTTGAACGGAGCAACCCTTCAGCGAGCCGCCCAGGAGGAACGTCCTGATGAATTCGAGGAGGTCTTGCAGGACGAAGTGGCTGCGATCAAAGAAGGAGTATCGCGTTATGCCGTACTCCTTCTCACGATGCCCCTTGCGACGACAACGCCAAGTGAAGCCATGATGCTTGTCCTTCCTCGATGTCCACTTGCACTCACTCCCACACTCTTCGCAGATCATCGTAGCTGCCAGAAGCCGTTGGGTTTTCATCCATTCGAGGACGAACTCGGGCTCCGACAAGAAGAGGGAGTGGAAGCTCCAGGGATTGTAGAAATCTGCTACGGTGCATTCTTGGGCTGAAACTCGTTTTCGAAAGTTGCCGGCCATGATGATAACAAACATGAAACTCAACTACTATCTAATTAAAAAATCGATGCTTTTATACATTTTTTGAGGATCCAAAACACATCTTTTAAGTTTAGTCTGGCTACATTTTGACCAATCACCTTACCATGCTACATCTAGCCTATTTCTGATTCGTCAATTAGACATTCAACCGTGATTTGCCGCCTAAATTTTGGCCATATTTGCATATACCGTAAAAAGGGAAGGTATCAGAGCTCTTGAGGAAGAGAGATGGAGAGGGAAAGGAGAGAGAGAGAGAGAGGGGGGAGACCGCCTGCCATATGCCTTTCCAGATGATGCAATGAAAATCGAAAGATAAGCATGAGTTACACCAACGTCCGCATTAAATACTTAGCCATAAATAAAGAAAGTCACTGGGTATAACCCCTACCCCGTCATCAGTCATTTGGCGCTGAATATAAATGTATGCAAAATAGGACCGTATATGACGAGCTTGACGAACATGATATACACATAGCTCTATGATATACACATGGACCCTACATACCGAAACGTAATCACAACCCAGATTTATCATGTTGATGCAAAAAAGAAAGGGAAAGAGATGGTAAAGAAAAGAAAGAAAAAAAAATCATGAAAGGAGGGGGATAATTGAGAGGCTGACAAGAAACTTTGTACACCCAGATATTGAACATACACTCTGCATGGTACCAGTAAAACAAAAAGACAGTAAATAATGCTCATATTTGTTATGCATTAAAAAAAAAATTTATCACATTCACAATAATTTAGCCTCTCCACATACCCATTGTTGGTGTACATTCATTCTCTATATCCAATTATTATCTCAACTCTTCACCATCCCCTCTATTTTTGTGTTGATTTTTCCTTATATCGTATTTCTTTTCCTGTATCGTATTATTCCCAGTTCCCTTCTCTTCCTTCATCCCTCCCATCATCTTGTGGTTACATAACTCGAGGGTGAGACCGCGTTTTCGGTATATCGAGGAGAGTGCATGCGGACCTACTTTACATATTATTTATATTCAGCGCCATAAGGCTGATAGGAACCGATGGGTACTCATTGGATATTATCGTCAGTATCTGACTGAATTTGCATAATTATCATCCAAATTCACGGCAAGGTATATTCTTCGGATGACGCTTGAAACACTTTACCTCTCATTTTTTTCATTTTTTTTTTCATTTAGTCCGCATTGACTTTGATGTCTTAATATAACCACACTGTCGCACGATCTCGATCTTGACAATAATAATAATAATAACATTCATAATTATATAATAAGGAATATACAAACAATAATAATAGCAGCAATAACAAAGCATAATAATGATGATGATAGTAATCATTATATTGACAATAATAATAAAAATATGAATAATCATAATGGTAATAATATTGACAATGATAATAATTATAATAATATTAATGTAATAAGGAATATAATCATAATAATAACATTAATATAGAATAATTATGATATATGGTGATGATAGTAATAATAACAATGATAATATTAATAGTAATGGTAATAACAATACTGACAAGAATAATAATAACAGTAATAATGATAATGACAATAATTAAATTGACAGTAATAATAATAACATTCATAATATCATATTAAGAATTTACCAACAATACTAAAAACAACAATAAAGAATAAACAATGATAATAGTAATGGTAATAACAATACTGACAAGAATTATAATGATATATGATGATGATATAGTAATAATTATATTGACAATAATAATAACAATAATCATATGATGACAATATTGACAATATAACGATAATATAACGATGATGACAATAATAATAATGATGTTGATGGTAATATACAGGGGTTGCAGAACAGTTTTCAAAGTGGGGGGGGGGGGATGTTACACCCACAAATGTAATAATGACTTTACCCACAAATGTAATACATTTTAAGGGATTTTTGGCAAATCCGTTCCAAAATAAAATCCTTTTGTAATACGTTCGTATTGCACAAAAGTGCAGTCTTTTTTCCAGACCAGGTTAATTAAAAAATTGTGATATAAGTTCAAAGTCTTTTTTCCAGACCCACTTTTACAAATCATTTCTTAAAGAATCAAAAAGTAACAAAGATCCCCACTCTCTTATTAAAGGACAAGTCCACCCCAACAAAACATTTATTTGAATAAAAAAAGATAAATCCATCAAGCATAACATTGAAAATTTCATCAAAATCGGATGTAAAATAAGAAAGTTATGACATTTCAAAGTCCCGCTTAATTTCACAAAAGAGTTGAATGCACATCATGGTCTGTATGCAAATGAGAAGACTGATGACGTCATCCACTCACTATTTCCTTTGTATTTTATTATATGAAATATGAAATATTCTAAATTTCTCCTCATTGTCAAGTGAAACAGTGATTAATTCCTCCCTATACATGTGGAATTAGCAATGTTTAATACTATATGGTTCAGTCAAGTTGGTCCCTACGTTCAAATCTGTAAAAAATGAAATATTGTATAATTCAAACAATAAAAAACAAAAGAAATAGTGAGTGATGGACATCATCGACTGACTAATTTGCATGTCACTGTTTTGTGAAAAATAAGCGAAACTTTAAAATGCCATAACTTTCTTATTTTACAACCGATTTTGATGAAATTTTCAGTGTTATGTTAGTTTGATTTTTCTCTATTTATTCAAATCAACATTTTGCTGGGGTGGACTAGACCTTTAATGTTAAATAACATGGAAATATAGCGTAGTCTTTCATCCAGACCCAGATCTTTCAAATAAAAATGAATACTACTACTAATGACTTAATAATAATAAAAACAAAGACCCACGATCATATTTATGTCGAACATGGACATTTAGTGTAGTCTTTCTCTCCAGACCCAGTCATAAAAATCGTTAAAAACACAACAACAAAACAAAAACCCTGCAATCTTATCAACATTGAATAGCATGGAAATATGGTGTAGTCTTTGCTCCAGACACAGTTATTTCAAAATAGGAAATCATGAGAAACAATAAAAACAAACAAACAATATTAATTAACCAAGGCCCCCCTAATGTTATTGATGTAGAATAATGTTGTTGTTGTTGTTGTTATTGTTATCTTGGGTTTTAAGGCGCGTATCATTCAGATATGAACATTTACGCCTATGGTTAATTTGTCATTTTTGTGGTATGCGTTATCAAAGGGTTTTATAGTTTGGAAGATGCTGGGATTAAGTTTTAAGATTAAAGTTTTGCTTAATTTGTATTTTTAAGAGAACTGGGTGTGGGGGTAAAGACAACACTCTAAACCCAAGCATTTTAACTGGGTTTAATTTTGAAGATTGTTCTTATAGCTTTGATGTTTTTTTCAATATTTGTTTATCTTTAAATAACCGGGTCTATAGACGAAAGACTAAGCATAATACATGTACTCGTGTTATTCCACAAGAATAAGAATGTGACAAAGTCTTATGTTTTTAAGATTGTTTAAATTGTTTTCTAAATAACCGGGTCTGGAGGAAAGAGTAAGTTTTAAAACTCGTGTTATTCCACAAGAATAAGAATATGATAGGGTCTCACGTTAGAAGATTTTTTTTTCATATTAAAAAAAAAATGATTAGGTCTGGAATAAAGAAAACGCTCTAAACCTCTTTTTAAAACAGGTTCTTAGGTTGAAGGATTGTTTGGTCTTAGATGTTTAGTTTTTCTTATTATTACTATTAGCGTTATTTTGGAAAAAAAAAACTGGGTCTGGCTGAAAGACTATGCTATATGTCCATGTTATCCAGCATTAATAAGATTATGGGGGGTCTTTATACTGTTTTTGTTGTTGTTGTACTATTATTTATAATTTTGGAATAACAGGGTTTGGAGAAAAGACTAAACTCGATTTTTAATATTTATTCCACTGGAATATCATTATGGTATCTTAGTTTGGACTTATATTATAATTTTTGAAATAACCGGGTCTGAAAAAAAGGCTTTGGACTTATATTGTAATTTCTTAATTAACAGGGTCTGGAAAAAATACTTTGAACCGATATTATAATTTTTGAAACAACCGGGTCTGGAAAAGAAGACTTTGGACTTATATTATAATTTTTGATTAACCGGGTCTGGAAAAAAGACTTTGCACTTTTGTGCTATATGAAGGCATTTCTATAGGATTTTAGTTCAGAAGGATTCGCAAAAAATCCCTTCAAATTTATTACATTTGAGGGTAAACAGTCATTATTACATTTGTGGGCGATCAAAAATTATTAAATTCGTGGGTAAAGTGCATTACATTTGTGGGTGCAAAAGGGGAAAGCTGAAGATGCACAAAAAAATTACAATCCTATGGTCATATTTTTACGTTTATGTTTTGGAAAAAGTAGGGCCTAAAGTCCCCCTCCCCCAACTTCCGCAGCCATACCCTAAAATGTTTTATCCTTGTGACATTGCATCGGGAAACTGTCCCCATCGCCTTGTTGAACGAGCACGAATTTATGTTGTGAGGGGACGGTATCACGAGTATGATATACTGTTGGAGCTATCCCCACTGCGTGCCAAACGAACTGTGTATCCCATAGCGTGGGGATTATATCACGAGTATAGTTATACTGTTGGAACTGTCCCCACTGCGTGCGAAGTGAACTGTGTATCCCATAGCGTGGGGACCGCATCACGAGTATACTATACTGTTGAAACTGTCCCCACCGCCGTGAAAATCAAGCTTGATTCCCCGTTGAGTGGGGACTGTATCACGAGTATATAATAGGGAGAGAACCCAAGTGTATATACCAGTATACAGTGTGTGTTTCATTTGTGTGTGTTATCATTTCGCAAGCTAAAGAGCTGTGCGAGAGTTGGGGACTGTGTTCTGGAGAAAGGAGGTGACTTTCATGCGTTCTGGTAGGTGTGATTCTGATAATCCCCATTTTTGGATATGGGGACTATTTCACGATTATGCCCGATAATGTCGCACCAACGCATAATGTCGCAGCAACGCATAACGTCGCAGATTGCGACATTATGCCAAGAGCGTCCGACGCATAATGTCGCAGTCATCGCATAATGTCGTAGTTTTTCTAACGCATAACGTCACATGTCGCAACGCATAATGTCGCAGCAAAGTGTCAACGCATAATGTCACATGTCGCAACGCATAATGTCGCAGCGGTATTTTCTTCAGGACTCGAGCTACAGATAAGATATAAAATATGCTTTCACTATTTTATTTTGAGACACGAGAAAGAGAATTAAGTGATTTGGAAATCAGGATTACTCATTGTATGGATATTTATCGGTTTATTGCCATTTCGTCTACTGCCTTTTTCCCCACTATCGCATGGTCTGATATAATTTCGTCTACCATTAGTTAGTCAACAACTATCAACATAGTCCAACAACCATTTCGTCTAATTACCATCTCGTCTAATAGCCAGTTGGTCTAATAGCCGTTTTGTTTATTATCATTTAGTCTAATTGTATTTTTTTCAATTGGTCCAATGTCTACTTTGTCTACTCTCATTGCGCCCACGTTCCATTTGGTCTAACATCAGTTGGTTCGCTATCACTTTTTCTAAACCCATTTTGGCTAACAATTATTTGGTATCGTTGCCATGGGTCCAATCACCAATAAGTCCAATCACTGGGATTTTCTTCAGGACTCGAGTTACATAACTACACAATTGACGGTAGCGCGAGCCGAAAAAAATAGATTTCGGATCTAAGAACAGGACACTCTTTTAATGTTTTGTAAATCATAAAATGGATGGGTAACTAGGTATCTTCCTACATTAATTTTAATAATGCGAGCAGAAGTTTTTTTTTATTCTAATCTGAAACTGAATGATTCAAGCACGTTATAAATGTATAGAACAAGCTGCGTATCTCATTAAACTTGGGTGCTGAGTGCGCGTTTTTTTTTAGATTAAGACCTAGAATTTAGGCATTTTGAACACATGTTTTAATCATTTCATTTTATTTCCGTTTCACAATGTTGTATATAATGAACATATCATAAAAATAAAGAATATAACAAAACATAACATCTTATAAAACATAATAAGGCCTATACATTAGATAAACACAATTAATAACATTAAGCTGCCTTAAATGATTTCTTTTGTATTTTAGAGTAAAACGGAGGGACTGCCGAAAATAAGCAATGCTTGTATGTGAGGCCAGCCCCCAAATTTAGTTTCATTACTTAATTTTACACAAATGCATAAATATAACTTCGTAATAGTAAAAACAATAATAGTAATAATTATCGATGTACACTTTGCAAAGCAAATCAGAACTGAAAAAGCATAAAAATATAAAGCGAGAGCGAAGCGCGAGCTAAAAATACTTCATATTCCAGTCCGAAAAGGGGTAAATTTAAGCACTTTTTCAAGCACTATGCATGAAAATTCTGAAGTGGATGTGGATGCTAGCGCGAAGTGCGAGCGAAAATTTTAGCCTACATAGTACATGGTGATTTTTTTTACCTGGTTGCCAAGAAAGCATGAATGCTTGTAAGCAAGCAACCAGAGAACCAACGGCTTAAGGTCCTCTCCAAGGGACCTGGTAGGCATAATGACTATTTTGCCTTACCAAGGGACACTAACGCACCAATTAGGAATCAAATGCATGTCACCGGAATCAGAAACCCCCGTTTTACCGACTGAGCTATCGCGCCTCTTTTGAGACATGAAATATTGTTTTCTTATTTTCCAAGTCTTCACCTCACCCTATTTTATTCACTCTTGTGTCTCCTCTTATTTTTCATCATTTTCCCTCCTCTCTTTCCCCATTTTTTCTCTTTTCTTTCGTTCCCCTTCCTTTTTTATGCGGATGGTAAAGGGTTTTTTTTGGCGCTCGCGAGCTGATCTGAACCACGAATCAGGAGTAGTACTGCAACAAGTCGACAATGATACATAGAATCACCGTAGAGGTCTAGTGCCAGTAGACCATTATGGTTATAAGATGAAATGAATATGCTTATTGGACGAAATGATGATTGGACGAGATGGTGATTGGACCTATTGGTGATTGGACCCATGGCAACGATACCAAATGATTGTTAGCCAAAATGGGTTTAGACAAAGTGATAGCGAACCAACTGAAGTCAGACCAAATGGAACATGGACGAAATAAGAGTAGACCAAGTGGTTATTAGACCAATTGGCTATTAGACCAAAATGTAATAGACGTGGTGATATTGGACAAAGTGGATATTGGACCAATTGAAAATAATACAATTAGACTAAATGATAATAAACAAAACGGCTATTAGACCAATATATATATATATATATATTATATATATATATATATATATACATATATGATAATGATGATAAAAATAAAACAATAATGAATCAATAACAAAATGTTAAAACAATGGAATTCCACATGTTCAGAGAGGAATAAAACTTTGTTCCGCATGGCAATGAGGAGTAAATTAAAATATTTCATATTTCCTATAATAAAATACAAAATAAATAGTAAGTGAGTAAATGTCATCAGTCCCCTCATTTGCATGTCGACCAGGATGTGCATATACTAAAAACTGTTTTGTGAAATTGAGGGAAACTTTAAAATGTCATAACTTCTTAATATTTTAGATCCGATTTGGATGAAATTTCCAGTGTTATGATTGTCCGATTTTTCTCTTTCTATTCAAATCAGCTATTTGTTGGGGTGGATTTGTCCTTGAAGCCAAATCTAAACCCCAATTTCGATTACTCCATATGGTTCATAATTAATATTATTTTGACGCTTTGTATCCTACTCAAAATTTGCTTTCTTTGAACTAAAGCAAATGAATGATTACACGTCATTTTTGTTATTATTATATTTTATACCTTTTTCCGCAACGAAGGATCCACTGTTACATCATCAGCCATCTCTGCAATAGGTGATCTGCATGAAAGATGGAAATAGAATTGCAGCTTTTTAATCGCCTTAATTTCATATATGTCCTGGACCAGGGGCGGATCCTGGATTTTTCGAAAAGCAGGGCACATTTTCCCGAGGAAAAATTTGACAAGCCAAAAAAAAAGATATAAAAAAAGGATTTTAACCAAAAATAAAGGGGATTTCGTCCACGAAAAAAATTGACAAGCAAAAAACCCCCCAATAACACAACAAAAAGGGGGCACACTTCTGTTTTAAAGGCATTTTTACATTACAAATTTTAATTGTGCCTCTCAAAAGGGGGAACGGGCCGGCTGTGCCCCCCCCCCCCTGGATCCGAACTGTATGAATGTGAATTTGAATTTAGTAATAAAATTCATTCACTTGAAATGAATATTTTGTGTTATGATACATACAATGAAAACATCAAATAATTACACTTTAAAAAAGGCTTACCCAGTATTGGGTAAAATGGGAACATGTTTCTTGGGTAAAAAAATATTTTGTAAAGTTTACGCAATGTTGCGTTAAAATAGCACAATATGGGGTAGAAAAATACCCATCAAACCTGCATGTTCCCTTTTTACCTAATATTGGGTAATTTCTTCCCAGTGTTCTTAGAGTGTATAACAATGCATCATATATATACAACAACAATATATCAATTAAATTTTAACAATTAATACAGTTTTCATATATTTCCAATTAATTGAAAGAAAATATAATTACGTAAATGTATATAAAAACAAGTATACCACTAAGCAGGCGCGGATCCAAGATTTTGTGGAGAGGGGGCCCAAATTTGACCTGAATTTGGCGCCCTTGTGTACTTTTCGAAAAATGGCGCCCCCTCCCTCACGGCCAGGCAAACTTAAGTGCCTCAAATGCATTTTGAATTCTCTTATTACATAATCACATGTTAAAAAAAAGGCAATTGAAGACCACTTTTTTAATGTGTTCTTTAAAAAGAACATGAATATATAATGTAATATCAATGCGAGTGCGAAGCGCGAGCGATTTTTGGGGTTTCAATTTGGTTTAACTTCACACCAGAATAGATCCTACTCGCATATTGTGTGAACGGGAGCTGGAATTTCTTTACTAGTTGTTTAAAAAAAAGCCTTCTATAATATAAATGATAACCTCTTGGGAATAATGCAATCTCGAAGCAATGGAGTCAATTTCCTCATCAGTGGCGTAGCTGTGATTTATTCAGCAGGGGTGCACGGGGGGGGGGGGGGCTTGTTGAACTTTTGTAGAGGGCACCAATATAAAAAAATAAATAAAATTTAGGGTAGAAGCTTAAGAAAATCTGAGATTTTATTCTTAAAAACACATTGAGGTATCTCATAAGGTCTAGATAAATAATGCGAACGCGAAGCGGGATCTAATTTTTTTTTTCATGTATTTTATCATGAAAGCCTAAATCAGGGGCGGATCCAGCTTCCGCCAATAGAGGGGCCAATTATTTTCACTTATATTTTCCCCGATCGGCCGCTCAAAGTTGATTTTTTTTTTGTTTCTTTGAAGGGGTTGTCCCAGTGGCGTAATGACCCAACAATTTTGAGGGGGCTCGATATGGCGTATCGCTTAAGATTAATAAGTTGCGAGCGAGCGAAGCGAGTAAGCAAAAATGCTGACATTTTTATCACAAAAATCCAAGTTTGTGATAAATTTTGACATAATATTTGGGGGAAAAAAAATTGGGGGGGGGGAAGGGGGGGGGGGAGGAACGTACCATGTCCTAACAGTCATTTCCTAGCTTTATTCTTATAAATTACATCAATGTGTAATAATCTCATAAGCCCTTTGCCAGGTTAAAAAATGAAATTTAATATATGTTGTAATGAAAATTGAACATTCTGGGCAATGTTTGAGAACCTGAACAAGATGCGTATGTAACTAGATAAGTACTACGAGCGCGAAGCGCGAGCAGAAGTTTTCAATATGCGTTCTTGCCTGGTCGAAAATTGACCCGCTAAGGACGTTTTGCAGTTAGCCATTAAGACGATACATATTTCAACGATTAAATAATGCGAGCGCGAAGTGCGAGCTTAACTTTTTTGTTATTCCAACCGAAAAAAAGAGATTTCAAACGCCGAAAGGGACACTCTATTCATGTATTGTCAATCATGAAAAGGATGGGTAATTTGGTATCTTCCTACATTAATAATGCGAGCGCAAAACGCGAGCAGATGATTTTTTATATTTTGATCTGGAACTGGATAATTTAGCACATTTTGAATCAAGCTGCGTATCTCAATAAACATGCGTGCGCATGTTTTAGAGTTAGACAGAATCTGGGCATTCTGAATACATTTCATTTTTTATCAATAATATTTGAAATTCCGATATGAAAAGGGTCAATTTAAGCACTATTTAAAACACTGTGTATATAGGGAAATTGTGAAGTGAATGTGGATAGCACTTACACTAAATGATGCGAGCGCGGAGCGCAAGCTAGTAATTTGTTATATTTTTAACCTAGGATCGGGACATTCTAGGCATAAGGACATTATATGAAAATGATGAATATCTTTCTATTCCTCTTCCTAAAACTTGTATATTTCTTTTTTTCTGAAAAAGGACAATTTAGTTATTATGAATTCATAAAGATTTTATTTGAAATTTGTTGACAGTGCATGAGGCAAGAAAACTGGACATTTTAAGTTCTTTTGTAATCATGAATAGGATTCATGGGTCGATATATTTTTAACAAATAATGCGAGCGCAAATCGCGATCGGAAATGTTTAATAAACTGTCATAAATGGGGGATTTTAAGTAGTTTGATACTTAATTAATATACATGTATACATAACTCACCAATCAAAATGTGAGCGCACAGCGCTAGCTCATAGGCCTTCATTTTTGACAATCGAGACACCTGAAAAGGGATATTTTGAGAATCTTATATGAAATACACAAAATAGGTAGGCCTACTTAGCTAATAATGCAAGCGCACAGCGCACGCTGCAAATGTTGATTCACAACATAAAACGGACAATTTACAGAGCACTTAAAAAATAAATAAATTGGTAAATCAAACAAAATAATGAAAGCTCGATGTCCGAGCTGAAATATGTATTGTATATTGACTTCAAAACTTGATATTTTAATCTGTATATCAGCCAATTTAGCAAGATATGTATCTCATCGAACAGGCAATGCGAGCACGATGCGCGAGCGAAACTTTAATATAGTGACATTAAATATTTTCTAAAAATATTTTCCAAGTCTTCCCCTGACCTTATTTTATTCACTCATATTCCTCCTCTTATTTTTCGTCTTCTTTTTTTCCCCTCCTTTCTTTCCCTTCTTTTTTTTTTCTTTCCCCTTTTTCCATGTTTTCGCTCCGCCAATAGGGGGGTGGGCGGGCCCTCAGGCCCCCTGGATCCTTCAATGTTAGTAGTTGTTATGATGAACACGATGCATACCAATTTGAAAGGACAAGTCCACCCCAACATCAAAATCAGATGTAAAATAAGAAAGTTTAAGAAATGAATGCGAGCGCGAAGCGCTAGCTGAAAGCTTTTATAATGATTCAGTTTTTCAGTTGTCAGCTTAGAATATCAAATATTATCAGCTTGCACTTCTCGTTCGCATAAAATCTGTGAGGTAGGGATGCGTATAAAGCTAAACAATTGATGCGAGCGCGATGCCCGTGCTAAAATTGTTATATACTGACTTAAGAAGGACTCTTTTAAGGTCTAATTCCTATTCTAATTGTTTTTCCTTTTTCTCATCTTCTTTTTTCCTTTCGTTCCCATTTTTGCACCACCATTTGGGAGGGAACTTTGCCTCCTGGATCCGCCTATGTATATTGACCTGAAAAACACTAACATTTTAAGGACTTATGTACGTGGTATCGATGGAGAGGATACACACCTCACTAATCAAATATTGCGAGCGCATAGCGCGAGCTGAATTTGATATTAACCCCTTTTTTGTGACCCTGAACAGAATACCTATCTCGCTAAACAGACTTCAAACTCGACATGCTCGAGCACATTGGGTTTTTTTTATTTAACTTTTTTGGGCAGGACATGTATTTCCCTATAAACAAGCAATACGAGCAATGTTGCGCCCCCGGTCGATCATGAATTTGCATGGAGCCCCCTAAGTTCTAGGTCAATTTGGCGCCCTCGGTTGAACATGAATTTGGTGCCCCATGTGAAATATACCTTTGCCCTCCCTCCTCTGAAACCTGCATTTGTCGCCTTATGGTCAAACATCAAATTAGCGCTCCCCTATATAGTTCGAACATCAATTTGGCGCCCCGCTAGTTCGAAAATCAATTCGGCGCTCCCCGAGTTCGAACATCAATTCGGCGCTCCTGACGGCGCCCCATAGTTCGAATGTCATTTTGGCGCCGCCTAGTTCGAACATCAAATCGACGTCCCAGTCAACACCTCCCTCTTACTTTTCCCATCTCCTTTTTTCTCTCTTTTCCTCATTCCTCTTCCTATTCCATTCCTTTATCTTTTCCTTCTCTCATTCTTTCCCAGGGGTCCTACATGTAGGCCAGGGGGGGGGGGGGGGAGCAAGAGCCAACAAGAGTCATATCATGGAATAAACAGGCATAATGGTATAATGAGGCGACGGATTTGAGAGGGCCAGACATTGCGTATCAGGCAGAATTTATCTTTAAAAAAAAGTTGCGAGTGAGCAAAAATGTTGACGTTTTTAATACAAAAGTCCAATTTTGTGATAGATTTTGACATGATATCCAGAAAATAATATATTTCACTCTTCTCTCTTTCCATTCCTTTTTTGTGGTCTGTATGCCACTGTAAACATGATTCTTTGCTTCTTTGCAGCAGTAGCGTGAAGAGTAAAAAAACGAGAGGCGCAGTATGACGCATGTGCTAAAAAGCTGCTTAATATAAGTCCCGAGCGACCAAAGCGAGCGAGAATAAAAATCACATTTTCATGAGAATTTAACTTTGAGATATTTTTTGACATTATATTCAGTAAATAAAATCATATCATTCACTTTTCCTTTGCTTTTCTTTCCTCCTTTTTTTTTCTTGGTTGTAGAACTTTTGGGGACCATGGCCTAACCCTTCCATAATCATATACGACAGTGCTATGCGGTTGGGGTCCGTCTGGAGCCCCCGGAACTTCTTGATATCAAAGCCATTTAAACCTCGCAGATTGCCGCTATTTTTAATCAAATCGCGGGTATATACAGAATATAGCTTTTACACAACACATTTATTCAACCCAGTTGAACCAAATATTTTGAGGGGGCAAAACATAGCAAGGTGGGAAAATTTGTAAAAAGTCGCTAGCGAGTAAAGCGAGCTGGAAAAAATGCCTATTCAAATTAGATTTTAATTATGTGATAGATATCCATTATATTCAGCATATAACACATTTTATTGTTTTCATTCATTTCATTATACGTTGTCTCCTATAATTTCTTTTATTTCCTCTTGGGTGTGGAACCAAGACCCCCCCCCCCCCCCCCGCCTGTACGCCAGTGATTGAACGTAAAGCTTAATGTAGGAAGGGTCCCTACAGGTGGGCGTTATAGAGCCAGTTGAAGGTTATAGATGAAGAGCCCCTACTGCGTGGGGTCTGGGGCAAAGCCCCGATAGCTTATTTGCATAGAATTAAGCAAGCTTATAGCACAATGTTGTATGCAGTCCATCTTTCTTCCCGCTATTTATTTTCTATCCTCGGCGGCCCGGTCATGTTATTAAGTTGTTTTCTTGTCCCTTTTCTTTGTTTTCCAATTTAGCTTTTGACTAATTCCATTCTACCTTCATTTTCCGCTGTTTGCCATTTTGTCATCTTTTAATTTATTTCCCATCATGCTATTGCATTACATAGGCCTTTTTCGGAATGATTTGTTCTTTCTCAAATGTTTTTTTTCCCGCTTTCCTTCCTTTTCCAATAAAGATATATTTTTCTTTTTCGTTTTCTTTTCACTTTTCCCGTTCCTTTTCCCTTTCCTTCTCCTCCTTTCCTTTTCCCCTTTCCTTCCCCCTCCCCTTTCTTTCTCCCTCCCTTTTCTTTTTTTCCCGGTTTTTTTATTTACCCTGTGAAATCCACCAGGGGGGCAGCTTGTCCCCCCTGCCCCCCGCCTGTTACGCCACTGCCCTCTTCCTCTCTCGTTTTCTTCTTCTCTTCTTTTCCGTCCTCTTCTCTACCTTTCTCTCTTTCTTCTCTTCCTTTCTCTCTTTTTTTCATGATCTTTTCTTTCCCCTTTCTTCTCTCTTTTTTTGTTCTTTTCTTTCCCCCTCTCCCCCCTTTCTCTCTCTTTTTTATCTTTCTTCCCATCTTCCTCTCCTTTTTCTTCTCTTCCTTCCTCTCATTTTCCTTCTTTTCTTTTCCCCCTTTTCCTTTCTCTTTTTTTTCACTTCCTTTCCCCTCCTCCTCTCTTTTTCCTATCTTTTCCCCCTTTTCCTCTCATTGTTTTCTTCTCTTTCTGCCCCCCTCTTCCTCCCTAAAAGGTGAGGCAAGGCCCCCTCGGCCCCCATTGATCAGCGCCTGATAGAACCCCATGGTTTCGTATCATTTGACCTTTGGAGGGCCTTTAGACCTCTCGATGACATTTGACATATCCTGATCATAGTTTTACACACTCTGCGGACTATCGGACCCGCGGACTAACGGACCCGCGGACTTTCGGACCTGCGGACTAACGGACCCGTGGACTATCGGACCCACGGACTATCGGACCCGCGGCCTAACGGACCCGCGGGCTATCGGGATGTCCCCGAATGTTCATGTTTCAACATGTGTTCCTACCTCTCAACGTTGGGCGGAGGTACTTGTCTAGGGAGCCAGCTTGCTTTAGCCTCTCCGCTTTTCTTTTTCGATTTTCGCAACCTGAAGATTTTTGGCTAAGTGGCCATGGTACTTGAGAACTTTGTAGTTGGGCGTGGTCGCCTGGGCGCCATGAGTTGCAGACTGGCGAGTTTGAATTCGCGCCTTACCCGCTTTCCAGACCATAATGCGCATGCTCGTAGCTTCGAGAACTTCGAAGTCTCTTCGGGACGGAATGTATGAATGCGGAAATAATAACACGAATAGTCTTAAGGCCTGAACAAGTTCTTGTAATGTGATCGAGGCGGTCTGAATATACGGTTTTTATCAATTTCCACTTTCCAAATAACTATGGAGCGCAAGTTATCCCGACCCTCAACCCCGGGGGGGGGGGGCACTCAGTATATAATGCATAGTGGGTATGTGCCGCGGAGGGGACCCCCATTTTTACACTCAAATTTCCTTTCCAAGGCATAGCATTTTTGTCTTATTGAGAAAAAGAACAAAGAAAGCCGCTCCAAAGCATAGCATTTTCTTCTTTTCGAGAAAAAAGAAGAAAGAAATCCGCTCCAAAGCTTCGCATATTTTCCGTTGATTTTTTCAGTTGATCTGCTATAATGAGCCGCAATTTTGGTGAAAAGCGGCCGCAGAGCGCTGTCCGACCATCGCATCTGCGCTAGCGCACCTGGCGCCCGTGCCGCCGGGCTAGCTGCATGCATGTATGCCCGTTCCATAGGGATGAATACCTAATCACACGCAGGCAACCCGTTCCAAAGACCCCCGTTTTCACAAACATTTGTCGTTCCGAAGCCCGTTCCGAGGACCCTCATTTTTACAATTTTTTTTTCTCTTTAAACCTCTTTCGAGGGACTTTATTTACGTCTCTATAATACAGTTTACAAATCACAAGGTATATACAGTAATCAAATTAATCAACCAATAAATGAGTTCCAGCAATTTGTCAATTTCTTTTGTATTCTTATTTTTGGTAACATATTTTGAACTTCAATACCATCTCAGTTTCATTTTCAAATTCATCCATAATCTATTTACATTAACAAAGTAATAACCTTTTTTCATACTCGTTTCAATATAATTTCTGTAAATGGTGTATTGAGTAAAATTCAAAATGATATTAATTAACCAGTATTTCGGTTCTTGTATATTCCAACCTAAAATTACTATATTTTCATTAACACAGACCTGTACTTTAGAAACAGAAAGAATTGTGTCTTCTACCATTTTCCTTTTTATATAACAATGTGAGAACAGCTTGACTTTGGGAGGATGACATTTTTTTCTCCTCATAACCAGTATTTAAACTACTAATTAACATATCTTTTAAATCATTCCAAAAGCACCTGTAAAACTCTGCACTCAGGCCATCGCTACCTGGGGCTTTGTTCGTGTTCATTGACATGAGTATATAAAAACACTCCCTTTCCGTTAATAAACCTTCACATAAATTTGCTTGCTCTTCTGATAAAGTGTTTAATTTTAATCCTGTAAAATATTCATCGAACTCTTGATCTTGATTGCTATGAGGCGCCGAATGTACCAATATTATATAGAACAATTATTTGTTATATAATCATTATTTATTAAATAATAACTATTATTTATATATAATTTACATTTTATTTGTAAATAACTACTATTATATAAAATATCATTTCTAATTATTTATATATAATTCCAAGTAATACTTCATTATTTGTAAATAATAATAGTTCGACATTCCATTATTTATAAATAATGATTAGTTGTTTTTCATTATTTATAAATAATGATTATTTGTTTTTCATTATTTATAAATAATGATTATTTGTTTTTCATTATTTATAAATAATGATTATTTGTTTTTCATTATTTATAAATAATGATTATTTGTTTTTCATTATTTACAAATAATGATTATTTGTTTTTCATTATTTATAAATAATGATTATTTGTTTTTCATTATTTATAAATAATTTGTTGAGTTTTCCATTATTTATAAATAATGATTATTTGTTAAATAATGAAAACGTCTACTTCATTATTTATAAATAATTTTTTCGAGTGCACCATTATTCTCATTATTTATAAATAATCATTATTTAATGTTCGAGTTTTCCATTATTTATAAATAAAGATTATTTGTTAAATAATGAAATATCTACTTCATTATTTATAAATAATAATTTTGTTTCAATATCCCATTATTTATAAATAATCATTATTTATAAACAATTTTTACAGTTTGCCATTATATACAAATAATCATTATTTATATACAAATAACCATTATTTATTAAATAATGCCATTATTTATTAAATAATGCCATTATTTATTAAATAATGGAAAACTCGCTATAACATGCAAATGTGGGACCGCCCATGATATGAATATTCATGATGCGATTTCCTTTTTCGTGATTTTTCTTCACAAATTTTTGTCCATTTCCTCTTCATAATGACATTTCTTGAAGCAATTTTCTAGGGATATGGTCTGATTGTAATATTCTTCATTTTCTATATAACTTCGTCTTCGTAGAAATATCAAAAAGTGTAATTTTATACGATTTTTCCTACAGTTCACAATCCCCATAGGCGCGCGTGTACGGTAGGGACAACCGGTGAATCGACGGAGTGCTCTTCATCGAAATACTACGTTGGTTGGTCCCCGGAAGTGGCGGGCGGAATTTAGCCCGAATCCTCGATGGAAGTCGATCAAGTGCATATGAGCTGAGAGAGTGAAATATCAGTGTACTTGTACAGGCCCTTCTACTTTTTATAAATATTTCTTGTTGCTTTTTTTGTTAAGTTAATTTTTCCTGGTGTAGAAATAAGTTTCAGTTCTAATAATGCACTTCAAATACATTTTGGAGTGTCTGTTTGAGGCGTTTGGGGCGATTTCACCCTGGCCCCAAAATGCTCGCAACGACAATACGGGGGCATGATGACCCCTAATTTTTTAAAAACTTATTTTTCTATTGAAAATTATCACAAAATTCACCAAAAGTGTGCACGAAAGCCTTCGTATTTCACTTTTAAAACTCCAACAAGTGCCCAAATGACAAGCTTGGTCGCTTCGCTGTGTCGCTTTCAACTTGAGAACGTTTACGCGTCTGCTCCCCCCCCCCCCTCCTCCGAAAGAAATTCTGTATACGGCCATGCTCTAAAGAGCCTGGCACATTGATTTATGTATACTTCATTTTCATTATTTTTATCTCATTATCATCATGGCCTTACGCAGATTTTTTTCCGGGGGGGGGGTGGGGGGAGCAGGACGCGCGTAAACTTTCTTGAGAAAGCGAAGCGACCAAGCTTGTCATTTGAGCTTGGTCGCGTCGCTGTCTCGCTTTCAAGATTTTTTTGAGAAACTTTACGCGCGTCCTAGCTGCCCCCCCCCCCCCCCCGGTAAAAATTCTGTGTAAGGCCATGATGATAATGTGATAAAAATAATGAAAATGAAAAGTACATATAAATCAATGTGCCATATGCTCTTTTGAGCATGGCTGTTCACAGAATTTCTTTCGGGGGGTGGGGGCAGACGCGTGTAAACGTTCTCAAGTTGAAAGCGAGACAGCGAAGCGACAAAGCTTGTCATTTGGGCTTGGTCCCGTGGCTGTCTCGCTTTCAAGATTTTTTTGAGAAAGTTTACGCGCGTCATGCTCCGGCCCCGGCCCCCCTGGAAAAAATTCTGCGTAAGGCCATGTTGATAATGAGATAAAAATAATGAAAATGAAAGTATACATAAATCAATGTGCCAGGCTCTTTAGAGCATGGCCGTATACAGAATTTCTTTCGGAGGAGGGGGGGGGGGGAGCAGACGCGTAAACGTTCTCAAGTTGAAAGCGACACAGCGAAGCGACCAAGCTTGTCATTTGGGCACTTTTTGGAGTTTTAAAAGTGAAATACGAAGGCTTTCGTGCACACTTTTGGTGAATTTTGTGATAATTTTCAATAGAAAAATAAGTTTTTAAAAAATTAGGGGTCATCATGCCCCCGTATTGTCGTTGCGAGCATTTTGGGGCCAGGGTGAAATCGCCCCAAACGCCTCAAACAGACACTCCAAAATGTATTTGAAGTGCATTATTAGAACTGAAACTTATTTCTACACCAGGAAAAATTAACTTAACAAAAAAAGCAACAAGAAATATTTATAAAAAGTAGAAGGGCCTGTACAAGTACACTGATATTTCACTCTCTCAGCTCATATGCACTTGATCGACTTCCATCGAGGATTCGGGCTAAATTCCGCCCGCCACTTCCGGGGACCAACCAACGTAGTATTTCGATGAAGAGCACTCCGTCGATTCACCGGTTGTCCCTACCGTACACGCGCGCCTATGGGGATTGTGAACTGTAGGAAAAATCGTATAAAATTACACTTTTTGATATTTCTACGAAGACGAAGTTATATAGAAAATGAAGAATATTACAATCAGACCATATCCCTAGAAAATTGCTTCAAGAAATGTCATTATGAAGAGGAAATGGACAAAAATTTGTGAAGAAAAATCACGAAAAAGGAAATCGCATCATGAATATTCATATCATGGGCGGTCCCACATTTGCATGTTATAGCGAGTTTTCCATTATTTAATAAATAATGGCATTATTTAATAAATAATGGCATTATTTAATAAATAATGGTTATTTGTATATAAATAATGATTATTTGTATATAATGGCAAACTGTAAAAATTGTTTATAAATAATGATTATTTATAAATAATGGGATATTGAAACAAAATTATTATTTATAAATAATGAAGTAGATATTTCATTATTTAACAAATAATCTTTATTTATAAATAATGGAAAACTCGAACATTAAATAATGATTATTTATAAATAATGAGAATAATGGTGCACTCGAAAAAATTATTTATAAATAATGAAGTAGACGTTTTCATTATTTAACAAATAATCATTATTTATAAATAATGGAAAACTCAACAAATTATTTATAAATAATGAAAAACAAATAATCATTATTTATAAATAATGAAAAACAAATAATCATTATTTGTAAATAATGAAAAACAAATAATCATTATTTATAAATAATGAAAAACAAATAATCATTATTTATAAATAATGAAAAACAAATAATCATTATTTATAAATAATGAAAAACAAATAATCATTATTTATAAATAATGAAAAACAAATAATCATTATTTATAAATAATGAAAAACAAATAATCATTATTTATAAATAATGAAAAACAAATAATCATTATTTATAAATAATGGAATGTCGAACTATTATTATTTACAAATAATGAAGTATTACTTGGAATTATATATAAATAATTAGAAATGATATTTTATATAATAGTAGTTATTTACAAATAAAATGTAAATTATATATAAATAAGAGTTATTATTTAATAAATAATGATTATATAACAAATAATTGTTCTATATAATAATGGTACATTCGGCGCCTCATAGATTGCAATCCCCTTTATACAGATTTTCATAATAATCTAATATATGTTTTAAAACTTTTTTACCGTCATGTACTATTTTACCTTTAATTTCTACACAATTTGTTTCTTTTTTAACACTTCTTCTTTTTTCCAACTGTGAAAAATATTTCGTGCACTTTTCACCATTCATCATTTTTACAATAAGCCCGCTCCAAGGCCCCCGTTTTTTGTCTCGCCCGCGGCACATACCCATTACTTTTTTGGTCGAGTGCCCCCCCCCCCCCGGCCTACAACTAGCTACACGGCTGGTCATTGCTTGCTTGTTATTGGTGTTGAACGTGACGATGTTAACATGTGCTTTGTAACCTATGCAATTATAGGTATATGGCTTAAAAAGAATGCAACTTGTATAACTTATACTAGTTACATTCTTTTTAAGCCATACCCATACACAATTTCAGCGCCCCCTAGTTCTTACATCAATTTGTCGCCCCCCTCGTTCGAACATCAATTTGGCGCCCCAAGTTCGAATAACAATTCGGCGCCCCCTAGTTCGAACATCATCTGGCGCCCCTAGTTCGAACATTCAATCGGCGCCCCCCGATGTCGAACATAATTTTTTGCGCCCCTACGTCGAACATCAATTCGGCGCAACCCCCCCCCCCTCCCCCCTCTACGTCGAACATCTTTTTGGCCTCCCTAGGTCGAACATCAATTTGGCGCCCCGGCCAGTTGGAACATCAAATTGGCGCCCCCTAGTTCAAACATCAATGTGGTGCCCCTAGTTCGAACATCAATTCGGCCCCCCCCCTAGTTCAAGTATCAATTCGGCCCCCAGTTCGAACATCATTTTGGCATCCCTTCGAACTCAATTTGGCTTCCCTAGTTCGAATATCATTTCGCCCTCCCCCTAGCTCGAGTATCAATATGGCGCCCCCTAGTTCGAACATCAATTCGGTGCCCCCCTAGTTTGAGTATCAGTTTCGCGCCCCTAGCTCGAACATCGTTTCGCCCCCCCCCCTAGTTCAAGTATCAATTTGGCGCCCCCAGTTCGAACATCATTTTAACATCCCTTTTAATATCATTTCGGCGCCCCTACATGTAGGTCCAACATCAATTTGGCGCCCCTAGTTCGAATATCATTTCGGCCCCCCCTAGCTCGAGTATCAATTTGGCGCCCCCTATAGTTGCAACATCAATTTGGCGCCCCTAGTTCGAACATCAATTTGGCGCCCCTACGTCGAACATCAGTTCGCCCCCCCCCCCCGTTAAAACATCAATTCGGCGCCCCTACAAGAAGGTCCAACATCAATTTGGCGCCCCCTAGTTCGAGTAAATTTGGCGCCCCCTAGTTCCAACATCAATTCTGAGCCCCCCTAGTTCGAGTATCGATTTGGCGCCCCCCCTAGTTCGAACATCGATTCGGCCCCCTCCCCCCTAGTTCGAGTATCAATCTGGCCCCCCCTAGTTCGAACATCATTTTAACATCCCTTCGAACATCATTTCGGCGCCCCTACATGTAGGTCCAACATCAATTTGGCGCCCCTAGTTCGAATATCATTTCGGCCCCCCCCCTAGCTCGAGTATCAATTTGGCGCCCCCTATAGTTGCAACATCAATTTGGCGCCCCTAGTTCGAACATCAATTTGGCGCCCCTACGTCGAACATCAGTTCGCCCCCCCCCCCCCCGTTAAAACATCAATTCGGCCCCAAGTTCCAACATCATTTTGACATTCCTTCGAACATCATTTTCTTTCCTCCTCTTCCTCTTTTTTTCTTCTCGTCCTTCCCCCTCTTCCTCTCCCCTTTTCTTCCTTTCTTTCCCCCCTTTCTCTCTCTTTTTTCTTCTCTTCTTTCTTCCCTCTTCCTCTCTCTCCCTTTTCTCCTTTTCTTTCCCCTCTTCCTCTTTTTTCTTCCCTCTCTCCCCTCCCTTTTCTTCTCTTCCTTTCCCCTTTTCTTCTTTTCTTCCCCCTTCTCTCTCTTTTTTCCTCTTCTTTCTTTCCTCTTCCTCTCCTTTTTTCTCCTTTTCCTTTTCCCCTCTTCCTCTCTCTTCCCCCTTTCTTCTTTCCCCGCTTCCTTTTTTTTCTTCCCCCTCCCCCTCCCTTTTTCTTTTCTTCCTTCCCCCTCTCCCTCTTTTTTCTCTTTCTTTCCCCTCTTCTTCTACTTTTTTCTTCTTCTTTTCTTTCCCCTCTTCTTTTTCTTCTCTTCTTTCCTCCCTCTTCCTCTCTCTCCTTTTCTTTTCCCCTCTTCCTCTTTTTTCCTTCCCCCTCTCCCTCCCCCTCCCTTTTATTCTCTTCCTCTTTTTTATCCTTTTCTTTTCTCTTTTTCCTCTCTTTTTCTTCTCTTTTTTCCTCCCTATTCCTCTCTCTCCTTTTCCTTTCCCTCTCTTTTTCCTTCCCTTCCTTCCCCCTCTTTTTCTTCTTTTCTTTCCCCCTTTCCTCTCTCTTTTTTCTCGTCTTCTTCCTCCCCCTCTTCCTCTTTCTTTTCCCCTCTTCTTTTCCCCTTTCTCTCTCTTCTCTTCTTTCCTCCTTCTTCCTCTGCCCTTTTTTCTCCTTTTCCTTTCCCTCTCTCTTTTCCTCTTTTCTTTTCCCCCTTTTCCTCTTTCTTTTTTCTTCCCTTCTTCCCCTCTTCCTTTCTTCTTTTTTCTTCTTTTCTTTCCCCTGTTCCCCCTTTTTTTCTCTTTCTTTCCCTCTCTTCTCTTTTTTTTGCCGAAGGGGGGGGGGCCAAGGCCCCCTCGCCCCCCCCTCCATGGATCCGCGCCTGCGGCACTAAGGCCTATGCACAATATCTCTAAAAGAGAACTCTGTGAGCTTTAATGATTTTTTTTTCTAGTTTTAGATATAAGGTTCTAATGCTATACCTTACCAAAACAAATTGTTTGTACATATGCAGAGTTGTAACATACATGTATATATGCCCACTTTCTAACAGGAACGTGATCAATGATCGTGGAAAAACTGTACTTTGATCTAAATGTTTCGGATTTATGTGATGTTGAGTTGTTCCCTGTCCGTACGTATAGGGTGAGCACAAAATCAAGGCTAAATAAACGCTTGCATAATTTTATCTTCAAGATTGAATCAAGATTGAATCATTGAATCATCTTTAAAAAATACAGTTTTGATAAAACATAGTCTTTTAGATTATAGCAAACATCCCTTATGATTAGGGATACTTAGGGAGTATACTGAACGAAGTCAATATGACTCTGTATTCAGTTCCAAATTCTTTCTCCTCTTTAGGTTGGCCGGATCATGTCCTGGTGGGTCAGCGTCGAACTTGAACTTAACTGGTTCACTTCTCCAATACTTGCCCAGTCCATTCTCGAAGCTGTAGACACTGGGTGCATTAACTAATTCATTAATGAGACTATTCCATGGTTTTATCATTCTCATGTAAAACAAATCTTACGTTTCTCAGTGACTGATCTTGGAATAAACAATTTTTTTTTTCATGACCTCTGGTAGGCCCAAGAAGCTGACCCAAATCTGGCACTACCTCCTGGTCATATCTTTGAAATAACTTGTAAGTTTCCATCATATCCATAGGCGGCGGAAGCGGGGGGATGGGGGGGACAGGTCCCCCCAAAAAAATTTTTTGTTGATAACCTTTTTTTTTGGGGGGGGCTTGTCAAAAATTCTGTTGGTCCCCCCTAAAATTTTGGTTGATATATAACCTTTTTTTTTTTTTTTGGTTGTCAAAAAATTTTGGTGGTCCCCCCTAAATTTTTTGGCCTCCGCCGCCAATGATCATATCCCCTCGCGCACGGCGGTATGTCAATGTAGGGAGTTTCAGTTGGATCAATCTTTGTTCGTATGGAAGTTTTTTTTTTACCTCAGGTACCAATTTAGTGGCCCTTCTCTGTACATTTTCTAATGCATGAATATGTTTCTTCAAGTAAGGACTCCATACTCCAAAATTCATTTTCGGGGTATCTGAATTTCAAAAAGAAAATCACATGCTCACAAAGTTCAATATCTGCTCTTTTATTTGATACCTTAATCACCAAAAATGGTCAAGAAGTAAAAGAGTTATGTTCCCTCGAAACAATGCTTGTATTTCCATAATTTCATTACATAAACGTGTTTTCACCGGTTTCCAACAGTAGCTATCGCATGGTTAACAAAAGATTTGCATGGCTGATCGTCAACAAAACGGAGTGTCAAGTTAGTTTGAACGCTAGCCTGTAGGACCTCTTAATTATATGAAATTATTAAAATTCAAGCCTTATTTCAAATAAACAGAACTTTTTATTTCTTGACCATTTTCTGTAATTGAGGTATCAAATTAAAGAGCAGATATTGAACTTTTTAAAAATGTGGTTTTCCTTTTGAAACCCAGATACAGCCCGCAAAATAACTTTTTGGTATCTCCTCTTCAAATGGTTTTTGCTCGCTCTTGCGTGAATGAGGAATAATCTAAGTAATTTCAGATGAAAGAGGACATTCTAAGCTTTACAATGGTAGGTCATTTGTCTCTTGTATTTGTGATTAAGTTATGATGAATCATCGATAAATCTCGGTTTCGTTTTTTGTGGGACGCACTGTATAGGAGTAAAACGTGTAAATAAACAAAAGTTCGTCTAATCAGAATCATTAACCTATTGGCTTCATTGATCTTTGCCTGAAAATGTTGATCAATTAAAACTAAGCTTTGTGTCAATGATCACGCCTAAATCTTTACTTGTTTCAACTTGTAATAGATTATGTGTGGCATTACCGTGTGTCATTGTGTAGTCATTAAACCCATCATTCTTTTTTCCAATTGTAAGTACACAACATTTATCTGGGTGGAACTTTAACAGCCACTTGTCAGACCAGGAACCAATACGATCTAAGTCTGCCTGTAAAAACTCAGCGTCATTATCATTCTCTCCATGTTTATATATCTTCGTATAATCTGCAAATAAATAAATATTACTTGATGAAATCTGAGGACGGCAGATCATTAATGTACATGACAAAAACATCAGCCCAGTCAGATAATACACCATTAACACAAACACGGTGCTTCCTACCCTACCATAAAAGATCTAACCACTCACATATGGGCTTGGATATGCCAAATCCCTCTACTTTGGCTAAAAGCCTCTGGTGCGGAACCTTATCATTATATCAAAGGCCTTCATGAAGTCTAGGTATATGACGTCAACTGCACCGCCGACCTCCAACATTCTTGTCCAATCATCTAAAACAATGAGCAACTGCAACATAGTGGATCGACCAGATACAAATTCAATTCGGTAAAGTAGCGGCCGCTAACTTTTGGTACATTACTGGGTAATATAGCAAGAACATGATAAGTGCACTCCGCAGTCACCACGTACCCCATGTACGGGTTCATGATAAATTAGTATTGCACTCAGTGAGAAGGAAATATGAAAAGATATGACAAGCACTGTTGCACTTATTGAAGAAGGGGAAAATGAAAATATCATACAACATCGCACTGACACAGGGACCCTGGCCAGGTATTTATCCAATCAGCTCAGCTCCAAGGTAAATATATATTTGTTACAGTAAATGAGTGCGAAACATTTTACAACAGAGACCGTACTGCAGTGCGTTGTGTTGGACACCAGTCAAAATATACACACTGTAAAACAATTGATAGGGGGTTAAACTGACACCAGTTTGATGTACTACACGTGATTAATTCACACCATTATCTTAACACCGGATAAAAATGACTAGTATTTTCCTTTATGTCGTGACACGACAGTTGCTCCGGCGACAATTGTTACGGGCTTATTTCTTCGAAGACATAGGGTTAGGGTTATGTGGTTGCAATAGGGTTTTACGTTAGATTTAGGTTTAGGTTTAGAATAGGGTATGTAGCGTTAAATCCAGGATTAAAATTGGTCATTCCATTAGTATGGAACTTACAGTGGAGTAATTGTCGCCGTAGCAAATGTCATTGAACCTTCTATGTACGCCGGTTAACATGAAATATTTTGCGTAGCACTCGTTCAAATATACACAAAAAAAAGTAAGTCCCCCCTTAAACAAACATCCATTATTTCCGAAGCACTGGGAGTTTTTAATTTATTTTTACATGAGCGTGTAGGTAATTTTATAAGCTACCCTCTTAGTGAATGTTACGGAAGTATTTTATGTCATGCTTCAATGAGCACCGCCAGAAGGCAAAATTGTCACTTTTTAAAAGTCACAAGCAAAATATCATGACTTTGATTGCAGTTTATTGGAACGAATCCCACATTCTCACCATGAAAAATAGTCAGAAGGCTTTTCAAAGGTACTTTTTTCTTTACGTAGCATGTTGATGTATATTGATGTACACAATTAATATTGTACATATATTTTCATTTCATCGAAACAATAAAGAGTTTAGAAGAAACCAGAATAATTACATGCGAGATGATTTTGCCCCTTTATCAATGAGTACAGGCTTGTAAAATTCAACAGAAACTGACTATTCTCTGTAACGAGATTTCATAACAAATTTACGATCATCGATGAGAGATATGACAAGTAATGATAATAATCATAGTTGCAATGATAATACCAAGGCAATGACAATGATAATGTAGGGTATTTTTATATCTTACATATCCACATTGTTAGGTGCCCAAGACGCTCAGACTACATGGCTTATAGTCGGAAACAAAATAAAAGATCCACTATCATCTTGAAGATGGCGCTCTTTGGATAAACAGCTTTATGTGGCGGCTTTCCGAGAAAATCTACTAAAATTGCATTTTTTCAGCTCCCCTGATTCTCTGCACCTAACTAACTAGTAATTATGAATAGTCAGACGAAGAAGGGTAAAAATGACTACAAGCTTTGAAGCAGCCCTCGTCAAAATAAGCCAGGAAAAGATTTGGTGAATCTGGGTGTGGCCGATGATTCTTATGTGTCGGACAAGGCTTCGACCTACGGCTCACCACGGTCCGCTTCCGCGGAACCTAGCCCTTCCGCCGAGCTTCAGCGATCGGACCCACCACTCTCTGTACAGTTCGATGTTTTCAAGCAAGAAATGAAAGGTATGCTTTCTTCTATCAACAAAGTTATGAATGAGAGATTTGATTACGTGTTAAGGGAACTGTCCGGTTTTAGGCATGAACTTGAGGGAGTTAAGTCATCTGTTGCCGATATTACGGCTAGCCTATCCGACACTTCTGAAAGAGTCGCACAACTTGAATCTGATAAGATTCCTAAACTTTATAACCAACTGAAGAAAACTGAAAAAGAAATCGACGAAAAGCTCTTAAAGCTTGAGATCCATGACTGCAAGCTAAACCTTTTGGTCTATGGAGTAGCTTCTTCACCGAATGAAAACGTGTATGAAATCCTCACTACGGTTTTTATGAATCTATTGAATATCCCGCGAGACGTGGCTCAATAAATTCAATTAGTGAATGCACACCGTCTCCCGTCATCCCGTAGTAGCAACGTAGCGGCCCCGCGTAACAACGCACCGCCTGCTAATATCGTACGATTCGTGAAGATGGCTGACCGTGACAGGGTCCTCCGAGCGTTTGAACAACCGCGCCATGCTAGTGAGAGCCAGGATCGTGAAGCTCCGCCGCAACGCATCGCAATTAGGTCGGATTTGCCGCCCAGCATGAAACGTGAGCGAGGTCGTCTGGCAGCGGCTGCGTACACGCTCCGCAAGACACAGCATCTTGCTACAAGCATTCGTGTTGTTGGATCTATTTCTGCTCACCAGGAAACGAAGCAACAACGGTGAACCTCCTGCCAGATGGGTTGAGTGGAGAGAATAATTTATTTGATTGTGCTCTAACTGGAAATAATATCTACCGCTAAAGTGTTTTCAATGTCGTTATGATATTTTTCAAAATAAAGTTGAAATGTTTTGGAATCTACCTGCTTATTGTTCTGATTCCGTAGAAAAAGTTATTTCAGCTCATTCATGGCAGGAAATTTCAGGGCCTCTGAAAATTGCTCATCTTATATTTCAGTCGAGATGAAACCTACATTCTACAAAAAAGTCATACTCGGATTGAAATTTGAGCCCACTTGATGCTACAACAGAAGACAGGAATATGGCTACAAGATATTTCATTTTATTTTCTCAATTGAAGCATGAAGTTGATCGTTGCTATAAAAAAATGAATTTTTCGTGTAACTGTCAATACACCTAACTTCATATTGGCATTACACATGAAGTTTGTTAATATCTAATATTTTGATTTTTTTTTATGCCGCTGACTATGTCCGTTGTATTTTTTCTAAACCTGATCCTCATCTTTAAAAAGGAAAGGGAAAAGAAAGGTCTTTTCATCAAGTTTGTACTTTTCACTTTGGAACTATTTCGAACTGATGTTTTGAGTTTGTATTAATGTGTAATTGTAACAGTCTGTCTTTACACAAGAGTAGAAACGAATGTTGTTTTGGAATAAGAATGTACAGGATGATAGTTCCCATTTTATTTATTCCTGAGTAATTAATTCGGTAACATAGAATAAACTTTTTTAAGTATTGCTCTCATGCAATATATATCTGATACTTTTGCTAAAAGAAACATTTTACTCCGCTTTTAAGAGTAGAACGACTTTTTTCTTTCTTTCTTTTTAAACCTACCGGTCCCCTTCCTGTCATTATTACACATACTTATTTCCTGATTTGATATTTGAAGTGAAATGCTACTGAATTAAGGTCACTTGATTGAACGATTTATTTTAAATGGTTCTGCCATTTTTATTTCCTCAGAAAACAAACACTACCAAGTGCAGCTATTTTGAAGTTGTTTCTATAGGCGGTGTTCGGTTTTGATAATTGTAGATTGTTTTCAACTGTAGATGTGTATCTTCACACAAAATTACTTCTAAAATAATTTTCGAGTTGAATTACAATGTTTTCCTTAAAGTTAGTCTTTTATGATGTAAAAACCATATTTCCACATATAGGGGCCAATTTTGTTTCCTTTGGCGATTAGGATGAAATGATACTGTAGAAATGAATTTATCATATTTTACATAAAAATGTTCACTCTTATCTTATGACAAACAAATTTTTAAAAATATGTACCTTTCGCATGGGTGCAACATAAGTTTTCATCTGTTTACAATAGATGAATGGTGTTTAATACGGATCCCTGTGGATTTTTTTATTATGTGTGTCTTCATACTACAGAATACCTAACTTATGCTTGAGGTTGGTTTAAATGTACATGATGATGGTATCTTTAACTTGTTTAATATGCCATATTAATTCCATTCTTTCAATTGCAGGGGTCAAGCTTTTCATAGGCAGGTTTCCTTGATGCTGTAGAAAGGTTGAGTTTTTTAATGAAAATATTATCATTGTTGAATATTGTTTCTTTAGGTCTTTATCTCCACACGGCTAATCATTTCCAAATTGATACTGGAGATAAGTTCTAATGTTCTTATGGTTGATGGTTGTTTATTGGTCTTAAAGCCAGTATTTTTAGCAGATGTTGTTCAAAGTTCTTTCAGAGTTTATATTCTCTTAGTTTCCCTCACCTTGTATTGAATAATACACAGTAAAACCGCTGTTTAAAATTTTATACGGCGCTGTTTACTGTATGGACCTTGCAGTGTTTGTTTAACCGTTTGAACAATCATGTTTAATCTATTGAAAATTAGATATTGAAAATTAAACTTTATACACTTTTTTAAACTGTTTGAACAATTGCTGTAGGGTTCGTATGGACAGCGTTGTATATTTTTTTTTACTGTGTACTATACCGGCCACACTGCCTAGCAAATAGTTTTTCCCAGATGTTATGATTAACTTTAAAATGAGGTGGTACACAAGATTAATTGATGATATGGAGTTTTCTTCCCCCTTCTGGAAGTTCTCTCACATCATATATCATCAAAATGACATTGAAAATCCATTATGAAACCTAGTTTTACAATGTTATATCATGTTGATTGAAAAACGACTTAGAAATTTAATCAAAGTTTTCATTTTACACTGCAAAAGAGCCTCGACCTTCTTTAGGCATAACATACCGAGTTGTATTTCATATAATTTTTAGTATCATAAAAATGGTGCATTTGGTATTTATAATCTATTATCTACATTTACCACAGAGAGCTGCTATCGTCATTTCATTATTTCATTTATCGTAATTTCATTATATTTCATTATATTTTAATGATCGTCTAAGGGATCATTTGATTTTTCCTGTGTTTTTTTTTTATTGAATATAATGCATGATGTGTTACACAGTAAAAACGCTGTTTAAGATTTTGTACGGCGCTGTTTCCTATGTGAGCCTTGCAGTGTTTGTTTAACTGTTAAAACAATCATGTTTAATTTAATGAAGATCAGATATTGAAAATTATCTTTGTTGCTTAAGATTTAAACACTTGTTGAGCGATTGCTGTGTGGTTCATATGGTGAACAGCGTTGTATATTTTTTTACTGTGTAGGCCCACTCAGTGCGTCAATCATACCTGGAACATCCAAGCATTTTCTATCCCTTTGAATAATATTTTTTTTCTTACTCATAATATAAGGGGTGCTGGTTTGCTCATGCTCTTGTGTGGTTCGGTTCCTTGCCGTATTTATGTTGCATCGGACGGTCATAGCAATGACAAGTTTATATGTACGGCACCCGTTATTTCGCTATTAATTGCTCTGCACGACATGGCAACGAAATCAATATCTTATTATGATTTGAATTCTTCACTATCACGAGCATTGCAGGTTTTTTTTACATTTGATTGTTGCCTAAATTATAAGGTTAGAATGACGCACTTAATTATAATCTGTAGAAGGTCTTTGCAGACTTTATGCTAAGCATGCGTGCTCAAATTCTATTAAGTTCATCTTACATTATTTGAATGAATGTTAAACATCTTGATTCTTCAGATAGAATTGAGTTAGGTTGTAATTCAACTGTGAAGACTTTCTCAACCGGGATGTATATTTCTTTTTGGTTTCTGAACCATGGTGACCATCATTCCAAAAGGTCATGATATGTCATCGGTTTGTTTAGGATACCGTTCGGATCTGTTTTTGGTTTCTTTTTATTCGTTAATTGGGGGTAGCTGGCACATGCCTGATGTAATGTTTTATTGCCGCCAATCAAGCATATTTGCCGTTTTTCTCGTTTTTTGCCATTTTGTGTGATTTTTCATGTGTTACTGTGTGTCCTGTTTTGTCTTGTTTTTTTTGTGTAATTGTTCTTCACATTCTATTCCACTTTCCATTCCTTAACTATGGCTGCTAACACCAATGCTCCATTTCACTACTTGGATAATGATGAATTATACGACGCTTTTCATTCTGATCTCGATACCAATTTCAATGAAAATTCAAATAAAGCTTTTCACAATTTCGTTGCCCAGTCCATGAACTCCTAAAACAATAATCTTGATTCTGTCTCCGATCCAAATGATAGTACCTATCAGCATGCACCTTCCTATTATTTTTCAGAAAGTCAAGTTGCAAGTAAACATTTAAACAACAGTAAAGATGATTTTTTAATGTTACATTGCAATATTCGCAGTGCCAATAAAAATTTTGATGCTTTGCATTCCCTTTTACTTAATTCGAAACTCAACTGTTCAGTTATAGGTTTGTCAGAAACCTGGTTTACTTCTGAAACTGATTTAACATTTTTTTCACTTCCTGGTTATAATTTGATTACGAATAATAGGACAGAAAAAACAGGTGGCGGTATAAGTTTGTATATTTCTGAACGGTACGAGTATAAGCTGAGGCCAGAATTGAACCGCATGAATAACTCTATAGAAAGTTTATTTATTGAAGTAGTTATTCCAAATGATAAAAAACATTGTAATTGGGGTTATTTACAGACCTCCAAACTATCTTCGTGATGACTTTTTGAACAATATCAATGAATTATTAAATCACCCAATCATGCTTCATAAAAACTGCTTTTTACTAGGGGATTTTAATGCAGACCTCTTAAAATATGATTCAGATGCATTCATACAAAAATTCATGGATTAATTTCTTACTGCGGGTTTTTTAACCAGCAATTACTAAACCTACCAGAATTTCTACCAACTCGGCCAGTCTTATTGATAATGTCTTTACGAATGTACGACTTTCGCTGTCATCTGGCATAATTCTTTCCGATCTATTTGACCATTTTCCAATATTCCTCCATTTCCAACTCAATAATGATTTCTCGGTGAACTCGGCTTCTTTTCACATACAACGTGATTTTTCTGAAAACAATATAGAACACTTTATGCAAGAGCTAGAAAACACAGACTGGTCTGGAATCTACACTATTGAAAATGCAAATGATGCCTTTGAATCATTCATGAGCATAACATCTTCTAAGATGGATAATTGTTTTCCTTTAATCCGAAAAAAAAAGATCTAACTACAAAAAGATTCCGAGGTCCCCATGGGTCTCCAAGGGTATTCTACGATCCATTAACAGGAAGAATAATCTTTATTTGAAATCAATTGTTAAACCATGTGATAAGAACAAGAAAAAGTACAAAGATTACAAAAACATTCTTACTGGTATACTTAGGAAAAGTAAAAGAAGGGTATTTTTGTAATCAGTTTCAATTATTCAAAAATGATATACAAAATACCTGGAAAAAATTAAGAATGTTTTGCATGGTAATTAAAAAAAATATATTGTTTCAAAAATAAATGTTGATGGCGAAATTATAGAAAATCCACTTACTTTGGCCAACACTTTCAATGATTATTTTTCCAGTATAGGCCCAAATCTTGCCAGACTCTACAAAACACTTTACTGATTTTCTTCATGACCCCATCCCAAATTCAATATATTTTTCTCCTACAGATGAGGCAGAAATTTCGGATATAATTCATGGATTTAAAAATAAGCAAAGCTCGGGGCATGATGGCATCAATAACATTTTGTTAAAAAGAATTGTAATACCATTGTTAAACCCTTGGCATATATCTATAATCTATGTATGTCTACTGGGAGTGTTCCTTCATCGCTAAAAACTAGCTCGAGTTACACATGTATTTAAAAAATGTGACAGTACTGCGTTAGGTAATTATCGACCCATATCACTGCTGACCTGTTTGTCCAAAGTACTTGAAAAATTGATATTTGTTCGTACGACGAAATTCTTTAATTTGCATGATTTATTTGATCCCTTGCAATTTGGTTTTCGTGAAAATCATAATACTACACATGCATTATTAACAATAGATGATAAAATTGCCAGCGGAATCGACAG